>NC_135265.1:152502639-152807996 GCF_051311805.1 Agelaius phoeniceus | reverse complement strand
AGGTGGCCCTTCAGCCCAGAGGTGGCCACTTTCACATGGCTGCTTTTCCTGCTGTGAATTCTCTCATTACCCACAGCTACCCTTGGAGATGTTTCAGGTCCAGGGAATTCAGCTCAGTGCTGTGCTCAGGCACAGATAAGGATAACGAGCTAAAGATGCAGGGTTTTTTGAAGACAGGAGACACTGGGAAAATTCTTGTTTTTAAAATAAAAATGAAATAGCCCACCCTTTCCCTCTTTTTCTTTTTTCCCCCTTGCCAACAGCCAGAGAATTCAGAGATGCAGATGATGCACTTCAGCTGACTCAGCCTCACTGAATTGCTATTTATGAGATTGTGGCTGTACTCTGAGCTCTGGGCTCTGCTGGTCCCTACACACCCTATACAGGACACCAGCCCTGTCTGGAAAAAAAGAGCCCAATTAGATGCCAGACCAGAATTTAGGGATATTATCAGCACCCTCTTGCACAGGGATGGGCAAACACTTGTCCACCTCCACAGCAAAAACCCGTCAGTTCATACTCTGCTACCTCCAGCCTGGTTGTGGTTTAACTTTTCCCTACAAGACAAAGTGAAAATAAACACAGGCTCAGCAATGTTTCCACTGCTGATGTCCATGGAAGCTGCTCAGATATTTAATCATGAGAATAACATGGAAAAATTGAGCAGGAAGGCAATGGAGGGCAGTGAACTTGCCAGCAAAGTACCCAGAGATGCTGGCAGCAGCATGGAGGATGGAGTTGTTACTGGCACAAAACAAATTCTTGACCTTGAAGAAGACTGTCTTTCCCTCAAAGGTCACTTTCTGTGCTGGTCACTTTTCTAAACAGCACGGGAACACAAGCTTGTCTTCCATTTCCTTATGGAAGACAGATTGTGTTTCCTTTGTAAGTGTAATGGGAGGTATCCTGATGCCAGGCTCGAGCTGATCAATAGGATATCTGTAACCAGACACCTTTAGGAGTTAATCAGCTCCTGGCTTGCACTTTTCAGGATGTGTGTCTTCCATCTCACTCCCTTGCAGATTAGGAGTGAGGCTGGGGAAAGGACAAAGCAGCTTCACATAAGCCTTGGCTTGAATTGTGATTTATTTGGGATGCTTTTTGTTGAGACAAAATGCATAATTGCTCCAGTGTCTTTAGAAGTTATTTTATATTGTGTTTGTAAGCAAAATATGGGCCCAGACTCACTGGCTGTCGTGGTGCTCCCAGTTTGATGACGGATTATTCAAACAGTTCTGCATTTTGGGATATGACCCATTATGGCACTGATCCCCTAAAATACACAAAGAAATTAATGTTGTCTGGTCTCATTACATGAAAGAGGGAAGGATAACGAAGGTGCCAATCTTTGATTTCTTAAATCACAGAATCACAGAATCACGGAATGGTTTGAGCTAGAAGGGACCTCAGAGGTCATCTTGTTTCACCCTCCCTGCCATGGGCAGGGACACCTTCCACCAGCCCAGGTTGCTCCAAGCCCCATCCAACCTGGCCTTGGGCACTTCCAGGGATGGGACAGCCACAGCTTCTCTGGAAAACCTTTGCCAGGACCTCACCACCCTCACAAAGAAGAATTTCTTCCTGATATCCAAGCCAAACCTCTTTTCTTTCAGTTTGAAGCTATTCCCCCTTGTCCTGTCACCCCAGGCCTTTGTAAATGTTTTCTCTCCATGTTTCTTGTAGGCTTCCTTTAGGTACTGGAAAGCCACAATTAGGTAACCCTAAAGCTTCTTTTCTCCAGGTTGAACAATCCAAATTCTCTCAGCTTTCCCTCACAGCAGAGCTGCTCCATCCCTCTGGTCCCCTTGGTGCCTTCTCTGGACTCCTCCAACATCTCCAGGTCCTTCCTATGCTGGGCCCCCAGGGCTGGAGGCAGCTCTGCAGGTGGGGTCTCACCTGAGCAGAGCAGGGCAGAGGGGGTAACTCTTACTCTGCTTATCTCAGAAATGGGAGAACCAGGCAAAATGAGATAAAAACCCTCATGATCTCAAATCCTTAACTGGAATGAGATCAGTTTATGAGGTTGAGCTCAGATAACTTCCTTCCTCTCCTTACTCCTCAGTTTCCATCCCATTTGTGAGTGCTAAAGAGGAGCTAGAGAACTACCAGGGCACTTAGTAAATCAACCCAGGCATTTACAGCCAAGACAAAGGTATTCTCCACTTTATGGAGCAGTCCTTTTTTATCATCAGGTTGTACCATGGTCCTGACAAATTAAATGCTGCATGTTATTTATCTTATTTATTGGCTGTCAGATAAACCTTTTGAAATCCTCCTTCTTTTCCTGGGTCTAGTCCTTCACTGCTTCAAGTGATTTATCTTTTTTAGTGGAGCTGTAAACAAGTGGTTAAGAGTCTATTATATGAAGTTATTCCTATCCCACATTTCAAGGGGGAAAATGCTGTGCCATGAGGAAAGCACAGGGTTCTTGTGCCCACTGCTGCATCTGGCTTCTGGAAAGGAGTGTCTGAGGGAGCTGGGGGGGCTCAGCCTGGAGAAAAAGGATGAAGGGAGACCTCATCTCTCCCTACAGCTCCCTGACAGGAGCTTGTAGTGAGGTGGGTGTCAGCCAAGTAACAAGTGATGGGATGAAACAGCCTCAAGATGTGTCAGGGGGAGTTTTAGATTATTTATTTGGAAAAATTTCTCCACAGAAAGGATTGTTAAGCACTGTAACAGGCTGCCCAGGGAAGAGGTGAGGTCAACATCCCTGTGAGTGTTCGGACAAGGTGTGGATGTGGCACTTGAGGGCACGGTGGTGGTGAACATGATGGTTGGGCTTGGTGATCTTTTCCAACCTGAATGATTCCATGGCTCTATGAAAAGAATGACCTGCAAAGGCTGTGGAATGATCTACAATGGCTGTGGTGTCACACAGATGCTTTCAACACAATGCAGGAGCTGCAGAAGGGATGCAAGTGTGATGTGATCCCTGCAGAGGCTGCACAGCTGCCCCATCCCTCAGTCCATCCCTCAGTCTCTGCTGGCTGAGCTCACACGGCCCCCACAGACTCCCCACCCTCTATAAAATGTTCATGCCTACTTGCCCACCACACAATCCCTTGCTCTGCCCTTTCTTCCATTTTGAGCATGAGGTTGGATGTTGTTTTTGATGCTGGGAAGTGAGGAATGCACATGAAATGCAGTGCAGGCTCGCTCTGAAGTTAATGGGACCCTTTGCAGGCAGCTCTTGCTACCCCTTGAGTCCTGTTCCATGAGCTCTCAGCAAACTGCTGCTCCTGCTGATAGATGCGGGTTGAGCTGCCATCTGTCCTTAATCCACAAATAATGAGGCTGCTGCAACTGCTCTATGCAGGATTTTGCTTTTCAAGGGCACAGAACCCTCCAAAAGTCACACACCCAACCCGTTTCCACCTTGTGAAGTTTTTCTCAGGTATGGCCTCGTAGAACCACGGAGTTCTCTCACTTTGCCCTTTATCCCTCTAAACTGGAGGAGCTGTGGCTCATGCCTCCAGCTCCAGAGGTTCCCATCACAACCAGCAGCTGTCACCTTGATCACACAGCCAGGTTTAACTTGTATTTTTTATTTTTGGGGAGCAGCCCAAGCTCCTAGAATGTGTTTTAACGAAGGTGGCTGTTGCATCTGAGGCTCGTGGCTGGTCTGAGTGCCTGTCATTCAGGGAGGCCTTTAATCCAGTTTCCAAAGAGTTTTTTGATCCTCCTCAGTCAGTTCTTATCATGACCATGGACTAAAACAAATTACTTTTCATGCAAGGCTGACCCAATGCATTTTAATTCTCTGGTTAAATGGAGAAAATTCCAAGGTGGTTTACATCAACCAGCAAGCTCATATTTGGCATTTCTCATTCTGAATCTTAAGCAGAGTTTGCAAAAGAATGGGTCTTTCCTACTGGAAATTAACTGAGAGGGCTCCACTTAGACACCTCGTCCAAACACCCTTGATCTTCAGGAAGATGAGCATCTCAATCCAGAGTTTATCTTCACAGCTGACAGCTGCAATGTGTCTCAGATGACAGTCACTCAGTCATGCCTTTTAATTTAACAGCAATCCCTTAAATTAGATGGCAGTGACAACAGCAAAAACTAAAGAATCTACACAAGACAATCAATAAAGCAAAAGGGGTTTTGCTGATACTCCACATCCACCTCTGATTTTGCTTTTTTGGATTTAGCCTCTCACTGACCCCAGCTGAAGACACATCTTGTTGGCAGCTGTCTCCAACTCAGTAGGTCAGGGCATTTTGTGTCTGAAAAACATGTCCAGACTGCAAAAACACCACCACAGCTCTGTGTGCTACCACTGGGAATATTTAGTAGTAGAATTTATATCACAGTTTCTGAATCATCTCAATTAGCAAATGAGGGGGAAAAAATGTCATTTCTTATGTAAATAGTGGGGAAGGATACTGAAGGGAGATCAAGAATGAGATTGTCTTATACCATCTGAATCCTGAATTTGTTACACAATGGGACAAGTCAGGGAGCTGCCCCTTTATCACTCTCCTTCCTACTGTGCTGGAAAAGAGCAAGTCCAGAAGGGGTTATTCTGAAGACATCCTTCTATTACACCAACCAGTGATCATTCCCTGGAGAGTCATACATTCAGTTTGTTCCTTCTGAGGGAAAAAAAGGAGAGAAATCTTTCAGGGGGATGTCCCCTCCTTGTGCCCCATGAGATGAAGGCCACAGCAGCACAAGGGAGTTGCTCCAATGGTTCCTTCTCTGCCCTTTCCAATATAAATCCCATGGAACACTTTGCTGTTTTGCAGATTGTGCACATTAATATAAAAACCAACACCCCAAGCTCCCTAAAAAGCACAATAATTCATTGTAAGGACATGCAGTGATAGGACAAAGGGGAATGGTTTTAAGCTGAAAGAGGGTAGTCTTAGGTTAGATAACAGGAAGGAATTCTTTACTGTGAGAGCAGTGAGGCCCTGGCACAGATTTTCCAGGGAAGCTGTGGCTTCCCCATCCCTGGGAGTTTTCAAGTACAGGTTGGACAGGGCTTAGAGCAACCTGAGATAGTGGAAGATGTCTCTGAACAAAGAAAGGAGGCTTGGAATGAGGTGATCTTCAAGACCCCTTGCAAATCAAACCATTCCATGATTGTTTGACTTTTCTTCATGGAAAGGAGATGGGTGAGGGGAGAAAAAATTATAAACATACATTAAAAGTTCATGAGCTGCAGGGCAAGGTAACCAGGGACTGACTGCTCCTTGAGTTTTCCAGCACTGGAATTGAGGGGTGTCAAATGAAATGAGCGAGAGGCAGGTGCAAAACCAGTCAAGGACATAATTTACAGACACAGAGCGGTGTCAAACGGTGCAGTGCTTTCACAGCAGGAAAAGGCACCAAAGTTTCCATGAATATAAAATGTAACTGGGGAGATGCATGAAAGACAAACCCAAAGATGGTAATAGATACAAAGCCAGCAGCTCCTGTCCAGAAGTTCCTTGGGCTTCAAGCTGCTGAGTTGTGCAAAGTTGGAAAGGACCTTCAGGATCATCGAGTCCAACCTCTGACCTTGCTGACCAAATCAGCACTCAGTGCCACATACAATCATTTCTTGAACACTTCCAGGGATGGTGATTCCATCACCTCCCTTGGCAGCCCATTCCAATGTCTGACAAGCCTTTCAGTGAATAAATTCTTCCTGATTTTCAGCATGAATCTTCCTGGCACATTCTCTCTTTTCCTGTTGCTGGTTGCCTGGGAGAAGATGTCGAGCCCCAGTTGGCCACAGCTTCCTTTCAGGCTGTCTGGATGTTGCATGTTTGTCTTGTTCTGCTATTTTCCCTTCTTAGACACTGCTAATGAGAGGATATTGGGCCAAAAATAAACCCCTGATTTGGACAACAAGATGGTTCTTGGTACTTTCCCAGTTGCTTGGTGTCTTCCTACCTTGATTTTAACCCTGTGACTCTCCTTCATGGAGATGTTGTCAGGGCACAGCCAGCTACAGGTCAGGTCAGTATTTCCCACTACCAAAACTGCCAAAATCTGCTCAGGTCACTCCCTTCTGGGCACCCAAATAAATGATGTGATTTTTTCAAAGCTGCTGAGTGGCCAAAGCTGCCACTGATGCCCACAGCATTCCCCAGTCCCTGCAAATGAAGGTAACGAGGTCAAATCTGAACAATCATTTAGGATCAGCTTCAATCTCCCTCTGCTCTACAAATCACTTAAGGAAGATGGAAATGAGGCCAGTGTGCAGCTTTCAAGGAAACCCAGCATAAAGCTGTGCTTATTACATGAATCCCTGCAAATGAAACACTAGGGATAAAGAGAGATTATTTATGTGGAAATGGTGGGGGAGGAGGGCAGGGAAATGAGAAAGGGAATGTTTAGTCTGGAATGGGAGATCAAATAAAACCATGGAAGAATCTTCCCAAAAGAAAGCCATAGAGGCCTAATCACTTAACTCATTTCAAAGCAGAACAGGCAAAATATCAGAGAACAGACTTGTGAGGAGAAATCCAGCCTGCATCACCAGGGAGGAATGAAATGCTTCTCCGCCCTGAACCTCTCTGAATTTGTATAAATCACACCAGAGCTGGGTTCATGCTCGGTTTGTTTCTTCATGTTGCTGCAGATCCCAAAGCACAGAGGGGACAGATTTGCTCAGCCACATGTGTCTCCCCATGGTGAGGAAGATATGATCCCATTCAAATCTAACTGTGCAGCCCAAGCTGAGTGGAACCGTCCCTGCTACCAGGATCGCTATCTATTTTCATAAAAGGCAGTCAAAGGAGAGCACTTGTGAAATTTCCTTTCATGTCTTTACATGATCTGCTGGGGATGTGGTTTAGTGGTGGGCTTGGCAGTGCTGGGTTGATGGAACCCAGGACATTGCTCTGGCTGCCCAGGATGACTCGAGACCCTGGCAAGGGGCTCAGAGACCTTGGCACAGAGTCAAAAACGCCTGTGCCTTTGATTTTAGCCCATGGAAAAAAATCACCAGCTTTGTGTGAAGATTTACAAGCCACAAGAGTTTGAGTAGAATGATAGTTAATTTGTCACAGGGTGAAAAAGTTGAATTTTGGGGATTTAGAATGGGTGTTCAAGAGGCAAGATGGAGGAATCTGGGCGTGTCCTGTCCTTCTTCTTCTTCTTGTCCTCCATCTTCTGCTGTGATGGTGACAGTTTTGGATTGGTTTAGAGTAGAGACTGACTGTCTAACATAGGTGATAGGTATTGGAAAATTATTGTAAATAAAGTACACGTAGTTCTTAGTATAAAAAGCTAACACCACCCCAAGGGTGGTCAGTATGGGCCACAACCCAACCTGCTGGACATTCCTCAGCAGGTCACAGGAAGAATGTAATAGATAAGAGAAAATAAACAACCTTGAAAAGCAGAACCAATGAATCTCGACTTCTCAGTCACAGGGCTGGGGGAAAAACCTCAGGAGCCATTTCAACCACAGAAACCTAAGAATCACTGATCTTAGATTGAGTTGGCTTTTCCAACTGAAACAATTCAATGATTCTCTGTTCCATCTTTCCTGGCTTGAAGAGCCATGATTTTCATCTATAAAACCTTTGCAGAACACTGCATAAACCTATAAGCATCATGAAATGCAACACCCAGAGCTCTGCAAGCCCGTGCAATTCCATCTTGTTTCCTGGACAGCATTTCCAGCTGAAGGATTCCTGTGGTCCCCAACACTGCAGTTTCTCACTCCTCCATGAGCTGTGACATATTTCTTGTTGTAAGAGCACTGAAAGGCAGGGCTGTGCCATTATTGTGTCTGCAGGATGAACTGAGGAGGTTTTGTAAAGCTAAAAAACTTGCCCATCTTTACAACACCGAGAGAAGTCAAATTGTCTTCAGCTGAACATCTTCCAGAAGGACAGTGAGAAAATCACCTGGGGGGACAACCCAGGAGCCAAGCGTCCCCTCTCAGAGCAGTTTTGATGAGGACACCACACAATTTGTGTCACCCAGCGCTCCTGGCTCCACGAACAACTCCCAAAACAGAGCCAGAAAGTCAAACTCCAGCTGAGGCAGCACCTTTGCACTATTAAACCAAATATTTAATGCAAAAGCTCCATAGGTTTTGATAGGCACAGCCAATCCCTCTTCATACCAGAGATGTGGATTTTGCCTTGAAGGGGAACAGAGGTGGCCGAAAACCACATGGAAATGGTTTTTGTGTGGTCACCTCTGAGGCAGGCTGGGGAACAAGCAGGTTGTCAGCAGGCATTTCTCCTGCCAGGGTCCTTTCCCTCTCTGAGCTGTTGGATACACTCACCCTGCACAGGAAGATGCTAATCCAGGCTGCCTCTGTCATTCCCAGCTCTGCCCTTGACACCTTGTTTATGTTTTCCACTGCAGAAAGGAGAAGGTTTCAGGCTTCTCTCTGTGCCTCTGCCTCCTTCCAACTCCCCTCATTAAGAAGGGGAGTCAGAATGGCTGGCTCATCCAACACTTGGGTGAGGTGAGGGAGAATTTGGGGAAAGGTAAATCACAGAACAGTAGAATGTTTTGGTTTGAAGGAACCTTAAAGATCATTGAGTTCCAACCCTCCTGCCATGGCCAGGGACACTTCCCACTATCCCACATTGTTCAGAGCCTCATCCAACTTGGATTTGAATACTTCCAGAGATGGGACACCCACAAATTCTCTGGGCATCCTATGCCAGGGCCTCACCACTCTCTGAGCAGAGAGTATCATCCTAAATTCTCCAATTTCTTCTGTCCCAGGAGAAGGCAGGGATATGTTCAAGCTGTTGCAGGCACCCAAATGAGAAGCTGCTTTCAGGCTGCTTAATGAGACTTTTAGGAGGCAGCAGCTGCAGTTCTGCATCTGGGATAATCACCATGTGGTATCCAACATGCCTTGGCACCAAGGACAAGAAATCAATATCATCAACCTTTACCAGCATTATAATGACGAGGTTAATATTGATCCTTTGACATTAAGGCGTGGTATGAGAGTCCTTATCATCATTGCTGGGAATCTGAGGCTGGGGCACTATAAAACAGGCACAGCAATTTGCTCACAGATCCCTCAGAGACCCTGGATTAGAATGAATAAAGCAATTCTCAGCCTGATTTGTAATTGACTGCTCCCAAAGTCATTGCCTTTTCTATCAGTGGAGAGAGGGGATTATTCACACGTCTGTCCCTTCCCAGAGTGGCACAAGGAAATGCCAATGGAATTTGTGTGGTCCTGAAGGCAGCAGAGTTGTGGTTTCAGCCTGTGTTTTTAGCCTGAAAACTAAATAGGAGTTAAACTCTTGTTCTTTATAATGTCTTGATGTAGAACACACATTGCCTTGCTACAGGTGAGGTCTCTCTGATTTCTCCTGTAATCACCACTAAAAGAAAACCTTTCCCCAATGAAAGCATCTCCACGAGAATTTCTTAACCCTGAGTCTGCTGATCCAGTCCCTCATACTGATAATCTTCAGCCCTGAGAGATCAAGGTCTTAAAGGCTTAAACCCCTTTGTTCCTAGAGACAAATCTGATGTGAAATTCCCTTGGTCTGAGGTGCTGCTTAAGAAAAGAAAGGCAGAGAATCCAGCGATTAAATCATCACAGATGAGGAGATGCCACCAAGGCTCAGCATTTACCCAGGAATTTGTAAATCACTTTCCCTGTTGTTCCCATTTGCCATTTATATTCCAGCAGTGTTAAGAGGCCTTGAGTAAAATGAAACTCGCTCTGGGATTGGCACTCCATAGGCAAAACAGTCACAGACAGTCCTTGATCCTGAGAGCCTGCATTAGGCAGTGCCCAATCACTGCTCTCATTGGAGCTGCAGGGCGAGGGAGGTGAGTGTGTGTGGAGAGGGAAGAGAGGAGTGGGTTTAGTAACAGATACACAGGGATTCAGAGCACTTTACAAATTATTGACCCTACTTAATTGCTAATCATCATGTGCATTAGCTATTTTTTTTTTTCTATCAGGGAAGGCAGACAAATATCCCTGTGCTACAAGATTGTCTGAGCAAATAGGCAGGTTCTGGGTGGACCAAGAGTGGTGTTTTCCTCCCAGCACATTCCCCAGATTGACTGGAAATTAATCTATATGAGAATAGAGGATGGAGACAGATGGTGGAAGATTTCCCTGCCTCCTTTTTCCCTTTTGGCACCCTTGGTGCTCAGAGGAGTCAGGAGTGGTTGGGTTATCCTGGATTGCCAGGACCGTTCAGGATGGAGAGCCAGTGCACCAGGTGACTGCCTTTCCTATAACACTCCATGAAAGAGGAAAAATCCCTTTTGGATAAACTCATTGCATCCTTCCAGTAGTTAAAGAGGGTTTTAAAAAGGAGGGAGAGTGAATTTTTACATGGACAGATAATGATAGGACAAGGAAAGTAATAGATTTAGGTGAGATACTAAGAAGAAATTCCTCATTCAGAGTGCGGTGAGACACTGGCAAATGTTGCCATTTGCAGTGAAATGCAACATTCCCCAGTGAAGCTGTGGCTGCCCCATCCCTGGAAGTGCCCAAGGCCAGGTTGGATGGGGTTTGGAGCAACCTGGGATAGTGGAAGGTTCTGTCCCATGCATGGCAGGGGTGGAACTGGGTGATCTTTAAGGTTCCTTCCAACCCAAACCATTCTGTGATTCTATGACTGCAACCTCCCCTAGAGATACCAACTGCTTGGCCAGCAATTCTCACTTCACACAAGGCAAACAACCTCTAATAACTGTATCTACTAATTACCAGTGACTGCTCTCCAAGTTGTGTCATATTTTATTTTTCTCTGGGATGGGCCATGAAAGCCAAGAGCAGGAAGCTGATGAAGGATGGATCTGCACTGTCTGGCTTCAGAGGCTTCCCAAATGTCTCAGGTTCGATACATCTATTTTTTTTTTTTTTTTTTTTTGAGCACATCAGTATGAGCCAAGAGCAACATCTACTGGCCAAGCTGTTTAGCAGGACCAAATGTAGATCTGGCACAACCCACGGGTTTTACACATCTGTGAGATATTTTTAGGTATTACCCAAGCACCAGGATTAGCACCAGCACTTCCCAGCTGTTGCCACCAAAGCAAATATCTCATTCCTGCACACCTGGTCTTGGCTTTTACCCAGCCCTAATGTGAAAATCGCTTTTTAAGCTGGCTGTGTCCTGGGTAGCACATCTCAATAGATGGAAGTATTTGTGTATCTCCATTCCTTCTTAGCAAAGTGCTCCTTGCACTTCCTGTTGAGGTTTCCTGGGATAAAACAAGCTAAAGGGGAGTAGCAGCCCATTTCATGCCACCAAAACTGTAAGAAACTTTCCATGGGGTATTCAAGTGGTCTAACTTTATAGATTAAAAATAAAGGCTTCAAATTTGGAGGCTGATCCTTTTCCGGTGTCTCCTGGTGGGAGCTAAGAGAATGTGTAGACTTCAAAATAGGAGCTCAATAAGAAATGGTTCTCAAAGCTGGGCTATGAGAAAAGATTATGGGAAGGGGCTTCAATCCCCAAAACTGTCCAAATGAGTCAAATTCCACATTATCAGCCCTTGGGTTTCTGTTTCACAATCTGTCTCAAAAGACAGCGTGGGAATGAGAGTGAGATATCAGTAAAGCTACACCCAAAAAATGTTAGCAAGAAAAAAAAGGAAATGGAAAGACTGTGAGTTCATCTTATTAGGAAGAGTGAGAAGAAACCCCATGAAAAACAGGCATAGCTCATGTCTCCACCTCTGCAGCCTGGAGCACTCAGCTGTTCAGGCACTGACAGGAGAACAGAGCTCTGAGGAACTCCAAATCAATTACACATAAAACACAATTCCCCCCCCTCACAAGGGCCATTTCTTCCAGCAGAGCAGGATTTAAAGGGGAGTAATACAAAAAGCAGCCTGATCTGTACTTTGAGCTCACTTGAAGATCCCAGACCTCCCTCTAGAGCATTGCCAGGTGAGCAACAAACAGCCCAGGTGGTTTTAGAGCTCTGTGGTGCAGATCTGACCAATTGGTCACTTCATAAATAAAGCAGGAAAATAAGAACTCTGAAAAAACAGACTTTATATTTGGCCGTGTTGCTAGAAACACCCATTCCTCCCTGCTGATTACAGAAGGAGACCAAATGACCTCCTCAGACATCGAGGATGTTTTTTGGTCAGAGAAATCCTTCCCTCATCAGGGAGGAGAGATGGCAGAGAACCGTAAGAGGTTAAAATGAGCAGGAGCCAAAGCCAAAGCTGTATGAAAGGAGAAGGAACAAGCCTGCCTGCTGCAGGCAGGTGGTGAACTCGCTCTATCCAGGTGCCTCTCCTGCTCCTGCTGACTCACAGCCACGTCCAGCTGTCCCTTTGGCAGTCCCCTCTCAGGACAGGACCTGCAGGTGTTCTGGGCAGACCAAACTGGAGCCAGGGCACCTGAGGTGTGCAGGGAGCTGTGCCCTCTGAAGGGGCAGGACCAGCACTCTGGACTTCTGCTCAAGCTTGTCAGAAATCTCATGCATGACCCCAAAAGAGTCATCTTCCCTCTCTGCCTGCTTTCCAAGGTGGAAGTGTCTCTGATAATGATGGGAAAGAGGATGATGTAAGAAGGTGCTGAAACTGGGAAAGACAAATTTTGCTCTTTGTGGCCATGATCTATGGACATAGAACCCAACTGGAAACAACCCTGTGGTTTTTACTAAGCCTGTTGTAGCCCAAAAACCCCACCAGGTCCCACAGTCACAATCTCCTCCAGAAAGGGATTGCAACCAAACCCACTTCTTTGGACAGGTGTGGTACCTGCCCACATAAAACAGTCAAGACAGGTAAGGAAGGTTTTTGTTCTGCTTGATTCTGGTCCATAGATGCTGGAAGGGCTGAGTCTTTGTAGGGCATTTGTAGGATCCCCTTCATGGGGAGGACAGGAATGGTTCTCACAGGGAAATGAATCACCAGGCTCCTCCAAACTGCAGCACAGACTGGGGTTTGACCCAATGCCAAGAGAACCAGGATTAAGATGGTCATTAAGGCTCATTTTACCTCTTCTTGAGGATGCCTGACCTTATCCAATGTTTTGTGGTGATTTCCCATAACTTTCACTTGTTTTCATGCACACATTTCTGGACATGGCTTTAGTGCTGCACTTGTGGGAGGAAAGGGAAAGGCCACGGGGAGTTTGAGTCTTCCTCCATTGTCTGCCAGAGTAATCTCCTGGTTACAGCAACTGGTGCATGGAAAGTTATAATGACAAGTGCTTGGGAAAAAGGAGTTGTCTTAAACCTAAGAAAAAAAAGATAACTCCAGGCTACAGAAGCCCAGGGGTCTGGTTTCAGCCTGATGCCTCCTGGAAATTATCTATTTCTAGATAAAAAGTGGAATCAAAAAGCTGCATCCAAGCAGATGGGCTGGTTCTGATCCCTGGCTGAGCAGGCACACGAGGATCCACACAGGTAATGCGTGAGCAGAGGCCAAATAAAGAACAGAACAGCAACCCAAGACAGGAGGGGCACAAGCCTGAAGGGAAAGGTTGAGCTCTGGTGTCTCCCTGAATAATACAAGGCACAAAATATCCTGTTACCAGCCTGGGGAGCAGACAATTAAAACACTACTTGAAGCAAATGTCTCCTGACTCTGGCTCAGAATTTCAATTAGGCTGGGAGGGCTTATTGCTCTTAAGTGCAGGTTAGTGACATTTCAGGAAGGAGAGATTGATTGGGAGCTGGGTCACAGCTCAGCAGCAGGGATCTTGTCTAGGGGCCTGTCCTTAAAAAACAATGTGTGATCTCTGCGTGGCATTTTCCTTGTTTAGCTCGTTTATGTTTCCTTTGAGAATGAATAATCCCAGTAGCCAGAGCTGTGTCCCCTCCTTTCAAACACTGCCTTCTTTTCTTACTCATTTCCTTTTTCAAAGTTCTTTAAGCATCCTTAGGTGTCCAAGCAGTATTTCCTCTGGCTCTTCTCCTCCTCCTAAGGTAATTAACCTTTTCTTATCTCGAGAATCAGGTTCTGACTTGCAGGAAACCTTTTTTCTTACTGGTTCATCAGCTTTGCAGAGCCATGAGAAACAAGGGAGTGTCTGCTACTTAAAACAACCTCACTCCAGCATTTCTCTCTGGAAAACTAAGTGGGAAAATGCCCTCAACCAGCTCAAAAAATAAAAAGAATTATTGGAAGACACCGAATGTGCACCAGGAAAAGTCAAGGAAGTGATAAATTCATGCAGGACAATGCACCAGGTCCTTTGGTCTGGTTAGTGGTGACTGAGAGAGCTACAGCTTTTGGGAGATGTGCATGAGACAGGATTTTTTTTCCCATAAAACATCCCAAAATTCATTAATTCCTCACCATTCCCACACATCTATACTGGGACTGCTGTAACCACACAACTGCATGGACTAATAAAAATCATCACACAAAATGAAACCCTCCCAGATGGGAACACTCTGGTCTAGCACTTAAACTCCAGCACAGACAAAAACCTTGCTAGGCACACACACTGGAGAGATGAGGAGCAAAACAAACAATCAGATATGATTAAATCAACCAGGAGAGGTTTAGACTGGATTTTAGGGATTTCCTCACTGGAAGAGTGATCATATTGGTTCCAATAGGAACACAAATACCAAGAACTGTGTAACTTGGGACCAATGAACATTGAACCAGTGAATTTCTCTGGGTTTTGACTATGTAAGTATGTGAAAAATCTAGTAAAATTCATGTGTGATTGAAGGATTTTCTCCACACAACCCAGGCAATGTGTGGACAAAATTATTTCTGTTGCACCTCCTGGCCAGAATTAAAGTAATGCCTTGATTCTCCAACAGTAAAAAGAAAAAAAAATAAATTGGAGAATTTCTGTTTTTCCTGAAGTTTCAGTGACAACCATTAATCCAGTGCCAGGCACTCAGAAAAGAGGAAGCAGCCAGCTCCCATCCTGACTTTTCCATCATGATCCCAAGTGTGGAGTTCTCACGTCCTTCTCACTCCTCATCCTCTCTCTAACCTCTCTAACACTCCACCTCTAACCTCAAACAGAGCCAGCCTGCACTCAGCAGGCTTAGAAAAACCTTTCCTAAAAGCCAGGCTTTTCCATTGGAAAGGGATTTGATTGCTGAAAGGCAAATATTTGCCAGAGAAAGTTTTGGTGGGTCCTTCAGGGATCTCTGCATATGAAGGGCAAATTATTGGTGCTCACTGCTTGGAGCATAGTAGTAAAACATAATTTTTTATTGTTTTTTTTTTCCCTTCACCAAATGGTGTTTTCTTTTCCCTTGGTCAGCTCTGAGAAAGGTTTTATTATCAGAGGAAAATCCATTTTGTGCTGCCACTGATCGTTCCCCATGGAGCCATTGATGGCCCAGAGCCCCTCAGAAACCACCCTGGCCCCTTGAAAGCACCGTGGAGGTTTTCCAACGCCCCTCCAACAGATTATTCCTCTCTGCATCCGTGGAGTGAGATGAATCAATGGGGGACCCAGGAGGGTTATTTTGCCCATGAATTATTTACACCCACTGAGTAATACTTCATTTTAGACTGGCCTTGTTTTACGCTTGTAATTTTTAATTCTTATAATTCCACCTCCAGCAAGCAGAGGCTCCTGAGAGCAGTAGATTATATCTCAGCGGGCACACTCTGGGATGCATAAATAACCTCTCCTCTGCTGACAGCACATGGGAAATGGGCTGGGCTTTCACTGAGGTTAAGATTTTCCCCCCCTCCTCTCTCTCTGTCTTAAAGGAATCTTTATCTCCGTGCAGCTATTCTGTAACATGCCTCTGTTTGGTAGCAAAAGAACTATTTAAATGCAAATGTTGACTTTTTGCCAGGGGCTGGAGGGAAAATACTTGTCTAATGATGTCCTTCCAAAAGTACAACTGGTGCTGTTTGTAAAGGAATTGCATCAGAAGGAGTTGGGACTTTGGTTCCTTGGACTTCTAAAAGCCTCTGCCCATACTGACTTCTACCCCTTGAAGTCATTGCCAGGAAAAAAAAAATAAAATAACCCAAAAATATGAATATTTATAAAAAATATACTAAAAGAAAAGCAGTCTTTTGCTGAGATTTCCTCTTCCTCTGCCCAGCCTTCTGAAGATGGAGGAATTGGGATCACTGCATGCTCATTCAAGTTTCGGATGTTTGGGTTTTGTTTTCTTTTCTCCTCTGGCTTGGGTCTGAGTTTTCAGACATTGAATACCTGGGTGACAGGGTCTGCAAGGTGACTTTTGGGCTGGGGCCCCCTTGGAAGGGAAAGAGGAGAGGCAGACTCTGAAGTTGAATGAGAAGGAAAGAAGACCTGGAGGGAAGAAGAAATGGAAAAGATGCCTGGAGTAGGGTGATTAATTTTGGGCAGGGATAAACCAGTCTTCACTGTTTTGTACCATTTTCCTCTGCTGATTCTGATTTAAAGCCAAAATTAGCCAGACCTTCCAGACTTGCTCGCAAATCAAACAGCCCAGGGATGCAGAGGAAGACCAAAGTTACACCAAACAGGGGAAGGGAAGAAAACACACAATACCCAACCAACATCCCCACAGAATCACCTTCAGCCAGAGAGAAAATTAAACACATACTGTGGGTTCAACTTTGGGCCATGCCCCCTGCTCCCCATAATCAAGTTTTGTTGAGGAGCAGGAAGGGCTCAAAACAATGGGAGACAGATTTGTGGGATCCATCAGGAGTGGATGGAGCAGTGCCTGGAGACACCAAAGTCTTCCTCAAACAGAGAATGTTGGGAAGGGGTGGGTGAGCTGTTAGACCTGTCACACACGGGAGATGCAGCAGGAGCTGGAAGCTGGGAAAAATCCCAGTGGGATTTAGTGGGTCTGCCTGTGAGATTCTCCTCATGAGCCAGACCAAGGCTTCCCACATCCTTCCTCATCCTTCCCCCTCCTTCCCCTCTCACAGCTCGGGCTCTGCAGGCTGATGAGCTCCAGCCTGTGCGATTTGATGTAGTTCAGTTACCAAGGAGACAACGATCTGCAAAGGGGAACCTTTGTGGCATCCGGGGGAGGAGAATCGATGCAGATCATTCAGGGCTTGAGGATGGCCCCAAGCCCAGAGCTCAGGAGCAGGGAAGCAATTGTCCTGGTCCTTGTGAGGTATCCCAGGCAGGCTGCAGCCTAGAGGATGTCCAAAATACCATTTTGAATGAGATCAGTCAGTCTGTAGGATGAGGAAGGGTCAGTCTGTCCTAAAAGTCTGTCCTTAGCACCAGTTAGACTGTTCGGCTGGGACACTGGAGATGAGAAATGGTCTCTTTGTCTAACATCACCCTACATCTCAATGATGGGAAAATAAGGATCACCTAAAACTCCTTCAGCTGAGAAGGGCTGGAATTGAGGTTTCAATCATTCTGCTTCGATCAGGGATAATTTTTTAGAGTGGGGTAGAAAAGTTTGGCGACATCCTGCCAGTGTCCTGGTTGTCCTTTTTCCTTACCTTCCCCAAACCAAGGGGTTGTCACCCTGCCCTGACATTTGCCCAAACTCAGGTGGAGTTTAGGTGCAGCAGGAAGGGTGCATTGCTTCGGAAGTCAAAAGAGACACATCTCTAAGAACAAGGATTGTGAAGGATAACAAACCCCCTTGGCTGGACCTGTGCTGCTCTGACCTGTGCTGTTCCTGACCAATCACTTCAAGTTCTGACCCAGCATCATCCCAGTTGGGACTGGGAAAGACTCCTTCCAACATTCCCTCCCAGTCCCCACCTGATGATCAAGCCATGACCATGAAGGATGAATGCTGAGGGACCTCACTAAGTACTGAGAGGTTGTCTGAAGAATAGGGTTAAAATCCAGGAACTCAGGGGGATGATCCTTCCTCCAGCAGCTGGGGAAGAGGGAAAATAGAATTCAGTTCTGTACATTCTCCTCGCCTGGGGAAGGCTCCGTGGCTGAGTTGTCAGGTTGAATCTCTTCCCAACACATATCCTGCAAATAAGTCCTTTGTTCCTTTTTCAGCTCAGCAGCTCAAACTCCGAGGCAGTGACAGTCTCCTGCGAGGATTTCATGGGAGAGGTGGGAGGCTCCTCCCTTGTGAGCTTTGAGATGTTCTCTGCATGAAGGAGGCTGTGAAAAAAGCACTCGAGATGTGGTGACCCCACAGCAAGGACCTGGGTTGGGAGGGACCTTAAAGACCATCTAATTCCACTTAAACCCCATGGACATGGGCACCTTTCACCAGCCCAGGTTGCTCAGAGCCCCATCCAACCTGGGGAAATTCTTTTGTAATCCCAAACAGCCACAGGAGACAGGAATAAACCTGGATGTGGGAGCTCCTTCATTGCTTTTGGAGAACAGATTAGGGATGGACTGGGTAAGGATTAGGGGTGGGTTGAGTAGCTCCTGCCTAGGGATGGAAGAGTCAGTCCGAAGGTGGTTCCGGTTCTTAAGTCTTGATACAACAAATAAAAAAGGATGGTCATCAGTGTTACAGAACATTTCAGACTGGTCTGGGGACAGATTTCTCCAGCCAGATTTTTGCATCCCCACCCTGTCTGGGCAACAGCAGGAGCTAATTTTGGAGGGCAGAGAGGGAACATGAAAAGCAGACCTGCAGTTGTCATGACAGGAATCTGTGAGAATGATGCACATTTTCAGCTGTTTCTCTGTGCATCAGTTTACAGGAACATCATTCAGGCTGGGGACATGTGGGAAGGATAAGTCATTCCCTGTCTAGCGAGCCCTCCAACTCACCCAGCCTGGAACACCCACAGGCCCTCCCCAGGCTACCCTGGGCTCCATCTGCACTGTGCTTTTCAGGTAGAAGTTCTAAACCAGCTCTTCCCAAATCCCCAGCCAGCAGAGAATCATGGAATCCTAGCATGGTTTGGGTTGGAAGAGATGTTAATCTCGTTCCAACCCACCTTCCATTATCCCAGGTTGCTCCAAACTCTGTTCAGCCTGGCCTTGGACACTTCCAGGGATGGGGCAGCCACAGGTTCTCTGGGCAACCTGTACCAGAGTTGGGGATTGGTTGGAATTTCTTCCCAATATCCAATTTAAACCTGCCCTTCTTCACCTTAAGGCCATTCCCCCTTGTCCTGTCACTACATGCCCTTAAAAAACCAAATAAATATCCTGAAGCACCACCATGGGTGGGGGTTAAAAATCTACAAATGGAAGAGCTACCAAGACCTCAGAAGACAAACAAGAGTTTCATTAGTAACAAATAACATGAATTATTTTTCCTGAACTCATTTTCCCATGGGTCACAGAGAAGCCACACAACACAGCTGTGCTGGAAGAAGGAATAAAAAGGTTATTTTACCCAGCACCAAAGTGCAGCTGATTCTGGTGTGGAACACCCCAGTTTCCAATTGACAGTGGTTTTGGGAAAGGCACACTCCAGCAGTCATTGTTCCAGAACTTTCACACCCAGGCAAGCAGAATCTCCAGGCTGAAGATGCTTTTCCAGCACCTCTGTGATAGGATCCCACTCAGGAGCAGGAAAAATGGAACAAAACACACACAGAAAAACCCCTTACAAAATCCAGTGACAGCAGAGCACCAGAGCCAAGACCTCAGCACAGAGCAGAGCAAAGATGATTCATCAGGGCATTTGTTCCTTAAAACTTTTTCTTAGAACATCCAAGTTGTTTCCTGACCTAAAGACAAATTTTTCATGGAAGCATCTGGGTTTTTCTGTGTTTTTAAATAAAAGAGGCAAACTCTTAACAGAACTCGATGTTCTGTGTGGGACATTCCTGCTAGACCCATTTTGAGGGGGAGCAGGAAGACAAGAACTGGAAGTGTGTCACTGCTGGGGGAGTTAGGAGGAGATTTTTAAAGGGTTTGGAGAAATAAAAGGGCATGAAATTTAAGACAAAACACTTCAAGTGGGTGAAAATATTCTCCCATGTCTAATTAGGAATTAGAAGAAGGTTCAAAAGGAAATGAAATATCTGTGATGTGAATCATAGAATGAAAGTTCTGTGATGTGAATCACAGAATCATGGAATGGCTTGGGCTGGAAGGGACCTTAAAGATCATCTCATTTGGGTTGGAAGGTACCTTGATGATCACCTAATTCCAACCCTCCTGCCATGGGCAGGGACACCTTCCACTATCCCAGGTTGCTCCAAGCCCTGTCCCACCTGGTTTTGGACACTTCCAGGAATGGGTCAGACACAACTTCTCTGGGCAACCTGTGCCAGGACCTCACCATCCTTACAGGGAAGGATTTCTCATAAATACCTATCTGAGGCTCTAGAAAGAAAAGAAACATTTCTGTTCTTGCACTTGGACTCCTGGGAATGGGTGAGTAAAAACTCCAGCTTGTGATACACCCCAAGGCAGAGTGGCAGCAGAATTCTTCCCTGGTCCTCTTGCCCTCTGCAGGTTTAGGGGACACTTCCATTAGTCCTGGATGGGAGTAGGCATTTCTGGATAGGTGGGAATTGCAAGGAAAATAAGAGAGAAAAGAAAGGGAGGAAAGCAGCCCTGACAAGTGACAGGACAAGGCAAAATGGCCTCCAGTTGAACTAGGGCAGGTTCAGGTTGGGTAACAAGAAAAATTTCTTGACTGAAAGAGTGGTTGAACATTGGAACAGGCTGCCCAGGGGAGTGGTGGAGTCACCATCCCTGGGAGTGTGTAAAAATTGAGTAGATCTAAAACTTCGCCATATGGTTTAGTGGGCAAGGTGGTGATTGGTTGAAAGTTGGATTTGAAGATCTCGGAGTCTTTTCCAGCCTTAATGATTCAATGATTCTATGAAGGAGAAAAGGGAGGGAGGGAGGAAGTGGTGGAAGTGGCGGAAGTGGCGGAAGGAAGTGGCGGAAGGAAGTGGTGGAAGGAAGTGGCGGAAGTGGCGGAAGGAAGGAAGTGGCGGAAGGAAGTGGCGGAAGGAAGTGGCGGAAGGAAGGAAGGAAGTGGCGGAAGGAAGGAAGTGGTGGAAGGAAGTGGCGGAAGGAAGGAAGTGGCGGAAGGAAGTGGCGGAAGGAAGTGGCGGAAGTGGCGGAAGTGGCGGAAGTGGCGGAAGTGGCGGAAGGAAGGAAGGAAGGAAGGAAGGAAGGAAGGAAGGAAGGAAGGAAGGAAGGAAGGAAGGAAGGAAGGAAGGAAGGAAGGAAGGAAGGAAGGAAGGAAGGAAGGAAGGAAGGAAGTTAGTTGATTTTTCCTACTAATCTCTCTCTGAAAGCCTTAAAGACATTTAAATTCTTTATTCATGTGGGGAAACTGAAGCACAGAGACATTAAATTTCTTGCCCAAAGACATGCTGGCCACCCACGAGCAGAGATCAGAACCCCCTTTCCTCTGTTATGTGAGACCAGGGAGAGTCACTTGACGGGCATAAAATCCATTCAGGTAGGGGTGAATGGAAGGGGTTGGACACCACATCCCATCATCAGCAGCCTCAGAGAGGCTGCATTTGCAGAGCCCTGGCTCCAGAGCTCAGCTCCTGGTGGTTTTGTCTCCCGGAGTGAGAGCAGCATCTGCTCCGTGGAGCAGGGCACAGCCGAGCAGAAAAAAAGGTCAAGCGCTTCCTCCCCCCGCTCCCCTCCAGGTTGGAAGCAGGGAGAGCTCTCCACAGCACCGTGGATGTTCCCTGGGCTCCTCACCCCCCTGATAATTATCCCACCAGGCCATGCGAGAGCAGCAAAGCCCCCCTGGGGCCAACGCGTCGCAGGGGAAGCAAAGCGGAGGAAAAGCCGCATGCTCGCGGCCGCCCTGGACCCTGGACAGGAAGAAACAAAACCAGCCAGTCCCTTCCCCTTGACCTGAGCTCACCCCTAGGTCCAGGGAACCTTATGGGCTGTGACACAGGAGCAGGCTTGCAGGAGGGGATTGTGGCTTCCCGGGATGCGGAGCGCTGAAGGGGACACGGCGTAGGTTCAGAGTCATCGCGGGGGTCTGGGAGTTCTTCCTGCTGCCTTGATTCAATGTGACAAACTCATTTCTTCTGCAGCGTGGCTGCGTTTAACCAAATGGCAACTTCTGTCCTGGGCTGAGATGTGGCATTTGGGAGGGCAGAGCTGTGGCATTTTGGAGGGCACAGTTGTCTCTCCCAGTGAGGCCCCACAACCACATTGACCTAAGTTGGTCGTGGTAAATGCTCCGTCCCTTCCTGCTGTCCCCAAACTTTATGGGGTGGCCCCAAAGATGAACACACAGCTTCAGACATGGCTTTAATCCTCTAACCCAGCATCCCAGACCCTTTTTATACTCCCTGCCTCCTTGTACCTGCTGGAAATCATCTGGATCTGCAGAACTCGGCTGTGCATGCATCACCCTGAGTCTCTGTGCTCTGGGGAGCTGTGCCCACAAGAACATAGAATTTCCAAAAATTTGGGTTGGAAAAGACCTTGAAGATCATCTCGTTCCACAACCCTTCTGCTTAACCAGGTTGCTCCAAGCCCTCTCCAACCTGGCCTTGGACACTTCTAAGGATGGGGCAGCCACAGCTTCTCTGGGCACCCTGTGCCAGGGCCTCCTGACCTTCACAGTGAAGAAATTCATTCTCTGGAGCACTTACAAAGATAGAAAGCCAGGTGTTAATCTCTAAATGGCCTCCAAATCCCAACTTCTTCCAAAAACCTGATCCAGCTGGTCACAGACTGAGCGTCCAGCCGCCAAGCTCAGCTCCTTGAAGTCCACTCAGGTTTGGGGCCGGGTCACTCTTACTCATTCAGAATATCTGAATGATAAAACATCCTGGAAAAACATCCCATTCCGCCCACCCCCTACACCCCCTGCTTCCAGCAGGATCCAGGGCATCCAACACTGATCAGCAACAGGAGCAAAACCCTTTCCTTTAATGACCCAAGGTAGCCAAGAGCACCTCACCAGGGACAGATTTGAGCCCTGCAGGGAAGAAAACATCGCTTTACCCCCTGAGAGAAGGGAGAGCTTTGTTTTCAGAGGAGCAAATGCCATCTGTTCCCATCGCCCACAGATCCGGCCACACTGCGCGGCTGCGTCACCGCTCCGCCGAGCACAAGGCATCAGAGACAGGCTCCAGCAGCAAGGAATGCTTAACCCTCCTCCATCCTGGCCAGCAGGATGCTGCCAGGACAAAACCAGGCCATGAACACCATCACACTCGAGCTGGCACAATGTAGGGCTGGCAGTGACCAAAAGGTGCCCTGAGAAGTTGCTCCAAATGTCCCTGGTGATGCCGCATCCAAACAGGGAAATCTGGAATACTCAGGAGGGAGAACTAGGGAACACAGAAGACTGCACAGCAGAGGGAAGACAGCCAGGTTTGGATCATTGCTTCTGGCCTTGGAGCATCCTGGTGTTGCCAGGAAATCCCTTTCACACACACAGGAGGAGGCCTTCAGCAGCAAAAGAGCAGGGAAGCTCCTTTGGGATGGAAACCACCTCTACCAACGAGACCTGGAGTAAACAGGGCAGATGAAAACCTGATTCCTGTGCTTCCTCCTCCAGCTGAAACCAGCTTTGTTCAGAGGGCTCCTGTATCCCTGTTTAATGATCCACTCTGCATTTACATTTAATTAGAGGAATGAAAGAGCCAATTAACAAGATCTACACTGAATGCAAACAAAAGGGATGGCTGGTGACTCAGCTGCAGGGGCAGAGCCAAGGGCTGGGGCTTTGCAGGCAGCTTAACCAGACCTCAGGTCCTTGTGCCTCCTTTCTGACAGCTCAGGGGTTGCTCCATGCTTTGGGCCCCCTCATGGATCCAAATTCAAATTCATCCCTGTTTTTCTCCCTTGCAGTTGGTTTTCATCTGAATAATGACCAGAGTCACTCACTACACACTGTAATATTGCTGATGTGGGGGAGGCCAAGACCTTGCTCAGAGAAAGGAGGGGAGGCCAAAGCACCCTTCTCAGGATGATTTTTGCTCACTAGGGTCTCAGAAATTTCCCAAAGGACACAGCTCCCTGTGCACAGCTGCTGTGGGGGTTTTAACTTGCACCCCTGGAATTTATCCCGCATCACTCCTCCTGTGACAGCACAGCTGCCTGTGGGTCCTCACAGCCAATCAGACCAAGTAAGTGATTAAACAAAGCTTAATTTTTTGTTTTTTTTAAGCTACATCAGCTCCCCATCCAATGTGGCAGGTGGTGGCTGCTGAGGAGGGAAGGAGAGGCTTGGTGCACTGGGCTGTGTGAGCTGGTCCCGGCCCTTCCTGCCGTGTGAAAATCAGGTGCAATGAGGCTGAAAATGCTGCCAGTGCTGGTCCAAACTGAGAGTGAACAGAACCAGGTGTGTCAGCACAAGCTCCACCCTTCTCACAGGGTTGGATCTCGTTAATCCCAGATGAAGAAACCTCTCTCCTGCTGTGAGCCAGAGCTCATCACTGAGCCCAGCTCCAAATTAAAACAGGCATGGAAAGGTGTGGGTAAGGAAGATTCCAGATGGAATCCTGGTAATAAGAGGTCAGGCTAGAAAGGAAGGGAGCAACAAGACAGGGAGGAACACAACCCCCAGGCAGGGCCTGAGGATGATCATGAAGAAGGGGCAGGCAGGAGAATAACCTGAAGGTTTGCTGAGGGTGATGTGAGAGCAAATCTCAGAAACCATGAAAAGGGAAACCCCCCAAAGGTTTAGACTTACTGAGAGCCTCTTTTCAATTTTAATTATTGATTTCTTTGTTTGCTTTAGTGCTGTGGAAGGACACGGCCTCAGCAGTGGAGGAATACTGTGGGATGCACAGGCTTTAGCAACATTCTGCCTGCAATGCTCTTAGCTCTTAAGGATAGATCCCACAGGAAAACCTCTCTTGGAAAGGGGATGGAGGGGAGCCAGCAAGGTCAGGTTGTACCCCATTTCATCCCAAAGATAAAAATTTCACTTAGAGCCAGTGCAAAGCTGTGCTCAGACTGAGATGTCACCCGTAACCACTCCTCATCATCCTCCTCCTCCATATCCAGTTTCCTTGCTAAAGATCCTGACTCCTTCCCTCTGAGGCTTATTTTGGGATAGGTCAGGGCCTGCCCTCACACCCACCACCCACCTCGTGGAGCAGCTCTTTGTTGGCTCAAAGGGGAGCTCAGGGTGACTTGCTGAGAAGTGAACGTCTCCACTGGGGCCAGCTGGAGTTACTCACTGCCTCACACGGGCCCTGAGAGCTGAGTTCCTCTGCTGCTCAGTCAGTCAGCTCAAATCAGAGCTGAGAGACAGGAGCTCGTGGCACAAAGAGATCAGCACACCATTTACTGCACTGGGTGTCCCAGATACAGTAATGAGGGTTATGATCAAACTGAGCTTGGAGAATGGCACGTCCTAGGACACATGTGCTGGCAAATGAATCCCTGTCATTAACTGATCTGCCCAAAGCTGAGCTTCCCTGCCTCTCACAGTGCTGTCAGTAAAGATTTTTGAGAGTAGTGAGCAAGAATTTTTAGTCTGGACTCACTCCTCTTAATGGTCTCTCCAGCTCTTTTGTTGAGCCACCTCCAGCTGTGCTGATGCACAAGTGAGGAGTGTGGATCCATTATCAGAGAATAACCTTGGCTTGCCCACCCTTGGCTCACATCCAGAGCAGCAGCAGACGCCCCAGCCATGACCGGAGCACAAACAAGAACAGCCCAGTGTTCTCACCACCACAAATGGAGCATCACAGAGGTGACAGCACCTTCAGAAGATGGAATGGAGACTTTTTCCGTTAGACAAATTATTATTAAAGACCATACACTTTTGTCCCTGCTCACCCTGGTGTAAAATCAGAGCCCTTCAGGTGAGCTGAGGAGTGACCCCACCTTTGCAGTGAACTCTGGTTCTTTCTTGATTTAGATTGAAAAATTTCAGTATTAGGCAAGCAGCAAATGGAGTAATCAGTATGATGGATAGAGGCACCCTCAGGGCACAACGTATTTCATCACTGAAGCACTGAAAACCTACACTGGGCCACCAGAGATGTTTTCTCTGTGCCACCCAACTGCCTCCATCAATGCTGGACGTTGCCTCTCTCTTTGGAGTAAATGCCAGGGTGTCATCATGTGCCAGATGATTTTTTTTCCTAAAAGAGAAGCAACTCCATGACCAGACTTTAATCATACCGACCACTGGAGTATTTATTGACTATTACAAATCTTCCTATCCAGACTTGCTAAGAGCCATCATCATAGCTCAGGGAATGCTGGTGCTCAGCACTGTGCATCTGTTTGCTAAAAGATGCCAATTGCTCTCAAGATCTGAGTCAGAATAAAGGAAGAAAAGAATAGGAGGGGGAAAATCATGTGCAAAAATGCCTTGACTTCTTCAAGGTCATGGGCAGATGAAAGATCAGAGCTTAAGCTCTCCTACAAGGTTCTGGACCAGCATCTTTAGACCCCTCCCATCACAAGACTAAGCTAAATTGAGTGCTGAGCCCATGTCACGCACTACAGATGACACACTCCCAATATAAAACTAATTTCAGCATGCTGCACCATAAGAAAACACCCACGTGGAATGAAGTTTAAACTAACATTATTTTTCTTCTTTTTTTGGCAAGAATACATAAGTGGCAAGACCAGATGTTTCATGAATTCATGCATTCTATTGGCTTGTTTGCCTTCGATAAAAGCAAAAATCCAGAGCAGAAATGTGCAATCAATATTTGGGTTTTTCAGCCCAGAAGTATTGGGCAAGGTGGCTGGTCCAGGTTTTCCCTCTGTTTTATTTTTACAAAAACATAATCTAAAACAAAACCAACAAATTCAGTTTCCAGGTGCAGCCAAAGATTTTCTTCAGCCCCAAAAACTCACAGCCCTGAAGGGCCCTTGAGCATGGGATCACAGAATGGTTTGGAAGGGACCTTAAAAGTCACTCAGTTTCACCTTCCACTATTCCAGGGTGCTCCAAGCCATGTCCAACCTGGCCTTGGACTTCCAGGGATGGGGCAGCCACAGCTTCTCTGGGAATTCCATTCCAGGGCCTCACCACCCTTAAAGGAAAGAATTTCTTCCCAATATCTAATCTAAATCTACTCTCCTCCAACTGAAGGCCATTCCTCCTTGTCCTATCACTACAAGCCCCCGTGAAAAGTCCCTCTCCAGCTTTCCTGACATCTGGATAATTCCAAATCTGCCTCCACCTCCTCCTGTGCATCTCTAGATGCAGCCCACTAACCTCTGCCCATGGCAGAGCCTGAAGGGATCAATCCCTCCAAGATTCCCTTTTATTTACATCCTGCTCCACAATCCTAAGGAGCCCACAGGTTGGGGAGGCCCCACTGGCTAAATGACCCATGGCTGTCATTTCTGTCTATCTTTCTAACGTTTGTTGAAGAAACATATTAAGCTTTTTATTTCTTAGTTGCCTTCAAGAACAAACAACAGGGGAAAAAAAATGTGTTGTGCCTCAGGCAGTCTTTTTTATTACCTTATATAGAGTTCATGCAATAAAGTCCATTAATTAAAACATGAATATTTAAAACTGCTTTCAAGAATGGCAGCCTTATCTCACCAGAGGGAAGAAGAAAGAAGAGGGGGGAAAAAGAAAAGGGGGAAAAAAAAGTGGTAGAACACAAGAAAGGCAGAAAGATAGTTCATTTTGCCAGAGGAGCATTCAATTATTTAATTGCTGAATTAATGCTTTGTCCCCAGGTGACACTGGATGTTCATTTGCAGAGGGAGGATCTGGATGGAAAAAGGTGGGGAGGGAAGGAGCGGGGGTGACGGTGAATACTTAGAGCTTTAATTAAAATGTGAGGTAGACAAAGTTGTCATTTCTGTGAGTGCTGCCTTTCCAAGAGAGGACTTCCTCCGTGGAATGGTCCTCGAAAGCAGAACAGCCACAATTAATCCACTGCACTGGGGATTGGACAGGGAGAGGCAGCTCAGCATCACAGCACCCGCCCTGGAGGGGCCCTGCTCCTCAAAAACACACCTGAGGGTCTTGGTGTAGTGGGAAACAGCCCCAGGGTGGAAAATGGAGACAGGAATGGGAAATGTGGGAGCCAGGAGTGTATTTCACCCCCTGCACTGGGCTTGTGCACAGGTACCACACCTGAACTGGGATGTGAGGAAGGAAGGAGTTGAGGAGCAGCCCAGAGTCTCCAAAACCACAACTCTCCAGTAAAAGCCCCAAAAACCAGTGTGGATGCTGCAGGGGAAGGTGCTGCATGACAAACCTCACATCAGGGGGTGGGGAGAGCTTTGAGGAAGAGCTGGGGGTCCCTAGGAGGGGTTCAAACCACCAGTCAAGCACAAACTGGACTTAAAGCAGGTCAAGAGCATTGAATGGAGGAAGAGAAGTCTGTGCTGCAGAGGATGGGGCAGAGGGATGCATGTCCCACTTGTTTTTGGGATTTGGGGACAGCTTTGGCTGATGCAACCTCAAAGCAAATCCTCCTTTGTCCCCTCAGAACCCCAAACCATGCAGGTTGTCCTTTCCCACCGAGCTCTCAAGGAACCCTGGGGAACCCCTCAGTGTGATTTGGCTCTGGGGGGAATAACAAACTCTGCTTTTCCCACCAGCACAAACAAAGCCATCTCCTCCTGAAATGCACCAGGAGGCACAGAGAGGCCTCATGGCACATTTTGGGAGAAGCAGGGAAAGGTTGAAGGATGAGTCAGGCGCTTGTTCCTGCAGTGAGTTTGCACACTGCAGGTCTCCATGGATGCTCTCCATCCATGAGTCTCAGCACTGGGATTTGTTCATGGCTGGGTTGGAAGAGACCTTAAAAATAATTGGAAGAGACCTTAAAAATAATTTAGTCCCGACCCCCTGACATATTGTATTTGTTGGATGTATTTATTTTGGACTAGGGTAAATTTAGAAGAGAATTTTAAAAGGTTTTTTTAGAAAAGTGAATTTAATTATTTGGTTTTTTTTAAATTGGCTTGGGAAAAATATTTCTTTTTGGAGAAAGGTGGAAAAAAATTATTAAATAATAAAACAAACAATATTAAACAATAAAAATTTTTGTTGTTTTAAAAGAGGTGATAAGCTTAGAAAAGTTTTTTTGTAGTTGGTTTATTTAGTTTTTTATTAGTCTTTTTGGTGTTGGAAATGTGGTTTAGGCTTGGCTTGGTGGGTTACAGGTGTGAGTTGTTGGTGCTTTTTTGGGTGTTTTGTTTAGAGTAGGTTTCAATAGGTGTAAAGAAAAGCAAAAAAACCCCAAACTATAGTTTAGGGAACTTTTTTGTTTGAGTTAGCTGAAATTAATTAAAAAATAAAGGAGAGTTTTGTTTTGTTGTTTGCTTATTTCTAGATAATAACAGTCTAGGTGTAGGAATGTGGAGGATGGAGTGTATTGTTTGAAAATAACTTGTGTGGTTTTTTTCTTTCTATTTTTGGAATAAGTTTTAAAGGTGTAAAACATTATTTAGTATAAATAGAATAAATGATTTGGGATAAAAGTACTATATAGTTTATTTAGGACATTTTATCCCTTATCTTGATATTAATTTTAAGGGGAAGGGACACCTTCCCCTATCCCAGGTTGCTCCAAGCCCTGTCCAACCTGACCCTGAACTCTTCCAGGGCTGGGGCAGCCACAGCTTCTCTGGAAAATTTGAGCCTGGGCTTCAGCACCCTCACAGGGAAGAATTCCTTCCTAATATCCAATCTAAACCTGCCCTGCTTAAACTTAGAACCATTCCTCCTTGTCCTGTCACTAGATGTTTTTGCAAAATGTCCCTCTCCAGGTCTCTTGCAGCCACTTCAGGCACTGTGAGGGGCTCTAAGCTCTCCCTGGAGCCTTCTCTTCTCCAGACTGGGCATTCCCAGCTCTCCAGCCTCGCTCCACATTCCCTTGTGTGCACATCTACCCTCCAGACCCAGCTGTGCGCCTCTCTGGACATGCACCAATGGAGATGTGCCCCAGGGCAGCTCTGTGCTTCATCCATTCCTTCCTCCACCACCTTTTCATTTACTTTATTTTCCTTCTCTGGTATTAAAAGCATTTCTTTGAGTGCCCAGTGCCTGCCCTGGCTCACTGAGAGGAATTCTGAGAGAGAAGATGCAAGACAAACACTCCTCCACAAACCTTTGAAGCCTCCAGACCTATTTCTGGCATTTCTCCAAAGCCTTCTGCTCATCCAACCCCTCTCCAGAGGGCAGGACCCACTCCTGCTGGGTGACACAGCTCACCCAGCACAAATTGGAAACCCCAGATCTCCTCTCGTTCTGCTGCTGGGATTTTTTTGTTTACTTTGTCATAGATCCCTTTGCCTCCTGCACCCAGCACAGGATCATCCCCACTCCCAAGGAGTGGAAGTGAAACCCCAAAGCCACAACAAGCATGTGGGACCATGAGGAAGAGGTCCCATGACACCTCATAAAATTCTGTGCCAGGTTTTCTTTCCAGGTAGAACCTCAAGGAAAGGACATTTCTGGGTTTATCTGTCTGATTTATACTCCTTCAACCACTATTTGAGGTCAGTCTCACCCCAAGGATGCTCAGTCTATGAATTTTCTGGTGAGTGTAAGCTCAGCCTGAGTGATCCCACTCACCAAAAAAAAAAAAAAAAATAGCTAATACAGCAGTTAACTGGTTTATCTGACCCACCATCCCATCCAGGCCAGAAATGCTCCAGATATATTATGTTATGTCCAGAAAAAGCCCCAGGAGGGTGCTGGTAGCAGGACAATCCCAAAAGCATTGCTGAAAAATGAGGGTCATGAGGGATTTGGATATGAGAGGAGTTGAGATTATCACAGGAGACTTCACATGGTAGAAAATTTCATCCTTCCCAGTAATCACAGAGCTCTGCTTTTCACAAGGGACATAGAGTGCCAAGCTGGTGGCCAACTCAGCAGGCTCAGGAGTGGGGATGGCTGATCATGGTGTTTAAAGGTTTGGAAAAGCTTCAACTTTTCTCTTCCTCTGCCCTGAAGCAAAAAAAAGCCAGCAGATAGTGCCAAGACCAAACCCACACTGAACACTCCACCAGCTCCAATGAGAGCAGGCTCAAACATGACACTGCCGAGCTGGGACAGGACACCAGGGCTGGTGGAGGGAAGGGATGGCACACAGGGGGACACTGCAGGTAAATCTGCTGAGCCAGGAAAGCCATCCCTGCCTGGCAGTGGGTGGGATCCATCGTGGCTCTCCCACAAGCTCTGTTTTCTCCTTGATGACACCTCAGCTGAGTTGGGTCCATGGAAGCAGCTGGCTGAACTCCCCAAAGAGGCTTCCTGAGCTCCTCCATGGCCCAAAGGCACAGAAGCACCACAAGCAATCTCCTTAATGACTTCCCTATGGTTACCTGGGGACTCTCCTGGTCCCTGCATCTTTTCTTCTTCATCAAGTGCCCCCCCAGCGACCCAGCCATCCTCCTGAGCAGCTCCTTTGCTGCCTTCTGTCGGCCTTTGTTGGGAAGGATGAAAGTTTGACAAGAAAGTCTCACAGATATTTATGCTGAGCAGAAAGATTTTTGAATGTAGGATCTGAAGAAGGAATAGAGATGGAAGCAAGTTTTGACATGGAAGAAAAGAATTGCTGAGCCAGTCTTACTGGATAACCAAGGAGGCAAAGGGTCTGTTAGATAGAAGGGGATGTTATGAATTAGAGCAAAGGATGAACCCACCTCAAACAAGATGTTTTTACCAAGCAGAAAGACAGCACAGGCAAACAAGTCAGCAAATGTTGCAGGTAGAAAAAAGGTCTCAGAATTTTCCACTGCAAGAAAACTGAAAAACAACTTCTAGCTTAAACTGTAATGTACTAACTTTTAGTGATTGGAGAATAGTAACATGAATATGGTAATTAGAGTAGTTATGATAGGCTATAGATAAAAGTTAAGGTATAGATTGGTTCTACTGTATTAAGATGCTCAACAAAGAAAAGTCTATAATGCATTGTAACCAAAACTAAGGGTGTCCAGGCCTGCCTGCAGCTGGAGCTGACACGACCACGACCCTGGACTGCTGTAACATCTTGGATGGAATAAACTGCATATTGAAGAGCCACCTGGTGTCCTGCATCCCTCATTCCGGCTCTTACAGGCTCTTAGAAACATTGCTGATATCAAGCCATGGCATCACTCCTTGATCTTGGCTGACCCTAAAGAGGAAGCTCAGAGGGCTGGAGCACCTCTCCTATGAAAACAGGCTGGGAGAGTTGGGGTTTTCCAGCCTAGAGCTCCAGGGAGACCTGGCACGGGTTGCCCAGAGAACTGGTGGATGCCCCATCCCCTGGGAGTGTCCAAGGTCAGGTTGGACGGAACTCTGAGGGATCTGGTCTAGTGGAAGGTGTCCCTGCCTTTGGCAGGGGGTTGAAATGTTATGATGATGTTTAAGGTCCCTTCCAAACCAAAACATGCTATGATTATATGAATTCCTGCCAAGCAGGACATTAAAATGAAAAACAAACTACTAAACCCAGCAAACTAAACAAAGGAGAAAGAAAGGGCATGAAAAGGAGAGGATTTTGTGGACAGAAATTGTCATCAGTCAATTTACTGATAATTCTTGAACTAACTCCTGCTAACAGGGAAGAAGACAAGTGTTGAATAAACCCAGCTGTGAACAGCAGTCCTTGCACATCTTCCTGAGTGTTCTTCTCCTGGGAATGGCCAGTAGCATCTTTCTAAGCACATCCAAAACTGGAATTCTGGTGCAAAAACCTCTCTAATCCAGGTCTGTAGAGATTATTTAGTCCCAATCCCAGGTTAATGGGCATCAAGAGCAAGCTGGTACCACCCAGCACTACTTCCACCAAGCACAACTGCCCAGAATATTGGTGGATGCCCCATCCCTGGAAGTGTTCAAAGCCAGGTTGGATGGGGCTTGGAGCAACCTGGGATAGTGGAAAGTCCCTGGCCATGGCAGAGGGTTGGAAGGAGATGTGTTGAAAGTCTTCTCCAACCCAACCCACTCTGTCATTCTGTGATCTTCATGGACTGGAACTGCTCATGGAGACTGGAGTGGCATCTCTCATCAACAGGACGATCTTGCCTGTGGATATATTCACATGCACATCACCCCTGACTTTTAGCCTGGTTGGCCAAAGACTTTTGTGGTTGCCTCACAGGGCACTAACTTTAAAGCCCTGAAGGTCAGAGCACACCTGAGCTGCTTCCTTGCCCACCTGAGCTCTGGGCTGGGCACTTATGGAGGTCTAATGGCCAACCTGAACCTGTCCTCATCATCCCCACAAGCACATGCCCTGAAGTGCCTTTCTTCCAACCTCTACTTCTCACCAGAGCTGGTAGGAATGGGACTGTGGTGACAGTCTTGGTCACAAGTTTAGTAAAGTTTTGGGAAGGAGATACCAAAGCTAACCCTCAATTTCATCCAGCAGGCACTTGGGATACGGAGATGCATAGGAAGTGCAGACATGATTGAATAAAGCCTTCCATGTGGATGGGTTTAGTCTAGGAGAGCACATTAAACAGGGAAATGTAATGGAATCACCACTCCCCTTGTCCTATCCCCGCCTCCAGGAGCTCCTGAAACAGAATCTCTGTGTAGATCCTTCTCTGATCAGTCTTGGGGTCTCAGCAAAAGCTGAGGGGCCAAACCCCTGCATCTTGGTCCTTCAGACTTCAGAGTCAGGATATGAACCAGAAAAAGAGGGACAGCACCCCTAGTCCCAGCTGTTTCTCCTGTTTTCAGTGCCATACACTGAATTTCATCATTTTTCGGGGTTTGGGCACCTTCAACTCAATTACACCCAAACTCCTCACCCAAACTAATGAGCAGGGAAGTGCCAGCTTCCAAATGCCAAAATCCTAACTGGCAGAGACCAGGGCATCCTCCTTTACATCCAAGTAAGGTGGAAAAAGGCAAAAAAGTCAGGGACTTGCAGCAGTTCCTGCTCCAAGGCACAGGGAAGGCTCAGACTCCTCAAAGCGCCCTGGAAACAGCGGGGCAAAGTTGCCAGGGCAGCCCAATTTCTTCAGGAAGCTGGAGCTGCAGCTTTCACAGCCTCCAGGTCCCTTCTTTACAGCTCCTAAACACCGTGCAGCTCCCTAGCCAGTAACTGTTTGTTTAATGACATGGACCACTCAAGACTTATTGAGAGCATTCAGCTTAATGAGGTGTGTGGCAATTATCGCTCTATTGAAACTCGAGCCAGGGAACACAAAGAAATATATTTAAACTCAACAGATCTGCAATTCTGATGTGCTAAAGGACGTCCTTTCCCAGCCTGGCTGTCTCACCGTGCTGAAGGATAAAATATGGGATTTCAGTATCAGATTGTTGTCTGCAAGGAGGGACTGTGCCAAAAGGGAATTCAGCGGCTGGAGGTGACATTGGCAGAGCCACCCCGGAGACACAGAGCTGCTGAGTCCTCCCCAGGATGCTTGCTGAGAATCCCAAACCAGGTTTCTAATCTAATTATCCCAAGCTTGCTCCAATACCGTCTTGGGGAATGTGGGACTTGTAGGAGATTAAAATCAACACCTGTAGATGTTGTCAAAATGTCACTGATTGTAAGAATGGGAAGATGTGGGAAAAGAGATGAGTTGCAGACGTGTTGGTGATGTTCTGGAAGTGTCACCGAACCTGCAGGAGGAACAGAAACTCTCCAACAACATTTTTAGTGTTGGAGAATCAAGGCATTGCTTTATTCTGGCCAGGATGTGCAACAGAAATAATTTCATCCACACATTGCCCGGGTTGTGCAGAGAAAATCATTCCGTCACAAAATGATCTTTACTAGAGTTTTTTTGTGTATTTTATACAGTCAAAACCCAGGGAAATTCATTAGTTCAATATTCATTGGTCCCTAGTAGGGCAGTTCTTAGTATTTGGGTTCTAGGGAGTTCAGGCACAAAACAGGTGAATCAAACATCTAAAAATCTCCACAGATCCAGTTCCTCTCATAAAAAAAAAAAAAAAAAAAAAAAAAAAAAAAAAAAAAAAATCAAATTTTCAGCCTGCTCCCATTACCTAAATACATCAGATAATCAAGGTGGGCGGTAAAAAGGGCCAAATATTTAGGCTAAGTGGTGAAAATGGACATGAATGCCTCTGTACACTCTCCCTTTGAGGTGTCAGCACCATCATCCTCATTTTCTGCAGTCATAGATGGAAAACTACTCTGGAGACGTGATGATTTTGACTCTGGTGTCACTGTTTCCCTGCACCTTAATTTCACCTTGTACTGCCAAACAAAACATTTTGCAGTGACTGCTATAGAACCTGAATACGAGAGGATGTAAAAAAAAATTGAAAATAAAAAAAAAAAAGAAGAAAGAGAGAAAAAAGGGAAACTGAAAAGCTGAGCCTTTCACCAGGCTGCCACTCATTAAATTACCCGTAAAAGTCCCCGTTGCAATAATGGGAGTAGTTGCCTGTGAAACTCCCTCGGCAACTGGATGTAAATTCCACCTTTACTCTCCCTGCGACAGCGACGGGCGCATTGAGCCGGTAATTGCTGATGTTTCTGCATTGTGATCATGTCCACAAGCTGCTGGGTTCACAATGGAACTGATCGCTTTTCTCTGCTCGTTTTTCTCCACCCCGTCTCTGTTGGGGATGGATCTGCAGGGATGGGCTTAGTGCTGAGAGCAGCCGGGACACGGAATTTCTGCCCCATCACTTCACAGCGGTGCTTCACTCACGCTTCATTCTCCCTGGGATCCCGTGAAGCGCCAGGCGAGGTGTGGGCTGGACATTAGGAAGGGTTTGTTTGCTGAGAGAGTGGTGAAAAATCAGAACAGGCTCCTTAGAGAGGTGGTTGTTGTCCCATCCCTGCCAGTGCTTAAAAAGTATTTGGATAATGGCTTTAATTAAACTTTTGGTCAGGCAGTGGGACTAGATAATCATTGCAGGTCCTTTCCAATTGAAAACTATTATTCTATTGTATTCTATTGTATTCTATTCCATTCCATTCCATTCTATTCTATTCTATTCCATTCCATCCCATCCTATCCCATCCCATCCCATCCAATCCCATCCCATCCCATGTGTAAGGTCTTTGATGATCCCAGAGGAGAGCAGTGGGGCAAGCAGGGCTTGTACAGGTCACAGAGATCTCAGTGTTTAAATTGAGCCAGAATCCCCCTTTCCAGCCCCCAGGGAGGAGTTCTCCACATTTGCCTCATCCGTAAAACATCCTGACCACAGCCAAGAGGGACATTCCCAGCGGGAGCTGCCCATATGGGTGCAGTGGGGATTCCCTGCAGGTGACAAGGTGACCTCTTTGCCACCTTTCAGGCTCTAACCAACCTCCTCCTGCAGGAGCTGGGAAGGAGTATCAGGTCTTGCTGTCAGCTGCTGAGGTTTGGAGTTAAGCTGGGGGGACATCAGGTAAAATCCCCAATGATTTCAGCAGTTTACACAGGAAAATTTACACACAAGGAGAAATCAACGCTTCCTTGCCCCGTGTTTTGCTGTCCATCTCTCAGCACATCCAACCCTGCTCTCAGGGTTGTCCAGGGACAGACACAGGAGCAGAAGTGAGGAGCTGGAATGCAGCACACCTTCCTGAGAGGCACTCACCCAAATCCCTTTGCCATCTGGTTGGCAAATCCAGCACCGAGGCAAAACCAAAGCCAAACACCTTTGTCTGCAAGCTCAGCTGCTCCAGCCAGGGGGATTCTTGCTGGAGGAACAGAGCATGTGTCATAAGGGGCTGAAGATGTCAAGGAGAGGTTTGAGATCTGCCCCATGGCAATTACTCACAGCTCTTCATCAGTCTCTGGAGCTTTCATGGCCACTAAAGCTCATCTCAAATATAGGAAATGACTTACTGAGCTATTCCTGCTCTGGGTGAGGTTGGAGATTTGAGGGGAGGGGAGCTGTGCCACACAAGATGATTCCTGCAGCAGGGAGGGTGGGAATTGATTCATTTCTGTGTCTCTGGCTCCTCTTCCACATCATGGACCCCACTCAGGAGCAACTCAGCCCCAAATCCAGGCAAAAACTCAGCCCTGCTGAGGAGACCAAAGCATGTTTTGACCAAAAAACACGCCAAGCATGAAGCAAAACTTCCCAACAAGAGATGTTTGGAGAGTGTGTCCTGCAGTGAGAGATTTATGGAGTTTAGCCTACTTAATGCAGCAGAGGTTGAGAAGGAACTTGTTGATGGGCCTCTCCAAACAGAGATCAGACACTCTGGGACACCTTAATCAATGTGGCAGAGGTGGAAAAGCACCTAAAAGTGGAAGATGAAACACCACTAACAAAACAGAAGTGATGAGCACGTGTGAGGAAGGGGGATTTGATTTTGTTCAGAGCAATGGGGACAGCCAAATAATGGAAAAATTTAGCAATTTTAGGAAAGGCAGGAAAATCCCCAGTACTTCAGTCTAGCATTACTGTGTTCCAGTTACCCACTCATTGCAAAAACCCCTCCAGCCCTGGAGCCACCTGATTTAACAAGAAGCAAATAATATATTTTGAGGGGCACTTTTAGCCTTGTTTTGCAGTCAGCATCCTGGATCCCTCCAAGGTGGGGACATGAAGAGCAGAAGGACCAGAGAATGATGTTTATCTTTTTGGGCCACCAAAATGTGACAACACTGCAATGGTCTTCCAGGAACAGCTCACATGGAGACAAGACTAATTAGACATTCATTAAGTGCCTAACTCAGCACAGCACTTAAGCACACATTTAACCTTCTCTCATTACAGGGTCACATCAACATCCCTGTTAAAGTTCCAGCTCCAATTACAGAATGCAGCTCACATTTGGGAGGGCCACCAGCACTTTCAGACTGTGAAGAACCAATGCCCAGCATTTCAGGAGGTTTTCAGTCAGTCTTCAGTCTTCAGTCTCCTGTCCTTGCCCCCCAAACCTAGTCCAAGAATGCCAATTTGTATCCCAAAAAAGTCAGTTTATATCTAAACATCAGAACCTACAAGCAAACTTCTGTTTTCTTCCCACATTTCTTGAATTAGCCAAGGGAGATCTGATAAAATGGTTTCCATGTTGAATTGTCTTCTCCTGGAAAACATTTCCAGCTCAAGCTGCCCAAGATTTCAAAGCATGTCTGCTGATCACCAGGACAAGCTCCACGTGCAGCAAGACCAAAATATCTGCGGGATAACCTGAGGGATTCTTCTGCAACCCACCCCTGCCTGCTGTGCCCTCTGCAATGTCTGTGTGGGACAGTGAGTGCAAAGAGAGTCTCACCAAACCTGGGAAGGAAATGTGGAGCAGTTTCTCCTTCCTCCAGACACTGAAGAACAGATGCTCTACATAAGACAGGGGGACTTTGGCAGAGTTTCTGTGTGAAGTTCCCCAGTGAATGATCATAAATTTCCCTGTGCCCCTGAGCCGGGTGTAAAATCACTGGCCATGAGTGAAAAAAAAGCTGTTAGTTATGTTTTCTTGAGAGTCCCTTTGGTTCTGGAGCAATGGAATCCTCTTGGAGTGAAGCTTTTCAGAGGTATCTCACCCACAGGCCATGAGCCAAAGCACAGCTGTGTCCACTGCAACATCTCATTGTAGATTTGCACCCATCCATTTGCTTTGGAAATACCCAAGGAATAAAAAGGCACATTAGGGAAAGTCAGGTTTCATATTTCAGGATGGTATCTGGCAGTTCATAGGATGGTTTGAGTTGGAAGGGACCACAAAGATCATCTCATTCCAACCCCCTGCCATGGGCAGGGAACCTTCCACATTCCTTCTTGTGCCTTTAAAGTCATCAGAGTAGATTAGTACAACTCACACAACTCCACTTGTTCCAGGATGAAAGTGTTAAGACAAGCCCAGAAACAACAAATGACTCAGAAAGCAGCAGGGAGGGAAAAATAGCAATGATAATAATAAAAAAAAAATAAAAAAATCAAAAAATAAAAAAGCTTGTTGGGAAAAAAACCCGCTACAGATACAATTGGAACAGCAATGATTGCAATAACCAGCATCAGCACTTGGAAATCAGGAACCCTATCAAAATATTCCACCCACAAGATGCTGTTAAGGGATTGCTGACTCCCTGTCCAAATTGGATCTCGCCTCCATCTTCCTGATCAAGCCTTTGCATAAATCAAAACAGACACAGTGACAGACAGAGCAGCACATGGAGAGCCCGGGCACCCTGCAAGCATCGTTTCTGTGTGGATGGCATCCCACCAGCCAAGATGATAATTCCCTGTCTCCAGTATGGAGCAGATGTAAGCAGCCAGCAGAAAAATTATTTGCACTCTACAAATATTTGACACCCAAAAAGGATTTTGATTCAGCCACCCTCGAGCCTCTTTCATATTTACTTTGTGGGAACATTCAGGCACTCGAGCTGGACTAGGAGAGATCCCTACAAAAGCCAATATTAAGCTTGAATGCTTCAGGATTTGCTGAAAATCTTATTTCAAATTTCACCTTTGGTTGCAGTGAGAAAGGTCACACTGCTTGGGTGGAAGGCATAAATCACCCAATCAGCAAATTCCAGGCATGACACATGACTGAACTCCGAGAGGCTCCTCAGAGCTGTTCACACAGGAGAAAAGGGCATTGCAAGAAAAAAAATAAACCCAACCCAAATCTGGAGAGCCTTGTGCTTGTGGCCAGGGAGGGAGGCAGGACTGAAGAACTAATTTGCAGGATTTATGGCTCGGCTGTGCCTTCATGTATTGATTCACAGACCAGTGAGAAACAAAATCTCCCCCAAAATACACTCAGGAAAGCACGAGTACCTGATCATACCCTGATCTCTCAGCTAAGGCCAGGCTGCAGTCTGCAGGAAAATCACTCTGCACAGCCCAAATCTGTGCCTGGTCACCTCCTGCCTACTGCAGAAGCAAATCTGGCCTCTTCCCCTCAACTCTGAGAAATCCCACCCTCAACAAGGGTGGAAAAGCCAGGAAGGATCCCCAAATTCCTGACCCAGACAGATGCCAACTTTCTGCTGGTGGCAGAGGACATTTCAGTCCGGCACCTGAAGAAGATGAGACCTTGTGGGTAGGCTCAGGTGGGGGTCTGAGACTCACTGAACTGGAGACTCCATTCCCTGACACCTGTGCTGCTGTTCAACATCACACCTCTGCTTTACATAACCTGCATGCTGGGGTGGGAGCTGAGAATAAACACCCTAGAGCAGACCTGACACAGGCAGTAAGAAAAAGGCTCCACTTTCAGACCCCCTTCAAGTCCCTTCTGCTTGGCAAGACCGTGTCAGGTCTCTGGAAGGAGCATTTCTCTCCCCAGAACTTGATCAGACTTCAGGATCATCCCACCTGGACTTACAGCCCTTTTTCTCATGGCTCTCCCACCTCCCCAGTCCCTTTCCAGCCCACATCATGCTCCAGACCACAATCAAAACCCAGTGAAATATCTGAGGAATTAGCCCAGGTAACCCCATGCAAGCAGCATGGTGAAATCTCTTTCTTAAAGCCTCCAGAAGGAAAACAAAGCTGAGAACAAAACGAGAGTGCTTTCTGTTGCCATCCCCTTTTGAACCAGACCCAAGAATTAAGTTTTCCCTAGGAATTAAAAGTGGTTGATAGGGCTGCCTGCCTCGGGAGGTAGCTTGGATCCTGCTTTTTCTAGGACATCTGTAATTACTTTGGAAAACTGCTCACCCTCAGGTAAGCATCTCCCTCTCAGGAGCTCAGAGGCTGCAGGAGTAAAACAAGCAATGAACAAGCCCTGAGAACGAATTGCAAAAACCTGGGGAATATTTAGGGGCAGCTGATTTGCAATTCCAGTCGCAGGCTCATAAAGAGCCCTGTGGGTTACCTGACCTGCCTGTCGATTGGGAAATGAGGTTTTTCATGCCAGGCATCCACAGATACGGACACAGAGGTGACGGGGACAGTGTGAGAGCAGAGCCCAAGCAGCCCTCCCTCCCCAAAACCCCCCGACCACCCTCCACTCACCCAGGAACTCCGCTCCGTTGGTGTCCTTGGGGCTGCCCACGCAGTTCTCCAGGTAAATCCCATCCTTGTAGCAATCCTCCTTCTTCCTGGTGAAGCCCAGGATCTCGCTGGCCTGATCCAGGACCTCCCCTCCCGAGCAGGAGCACGGGGTCTGCATGATGCCGCACGGGTGGGAGCTGCTGCTGATGGCCAGGCAGGTGTCCAGCCACTTGCAGAGCATCTGGCAGGCGGCTTTGCTGGGGTTCCTGTTGCCCACCACCAGATACTCCACGGAGAAGTCCCTCTCCTGAGCCTTGGTGGGCTTCCACCTCATGGGCCAGGTGTCCACGCCCGGCGGGGCCGTCTGCTTCATCTGCAGGAATTGTTTGTTGGACTGGAGGAAGGCAAAGCGGGTGGAGCCATCACAGAGCTTCAGGACATCATCAAAGCTCTCCATGCCCAGGTAGGTGCGGGTGGACTCCAGGAAGGAGTCGAACTGGTAGGTGCGGATGTGCTGGTGGTCACATATGCCGGAGGGCTTGAGGATCTTCATGTACAAAGTGTACCTGCGAGGGTCGGGGTTCTGGATAATCCAAGAGCACAGGGAGGAGTTCAACGGGAAGACGGCGAAGGAGGAGAAATACCCAAAGAATTTCCCTTGGACCAAAGTGGTGCAGGGAGTTTGTGCCAGGTCCAGAGCGACCACGGTCCACACAAAGTAGAGTGGAGATACCAAAAGCAGGTTCAGGGCGGATCCAATGCTCCTCATCCTAGGTCTCGGGTCCTCTGGAACTCAAAGTAAATGTCAAGCAGGTGCCAGATCCTGGACATAACAGGGACCAGCTTAGAGGAAAAGCAGAGTTTAAGAGGCTTTGGATCCGAAATCAAGCCGATCCTCCCATGTCTGGATTTGAGCTCCCTCCTGTGGCCATAAACAACACCTGGAAAAAAACAGGGAAGGGAAGGAGGAGGGGAGAGAAAGAGAAGAGATTTGGGATTTGGTCGTTTTGGCGGTACTTTGTTGTTGTTGTTTTTATTAACCCTTCACACGGCTGAGAATCCACACAGCAGCCCCAGCACCGGCACTTCTCACGAGGGGAAGATGCAGCCCCACATCCCCAGGCTTGGTTGGGGCTGTCCCCATCCCCAGGCTTGGTTTGGGGGTGTCCCCATCCCCAGGTTTGGTTGGGGCTGTCCCCATCCCCAGGTTTGGCTGGGGCTGTCCCCATCCCCAGGCTTGGTTTGGGGCTGTCCCCATCCCCAGGCTTGGTTTGGGGGTGTCCCCATCCCCAGGTTTGGTTGGGGCTGTCCCCATCCCCAGGCTTGGTTTGGGGCTGTCCCCATCCCCAGGTTTGGTTGGGGGTGTCCCAAACCCCAGGAGGGACTGAACTGTGACTGACCCAGGGGTGAGCACAGCTGTGATTCTGCTTTCCTTCCCAGTGCCCCCTGCCCATGCAGATCCCTCTGCTGAGCCCAGCAGAGCCTTGACTCTGAATCCGAACCATCTCCCCAAGGAAAACAGGGTTGGTATCTGGGTTAGGGAGGCTCCAGCTCTCCCCATCCCCGGGGAGCTGGTTCAACACAGATTTCAGGCTGCACCTGGGGAGGGTGGGCTGGAGGTCAGCATGGCCAGCTGGGCTCTGCCTCCTCCCTTCCTTCTGCCACCACTTGCTTTTTAGCCTCTTAATGCCCCTCCTTTTCTCTCTCCCTTCCACCAAAACCGTGCAGAGAAGGGAGTTGTTGCTCAGGAACCCAGCTCTGGTGGAACCCTGAGGCCAGACAGGATAATAGATGGATCTGTACACCCAGTACAGGAGCAAAAAAAGGACAATAGAGACAGATTTTATCTCTTTCCACATCAGGCACCCACCTCTGCTTTCACCCCTGGGTGCAGGACACCCCAAAGCCTGTGGTGCCAGGCTTAGAGCATCTGCTGAGTGAGAGCCCTCTGTGCCAGTGCCAGGAGCTCCTTCAGCCCCCTAAACCCTTCAACCTAATTCTCAAAGTAGAATCCACCCTGCAATGCCCTAAGGATGCATTCCCTGCAGCCTCCTGTGGCACAGACTCCTCCTTCAGCCCAGCTGCCCAGAGCCCTGCTCCCCCCATGCCAAAGAGGCCCTCGAGTACATCTCCCTCCTTCTTACCCCAACAAAAGACTTTCCTGAGGTCCCTTCCCTCCATCTCCTCTCTCCAGGAGAGAAGAGAGAAGGGGAAATAAGAGGAGTAGCAGGACTTTCCTTATCTTGTACCCCCTCCCACAACTGTCCACCCCCAAATTTGGGGAGGGGTTCAGTTAACAGGGCAGGAGGGGCGCTGACCACACAGCCATGGCACCTTTTCCCTCTCACCTTTCCAGCTTTTTCCCTCTGAGCCCAACCCAGGTAGAGAAAATCAGGCATTTCCCCTCGGGTGAGGCTCACCCTGACCCTGCAGCACTTGCTGCCTCCAAAACAGATCTGCTGCCCCATTTCCAAAGGGCACAGGGGAACCTGGGAGGAAGATTTCCCCCTATCAAGTCAGACAACTGCCATTATCTGGGGAGACTTCGCGGTTCATAGTGAAAGGAACTGCTCAGGACCTCTGCACCGAAACACAAACAGCCCAATTCCAGAGGGGCAAACACCGCCCTGGGCTGCAACCTCCAAATAATTCTGATCCTCTGGGATGTGTTTCCCGTGATCAGGGTGGCACTGCCGTGAAGGAATTAGGGTGAGACACTGTGGAGAGGGGCATCTGCATCCAGGGAGGAGGGAAAACTCGTTTCCATTGCAGCTACTGCTCCAGCCCCAGCCCCAGTGCTGCCATCTCCCACCTCATGCCAGGCTCTGCCTTCCCAGACTGCAAACAGAGGGAGCTTTACAAATTCCCAGCAAATCCACGGCTCAGGCAGCTAATCCCAGCCCCAGGAGAGACTGACAAACAAGAGATGAGAAGCCCACAGACCATCCTGTGAATCTGAGGCGAGATGAGAAGCTAAATGCACCTCCACGTTCTTTCAGTTTCTCTCCCTGCTCTATATCAAAGACTTGTCTCTGCATCTCTCTTCTTCTGCCAAAACCTTTTCTTTTGGGCAGGAAAGGGTTAGGGAGCTCCAAAGTCACACCTGCTACTTGCAAACTGTGTTTCATCCCTGATTCAGATCACTGCAGCCCCTGCCACCACATTCCTGAGTGTGTGTTAGACCTGACACTAATCAGCACAGAGTCCAAATGCATTTGGACTTAAATTTTTTACAAGTCAGATCCCCACTCCTGGCTGGTTTGCAGTCTACAAAGCTCGGCAGTGCAAATCTCCCCTTGCCAGGCTCCTGCCTGCCTCTGGGGCCAGAATTCAGGAGTGAAAAAGGGATGAAAAAACCTGGTCTTGCTTGCAAAAAAACCACAGGCACCTACCAAACATCTTATAAAATTCCTGATTAGCAGGAGGGGTTGCTATGAATATTTTAAATATCAGATTCCAGAGCTGAAAGGCTCTTGCTTTATCTGAGACTCTGAGAGGGGCCACTGGCTCTCTCAGGGCAGTGCTGGAAAAGCTCATTCTGTTTGCAAATCCAAACTCTACCCGACCTTCACCCTGCTGAGCCAGCCAGGGATCACAGAATTATGGAATATATTGAGTTAGAAGGACCCACAAGGATCACAGAACCACAGAGCAGGTTGGGTGGGAAGGGACCTTAAAGATCATTTTGTCCAACTCTCTCTTATGGGCAGGGACACCTCCCACTATCCCAGGTTGCTCCAAGCCCTGTCCAGCCTGGCCTTGGACACTTCCAGGGATGGGGAATCCAGAATCTCTCTGTGCAGGGCTTCAGCACCCTCTGAGTAAAGAACTTCTTCCCAAAATCCAATCTAAACCTGCCCTCTGGCAGTGGGAAGGCAATCCCCCTTGTTCTGTCTCACCATGCTCTTGTAAATAGTATCTCCATCTTTCTTGTCATCTTAACCTCTGGTCCAGAGCAGAAACCTGCCTTTCCTGGTTGGAAGCAGGAGCCAGCAGTGCCTCCATAGCAACCAGATGATGAGGAGACAGGGTTTGTTTTGAAATCCAGTCCCTAATGGTGACTTCAGCTCCTGGGATTCAGCCCAGGCCTCCTGCTCGCCACAAACTCAATTTTTCTCACGCTGACCACAGACCTGCTTCTGTCTGAGGATGTGGTGAGCACAAAACAAATTCCCCCCTCACTGCCCCTGTCTGGGAAAAGCACCATAAAAACCAACAAACTCAAACCAGACCTGTTATGGTTGTTAAGTCCCACAATTGATTTCTCCTCAGTGCAGTCCCATCTGGAAGGTTTCACCATAAGGAGCATAAACATATTTTTTTTTTCTCTTTTAACTATCCCCTGCTGAAGTGGGAATCTTTACTCAGAGCAGGAATGGATGGGCAAAACCCCCTCCAGACCTGGATTTTTGGCTCAACAGGTGCTGGATGTGGCAGGGAGGGAAGATGCAACAGGCACCTGAGTGGCTGATGTGTGTCAGCAGAGATCCACCTCCTACATTTCCATCCCAAAAAAACCCCAAAAGGGGCATATAAGGCTACAGCCTGAAGCTGGGGAAGCGATGTTAAATGAGTGAAAAACAGATTATTGCAGTGGTGGAGGTCACATTTCTATGCACACAGTTAAATTCACCCACATTCCCATGGGTTTTGCCACAGTCAGTGTCTAGGTAGCCTGGCTGTTTCTGGAATTTTGAGTGATGGAAGACATCCCTGCCTGATCCCATCCTTTGGCTCCAACTTGGAGCACCTCCCCAAACCTTTCTTTCCATCTCTGCCTAGGAGATGGATCTGGCAGAGCAAAGCCTGGGGACAGCAGGTGACATTGGAGCACCTTGGGCTCTCCTTTGCCTGCGTTTCTCAAGGACAAACCAAAATATTGTGGTCTTTGTGTGGAAAATATGGTTTTTCATCCCAAGAAACCCACAGAAAGAGGCTGAAAAGCATGGTCTGAATGGTCCTTCTGCCCTGGTTGCCTTGTGCAGGTGTCAGGGGTGACAAGGAAGGGGATTATGAAGAGCTGTGAGCCACCAGTGAGGCTCCTGCACCCTCACACAGCTGGGCACAGCTCTGGTAACTTTTCCTACCTCCTTGATGAGCATTTCCCATCCCACTCTGGCATCCACTGGATCAGAAATCCTCTGGGACAGACCTCCACAGCTCAAATCAAAACCAGACAAGGACTGAATCACAAGTTACACCTGGGATGCCCAGGGGGTTTAGGCATCCAGTTTGTGCTGGTCCCAGTGAATTTTGGAGCCCAGGGGTTTAGGCATCCAGTTTGTGCTGGTCTCAATGAATTTTGGAGCCCAAAGGATTTAAGCATCCAGTTCATGCTGGTCCCAGTGAATTGTGGAGCCCAAGGGGTTTAGGCATTCAGTTTGTGCTGGTGCCAGTGAATTTTGGAGCCCAGGGGGTTTGAGCATCCAGTTTGTGCTGGTCCCAGTGAATTTTGGAGCCCAAGGGATTTAGGATTCCAGTTTGCACTGGTCCCAGTGAATTTTGGAGCCCAGGGGATTTAGGCAGCCAATTTGTACTGGTCACAGTGAATTTTGGAGCCCAAGGGGTTTGGGCTTCCAGTTTGTGCTGGTCCTAATACATTTTGGAGCCCAAGGGATTTAGGCATCCAATTTGTGCTGGTCCCAGTGAATTTTGGAGCCCAGGGGGTTTGGGCTCCCAGTTTGTGCTGGTCCCAGTGAATTCTAGAGCCTGCAAGCCATAAAATCATCAAATTGTTAAGGCTGGAAGAGATCTCCATGGTCACCAAGTCCAAGCTTTGACCACCATGGTGGGCCCTCTCTTCCTGCAGGAATGATCCAGGTCTGAGGCTGAATTTTGCCACCACCCTCGTGTTCCTGCTTGATTCCTGCACAGGTTCTCCACCCCCTCAGCCATCCTGGGGAGTCAGGCAGTGTGGGATGTGTGAGCAGGGATCAGGGCATCCCTGATTCTACCCACAGCAGCCTTCACCCTGTGCCTGAATAGCCCAATTCACCCCATCCCACCAAGATGGCCACCTCCAAACTGGCGCGTCCAGCCCTGCAGCTGTGCCCAGCCCGGAGATTTCAGCTCTGCCTGGGCAGGAGGAGCCTGCAGGATGCTGCCATGTCCTGCTTTCCAAAGTCCCTGCGTGGCCCAGTCCTCCCAGGAAGGCAAGGGGGACACCCCTGGTGGAGCACCCACCACCTTCCCTGCCTGTGTTGGTGACGCTCCTGGAGCAGCAGCCGGGATGCGGCCAATGGAGGGCACTCTTAGCCATGCACACAAACCCACAGGCACACAAACACTCCATGGAAAAGAAAAGAAAAAAAGAAGAGGGAAAAAAAAAAAAAAAAAGGGGAGAAAAAAAAAATCAAGATGACTGCAGAAAGGGCATCCTTCCCCACTGCTGCCTGTAGGAGCATTCCCAACACCCTCTCCCTGGTCTGTTCCCACTGGTTCAGCACTCCCAGCTCCTCTTTCTCTGTCCACTGGCTCCAGATGTGCCACTGGCCAGGATTTTCTTCCCTCTTCTTTTCCTTCTCCTGACCTTGGTGCAGGGCTGGCATCCCAGCAGGGTGAAAGCCTCTCTCACCAAGATAATCCTCCCTTCCTGGGGCTTCCCATTTCCCTGAAAGAAAGTCCCCAGATATCACACTAAATATCCCTTTTGCCTGAGGCAGAAAAATGCCTGGCCCTGAAAAGTCCCTTGCCACTCTGAGAAAACACAGGAAAGGAATTTGTTCTGTCCTTATTCACAAGGAACTGTGAACAGAGAGAGAAAAAAAAAAAAGCTGCGACAGCTTGGAAATTTTGGGGGTTTTTTTTGTGAGGGAGTAAAGCAGAGTGGAAATGCCTGGAAAAACACAGTGGCATCTGTGAGCTGGCAGCACAGAGAGGAGTCAAGAAGGGCTCAGACCTGAGTGTTGTTTGGCTGCAGTGGCTCTGCTGGGCTGCAGGGACAGGAGTTAACCCTGGAAGGCACCCAGGGAGCTTGGGCAGGTCCTGGAGCAACACCTCTTCCATAAAATCAGAGCTCGAAATCGGGGTTTTTCCTTAGGATTGTTTTTTATGGTCTATTTTCCATCCCTGGAAGTGTTCAAGGCCAGGTCTGAGGGCTTTGAGCAAGGGAAAGGTGTCCCTGCCCGTGTCAGAGGGGATGGAATTCAATGATATTTAAGGTCTCTTCCAGCCCAAACAAATCCACAATTTTAAAACCACAGATTTCTGCATGGCCCCCTCACATCCTGGAATATCTGCTCCATCACTGCAGAGACTGATGTGCTTCCCCCTGCCTCTCCCTGAGTCTCCTGAGTGCACAGAAAGCCAAAATCTCACCTGCCTGTTGTGTTAATAAATTCCATATATACACACACCAGCACCCTTCATCCCAAATTTCTCCCAGCTCCAAGCAGGAAAAGGCACCTGCAGACCCCAGCAGATATGGAACAGCCTGAACAGCATGAACAGGGTGGGAAATGTTTGATCCTGATGGAAATTGTCTTGTGGATCAGGATCCTGATCCTATTTCAACTTTCAAAGGAAGAGGGTTTGTGGGGAAAGGGAGGGCTGGAAATGGGAAATATCTCAAAATGGATCATCCTGGGGCTTTCAACCACAATGAGGAAACTCCAAGCCCCTGAGCTTTGGTTGAACCATCCAATCTGTGATGTCCTTCAGCACTGGCCAGATGGGGAGACACAACCAGGGGGAGCCAGATTTGAATCCTGCTCCAGGATTTGTGCACTCTGTCAGTGAAGCATCTCTGCCAATCCTTCCCCACCTGCAGAGATGGATGTGAGAAGCATCCCCTGCTTTCCTTTGGGGCTCCATGATCTGAAGAATTCCAGCAGAGGGCTGGAGATGATGATTCATTTCCAACCAACCAGGATTTCATCCCAAAAGAAGCTTAATTTAAAGACTAAGGTGTCTGTTCCTGATGATGTTGACTATAGATGGGCTAAAAGCTCTCAGGGTTTGCAAGGTCAGGTTCAGTTCCTTGGTTTTTTTTCCAGTGAGTGGGATCAGGGGACAGCTGAGCACAAAGACTGGAGCTCAAAATCTGGGATCCAGTCAAAATTCTGTAGGGAAAATCCTGGCCAAGCAGGAGGGCCAGCTGTGCTGCAGATGTGGCTGCCTGAGGAAAGGGGGCTCAGGGCTCTGTTGGCTCCGGCACAGCCTCACCCAGGTGTTGTCTGTGCTCTTGCTGTCCTTTAACCATCACCTCATCCCAATCCACATCTATCTTTGTCCTCAGCTTTCCTCTGCATGGGTGCAAATCCCTTGGCATTGCCTCTTGGGAGCCCTGGCAGGACTTGGAGCTTCTCAAGGATTTCCTAGGGGTGGCTTTGATGTCCTGGCACAGCAAAGTCAAGGAGCACGAGGGGGTTCTTGGCAGAAGGTTGATGATGGAGGCCATCATGTGACCTCTCACCCTGCCTCAGTTTACCTCAGTTTAAGGAAAGCAGACTGAAATCCCAGTTGGGAGTGGGGTTACAGGAAGCCTGCTGTGAGTTCCCAGGCATTTCCTCACTCCCAGGGGAATACACAACTCCTCTGATCCTGGTTAAAATCAGCTTTTCCTCCATGCCAGCATCACCCATACTCCCTGCCTGGCCTAACTCCCACCCATCCCCATCATTGGTACCAAAAAATACCATGGGTTCTGCACCAGCAAATCCTAGAAAAATCCCATTTTCCCCATTCCCTTATAACAGCCAACCCTTTGGGGTGTTTTTCCCTCCATCACCACCCTGCTCCTGAGTGTGAGGATTACACAAGAGGGCCTCTGAGGGCAAGGTCACCCCAAGGAGTGAACAGAAACGCTTCCATCACTGCTCATTGGAGCTGGGAACCGGGATGGGATTGATTGGGAATTCAGCTGGAGGTTAAAAGCACTGGCATTAGCTGGGGAGCTAAGTGGGAAGCCCCCAGGGATAGGGGGTGTTTAGGGAGGGGCTGTGTGTGCAGGGGGCTCAGGTTTGCATGGGGACATTTGCACAGGGATGTTTGGCACAGCTAAAACTGGGCTTTGGGATTTCTGGGGTGCACATCCTGACACTGCTGACTTCTGCATCCCACATCAATCCCATCCTCAGGCTCCTTTTCTGGCCCCTGAGGAGAAAAGCCTTGACACAGCTCCTGTTCCTGTGGCTCAATTCCTATTCCCAAAGCAGAACAGCCTTCCACAGGGTCTAATGCTCTCTCCTGAGCTGTGCCCTGGCATGGTCTGGGGTGGGGATTATTGGCTGGGGCAAAAGCCTCACCAGGAAGTGTCCTGAGATGTGTAGGCAGTGATGTTTCAGTGTTTCAGGTCAAAATTTAGAAGGAAATTCTTCCCTGTGAGGGTGGGGAGGCCCTGGCAGAGACTGCCCAGAGAAGCTGTGGCTGCCCCATCCCTGGAATTATCCAAGGCCAGGTTGGACAAGGCTTGGGGCAACCTGGGATAGTGGAAGGTGTCCCTGCCCATGGCAGGGAGTTGGAACTGGATGATCTTTATGGTCCCTTCCAACCCAAACTTTTCCTGCCCCATGGCACCTCAGAGCTGCCCAAGGGAAACCAAAGGAGACCAAGACCCAAACAGCTGATTTTGCAACCAGTTTGGGGCTAGGATCTGCACAAACTCACGTTTTAGTGCTTCTCCCAGCACCAGGAAAGGAGATTTCCCATTTGCTGCTCTCCAGCTCGAACTTGGCTGGGGATAATCAGCAGTAGGAATGACCAGAGGCCTCTGACCAGCCCCAGTGCATGGAAAATGTAATGTGAGCTCTTCTTCTGGCTCCTTCCACGGCTTTGAGTGACCGTGCCTCAGTTTCCCCCCACCAGACAAACAATGTTTCCACTCCCCCAGTGATGGGGATGAATTTCCTAGGAGGCAGCTGGGAAAAGATGGAAAGACTGCATCAGAGTCCAATTTTGCATCAACCCTGAAGGTGCACCATGCTGTTTTTGAATGCTGCTGCCTCAGCAAAGTTAAAACTGGATTGGGAACATTTCCCCTTCTGACAACAGGAATTCAGCTTGTAATTTTAGGCATTCAGTTTTCCAATGCCCAGCGAGGACGTCATTAAACTGCACACAGAAGTACCGTGAGATCCTATTGCTCAGATTTGCAATTTTCCAGCAATGGCAAGATGGAGATTCAGGCTGTGCCTGCAAAAGACACTTAGAATACAGGTCCTTTTAGTAAAACCAGAGCTGTGGCCAACCCTGGCCTTACTTTCACTGCCCATAGAGCGAGGACCACAGAAGAACTTGAATTCCAGGACTGCTTTAGTGATGGGAGAGATTCCATCTGCTTCCACAGGGTCTGAAATGAGGGGCTTTGGAATCTCTGATACCAAATGGGAATTTCTCAGAGTCATGGAGGTGGCAGAAACACCTGATCTTGAGCAGGGTGTGGAACCCTTCCACCAAGCTGAGCACAGCCCCTGAAGGTGGAGAGAAACAGAGACAAAGCAAATCCCTTTTGAAGCCCCAGTTTTCCATGGTTTTGGACCCAGCCATGACCTTGAAGCAGCAGAAGTCTGCACCCTGCACTTGCAAAGCAGAAGAACAATAAATATGTGTGTTCCTGCAGCACCTTCTCCCCGAGGTCCACATGGGGAGCAGCAGTGAATCAAGGCTGGTGAGGCAAGAGCCATCCTCACTGACCCCAAAGCCTGAGCACAAACTAAGGGAAGTAGTTTTTCACACAGCTCATAATTCATTCAGGGACCTCATTGCCACAGGATGATGTGGAGGCCAAAGGCATAAAAGGGTGACAAAATGGATTAGGGAATGTGTGGAGGAGAGGTGAATCCATTGCTCTTGAGCAGGATGGTCTGGGAGCAACTGCCAGTCTCAGGGTGGCTCTTTCTGTGCTTTTCCTTCAGCCTTGCATGGGTTATCCAGATGGATTTGGTAGGACTTGGTAGGATTAGGATGGATTGCCCCAAGCCAGGGCAATCCTCAATTTCAGACTGGGAGATGATGGATGAAGAGTAGCCCTGAGGAGGAGGAGGGTTTGAGGGTACTGGATGAGAGGCTGGACACAAGCTGGCAGTGTGAGACTGCAGCCAAGAAACAGCCAGATCCTGGGATTCTTCAAAAGAAGAGTGGCCAACAGGGTGAGGAAGGTGATGCTGCCCCTCTGCTGAGACCTCAGTGCTGGATCACTCAGCACAAGGAATGCATGGAGATGGTGGATGCAGAGGAGGGCATCCAAAAAATGATCCAGGGGCTGGACCCCCTCTGCTGTGCAGACAGGCTGGGTGAGCTGGGCTTGTTCAGCCTGCAGGAGAGAAGGCTCCAGGCAGACCCCATTGCAGACTTTCAAATTATTCAGAAAGCTTGTAAGAAAGAGGCTGAGATGCTTCCTACCAAGGCCTGTGGCAACAGGACAAGAGACAGTGGCTTTAAACTAGGTGCAGGTTGGATATGAGGAAGGAATTTTTTATAATGAGGGTGGTGAGGCCCTGGGAGAGGTTGCTCAGAGAAGCTGTGGCTGCCTCAAACCTGGAAATGTTTCAGGCCAGGTTGGCTGGGACTTTGAACAGCCTGGTCTTGTGGAAGGTGTCCCTGCCCATGGCAGAGGTTTTGCAGCCAGATCCCTCCAGGGTGCCTTTCAAACCAAGCCCCACTATGCTGCTGCCCATGGAAGCAGGGGAGTGGAGTAGATGATCTTTAAAAATCCCTTTCAAAACCAGCCCACCCTATGATTCCATGATTCCATGTCTCTTACTCCTTCCTTAAATAACCATTATTTCATCTACTGTAAAAAAGTGCAGGGGTATTATATTAAGCCACAAAAATTATGTTCACACTGCCAAACCATCTACAGAGCCTGAAACTAAAAAGAGTGCCACAAATCACATCCACGTTGTTAAAAACCCCACCCAAAGTGGGTTGGCCTGATCCATCCTCCCACTGCACTCTGTGGGAAAGCAGCCCTTGGGATGGATGGTGATCTGCCCTGACCGAAATTCCTCTGGAGAGTCATGCTCATCCCCATGCAGGGCTGTGCCTGCTGTAACCCTGCTGGACAGCAAAGCATCCTGCCTGCTGTGCTCCCTGGAGCCTCCCCTTTTCCTCACAGGCTCCTGGTGGGGCAGAACCTGCCTTCCAGGCTCCCCTGTAAGAAACCCTGGGATGCTGGAATGCAGGGAGGCTGGCAGAGGGATGCAATCACAGCACAGGCGTTAACAAGCTGGATTATTCCTCGCATCTCATCCATCAGTCTCATGACAAGCAGTTCAGGATTTGCATAAAGGAGACAGATGTACTCTGTTCCCCTTTCCAGTCCTCTCTCCAGGAACCCTTGAGCAATGTGACGTGGGAGAGGAGATCGCTGGTGAGGGACAGGCAGGGGGGGCTATTGGGAGGCAAAGTTCTTCCTCTGTTCTCACTTTCCTTGGCTTTGTTCAATCATAGGAGATGATGGAGGACATTACAGAGTGATTTGTGCAGCGCTGAGGATGTGCTGGTTCGGGGCTGGGGTTAGTGAGCTGTCTGTGTGCAGCCTTGATGAAGATGAAGGGCTGAAGGAGAACGGTTTATATTTATTCTGAGGAGGGCTTGGCTGATGCTTCATCACAGGGATGACAGCAGAATCTGGGATTTTTACACGCTCCTTTATTTGTATGAGTATTTACTTCTGGCTCGGAGGAGAGGAAATCAGGACTGAAGAGCTGGAGGGCAGCTGGAGGTCTGCAGGCAAGAGGGCTTAAATTTAGGTTACTACACAAAACCCAAGACCTTGGAGGGGAATTCAGCTACAAAGCCATGTGCTGGCAATTCTTCTTGCCCCATTTCCTCCAGAGAAAGGTTTTGAGGCTCTTCCTCCTGTTTCCAAGCCAGCAGTGTTTAGAAAACCTCAGCCCCAGGTGTTCCCAAGCAGCCCTGCTGTGACAAACCCACCTGTGCAGCACAGGAACCTGCTTTAGTGAGCCAGGAAACACAGGAATGATGGGGAAGGTGCCAGGAGGTGAGGATTGGTGCCTTTTTTGTCCAGAGGATGGACTGGGCAGGGATATTATGGAAGTCTCCAGTCTCCCAGGACAACCCCTGGAAGGGCAGGGGCATCTCCACATGTAGTTCCAGGCCGGAATCCAGCACAGCATGGTTGGGAATGTAAGCCCCCACCTCGTGCCAGACACAATGAGCAGATGGCCCTCCTTTAGTTCCTGAAGAACAGGAATCCACATGCCAAATCAATGCTAATTTGCCCTTTTGCTGTCTGTCTCCACAGGCTACAGCCTCTGCTGCTGAAGGATAAGGAGCAGGGGCTGTGTTTTGGCTCTGGGACCAGGCATGGCACAGCTTGTGGGCACACCCCAGCCCTCCTTCCCTCTGAGAGGGGCTGGCCCCATCCCACAGAGCTGCAGGAGAGAGTCCCTTGGCTCAGCCACCTGCCACCATGTGTCCTGGCACTGCCTTGGGCCAAAGCTTCACCAGGGAGCGTGGAAATAATTAATTGGTCTGGATGATCACGGGACCACTCTCGTGCCTGCCTGTAATCCCTCAGTTATTTATGAGGAGAGGTGGAGCCTCAGAGGGGGTGCATGGACATGGACAGCACAAGGGGGTGTTCCCTCAGGTGTCCCTGCAGGAAATTAGGGGTGGGGGAGATCAGAGAATCATAAAATCAGGGAATGGTTTGGGTTGGAAGGGGCCTCAAAGGCCATCCAGCTCCCACCCCCTGCCATGGGTCCAGCCTTCCACTAGACCAGGTTAATCAGATCCCTGTTCAGCTGGGCTGGAATTCCTACAGGAATGGGGAGTCCACAGCCCCTCTGGGCAGCCCCAGCTCTCTGATCTCCCTCTGGGGAGAAAATCCAGGTATCACCTCTGTGGGATCAGGTAGAGCCTGATCTACCTGATTTTGCATTGGAGCCACATCAGTGGGGGGCTTTTCCCTGTCTTACCATTCCCTGCACATAAATCATCAACTTTTTTAGTAAACTGTGACCCCTGCCAGTACCAGCAGCAGATCAGAGCACTCCCCTCAACCCTCATCAATCCTGACCCAAAGAGCAAGGCGAGGAAAAGCATTAATCCAATTTTTTTTCGTCAAAGCTGCCCTTTGGTAACTCACAAAAAGCCGAAAAACGTGGGTAGAGCCGGTAGATCCTGGTTCCAGGAGCAGGAGCATAAAGTTTGCTGCCAGTGCTTTTCATGAGAACTGGATCAGTGCTTTTTCCCTCTCCCTCCTTCCCTCCTTCTCCTTTGCCTTTGCAAAGTGCGACAGCGTGGGGATGAATCGCCTGATTGTGCGCTCCTCTTTCCCCCACCACGCCGCTCCAACAGCAGGGCTGGGGGATGGAAAAGGAGCCCAGCTGCCTCTTGTGGGCTGTTCTCTCTCCACCCACCAAGCACTTTAAATCAGACACAAATTAACACCAACTCCTGGCATCCTTTATTAGCCAGGATTGGCTCAGCCTCAGTTTGATTTGCTTCTATCTTCTATTTTAATATTTCGTATCTTTCCACCCCAGCCCCACCTTCCTGGAGAGCTCACCTAACAATACCAGCAATGCACTGGAGAGCAGGGATGGCCCTTCTGCTCTTACAGGTGGTGTTGATTTCTGGTTTCTCGAGCTTTAAACCACGCACTGTGCCCCAGTAGGGGACAGCAATCCCTCAAATGTTTCGTGTTTCTGGGATTTTTTTTTCACCCAAACTGCTCTCAAAGCATCGTTGAGAGAGAAACCCCATGCGCAGAGTCACGAACATGAAGAACGTCACCTTTAGGGTACAGAGTGTTTGTCATTTGTCATCTGAGAGGGAAATTATGTAAGATCTCCTCTCCAGCACAGGGAATTGAGGCAGCTGAAATTTGACTGCCTAATGTGGGACATGGTGCAGGTAAAAACCTGAGTCCTGCAACGGATCATTGTCTCCAAAGACTCCACAGTGGCTTAAACATAAGGAGATGTCACCACCCTCTGGGAAAGATGGCACCAACGTGGTCACTGATCCTCATCATGATGGGGATCCGGGACCAGAGTCTAGAGAAGAGCCATCACTGGTGGAGATGCACAAAGAACTTCATGAAGGGCCACTAAGATGGTCAGAGGGCTGCAGCATCTCTCCTTGAAGACAGGCTGAGAGAGCTGGGGTTGTTCAGACCAGTCAGAGAAGACTCTGGAGACACCTCAACACAGCCTCCCAGTGCCTTAAGGGAGCTTATAAAAAGGAGGGAGAGGGATTTTTTACATGAGCAGATAGGGACAGGACAAGGGACTGTGGTTTTAAACTGAAAAAGGACAGATTTAGATTAGAGATTAGGAAGAAATTCTTCCCTGTGAGGGTGGTGAGGCCCTGGCACAGGTTTCCCAGAGAAGCTGGGGCTGCCCCATCCCTGAAAGTGTCCAGAGCCAGGTTGGACAGGGCTTGGAGCAACCTGGGATAGTGGAAGTTGTCCCTGCCCATGGCAGGGGGTCAGGAGTGGATGATGTTAAAATTCCCTTCCAACGCAAACCATTCCATGATTCTCTTTCACTGGGCCCTGTCCCTCTTATCCTCCTGTGTTTTTTAGTCCTCATCATCAATGCACTTGATGGAGACAAGATGAGAAGAACAAATAATGGGTTTCCTGCTGGAAGCACCATGGAATTGTCTGTCTCCTCCTGGCTGGCTGCTTGGCCACGTTTGCCAAGCCACGCACCATTCGGCAACTGTCAAACCTTTTGTGGATTTCCATCTCTGCAATATTCGTTTCTTAGCAACTCTGTTTGCTTTTAGCAAAAACAAAATGTCTCTGCCTGTGGCGTGCTATTTCAGGCAGAAATGGTGCTGTTTCAGGTCCACGCCAGTCAGAAGGACCCTGGTGAAAATGGTCCTGTCTGCCCACTCACTCTTAAGAGGACTGAGTGAAATTCTTATTTGTTTCCTGCGTTCCTGCCTGGGGAAAGTGCAGCAATCCTGGGCACGGGCTGTGGCAAACAGCTCCTACTGCTACACTGCTGTTCCACAGCCCCTGCCGTTCCTGGAGCCTGGAGTAGATTGTATAAGCCAGGTAATGAAGGTACAAGTCAGCAGCAGATTTTACAGCAGAGCAAAGTTCCAGAGAGAAAACACAGTTTGTGACCCCTGTGTAGTTTATTGGGATTGTCCTTGGAATTGAAAACTTTGATTGGATCCAGCTCTACCAGAAGCTCATCCTGCTTGAGAGAAAGACCAATGAACTTGGAGGGCTGACCTTGTAAAGAAAGCTCAGCAACAATTTTCTCCCATGGACCAAGAGTGAGCAGCACAATGTGAGGGACACTGTGTCATTGCAGGATCCATGTTTTTAATTTCTTTATTTTCATGTCATCACAGAATGGTTTGGGTTGGAAGGGACCTTCAAGATAATCTCATTCCACTCTTTTCCATGGGCAGGGGCACTTTCCATCTAGACCAGATTGCTCAGAGTCCTGTCCAACCTGGCCTTGAACATTTCCAGGGATGGGGAAGTAAATTCTATTGTTCCATTCGCACCAAAATGTTACAAATTCAGTCTCTCTCTAGTGAAAACTGGAATGAGTGGCCGTGAGAGGCCAGCTCCTCTGCAATGTAAGTTTTATCCTCCTTCATGAGTTCCCAGTAAGGGTAAAGACACACAAACTGGCATTAAACAGCATCAGCACCTCTTGAGATTATGATTTAGGAGATCTGATCGATTGGAAACTAATTCCAATTAAAAACCAACCAGGCAGAAATGCTGCCTCACTTCACAGGCTCGGGAAGGAGCTGAATTAAATAAGATCCCAGAAAAACAAATGGGACTTGAAGGCATTTAGCATCAGTGTGGGGAGACGGATGAATGGAAATGGGACTTTTAGAAGGTGAAGATCAGCTGTGCTTTAAATATAACTGCAGACATCAACTCTCCCACCCATCACAATCCCTCTATTTTATATTCTCAGTCTGAGCCAAGTTGAGTTGAGTTGAGCACATCACCCTGAGCATACCCCACACCTATGAATTCCTCGGAATATTTAGGACAGGATAGAGATCTCACCCACTCAGTCTGCTCCTAAAGGAGCATAAGGCTCCTTTACTTCTCCATTGCTCTGTGCCCATGGGAACTGCTGACCCCCTGATGTCTGATTTGTGGCATTTTATATGCTTTGCAAGTGGCTCAAATGATGATGATTCTCAGTATGAATCCACAAATCCCCAAAAGCTGGTTAAAAACCAGGCTAGACAAAGAGGGAAAAGATAAGACTTGAATTTTAAAGATCTGTCACTGGCAAAACAATAGGTGCAGGATGAGAATAGAGAGAAGGAACTCAGCAACCCCAGAGTTCAAATCTTGAGGTCTCAGGATGCCTCTGAGAATCAGTGAAGTTGGACATGGAACTCAAGTGGTGTGGGAACTTGTAGAGTTTGTAGCCATTTTCTCTGGAAATAAGAACCATCCGTCTTTGATATAGATCCAAAGTTATTCACTGACTCCAAGAAGCCTCAATGACGTCAACGGGGCCAGGAATCCACCTCTTTATTCCTGAGCTGAATGCCTACATATTGTTTTCATGCAGCTGTAAAGACCTCTTTTATGCATCTTCTTGATTTTTCTCTGGCTCATTCATCCTGATTCATCCTCCTCTGCTCAGAGCTCCTTGAATATCCTGCAAGAAGCCCACACACTCAGACACATTCTTGCCCGAGCCTACATCACAGTGTATTTGTCCAAATAATTTTTACTGAAATAAAGTTCCTGCCTTGCAAGATTGCCAAGAGCAATTGTTTTGGTGAATCATAAATACTGCAGAAAGTAAATGTTGGTTCAGGTTGTTTGTTTCCACCCTTGGCAGACCAAGCTCTAAGGGTACCCACATTCCTCAGGAAATTGAGATTTTAGTTCAGCAAATAAACAATGATGACAATGGATATTCATCAGGAGAGTCCTACATTTGACTCTGGGAGGTGAATCTGCAGAAAATCATGAACTTCTCCCTGCCAAGGATCACCAAACAGAAGTGTGGAAGCAAATATGTGTGTACATCCTCACCTCTCTGCTCAGCATCCTCACCTTGCCTGCAAACCACCCTCTCCAGGCTAAGGAATGACCCAGCAAGATTCCAGGGCCAGAAAGAGAAGAACAAGTAGATTGTGCCACTGTAACTTGTGGGTTGAACCACAATGGAGAGAGGTACTGTGCATTTTTTCTGAAGCTTTTTTGAGGAAAAGGACACAAGTTACTCAAGACCTGAGAAAATGGGGATTTTTTTTCACTCCCACTTTAACCACGGGGTTTTGATGTTTAAGATGTAGGCAGGACCACCTGGAAGATGATAGAGTCATGGATGGTTTGAATTGGAAAGGACCTTAAAGATCATCTCACTCCAACCCCCCGCCATGGACAGGAACATCTTCCATTAAATACTCAGAATGAGTGATTTACTCCATCCTTGGATGCCTGAAAGACACAGATGTAAATCTGAGCTGTGCCCTCAAGATTCCTTGGTCTTTCTATGGGAAGAAATGGGAATCTGCAGCAGGGAGTGATTTTGGACAAAGCTCCTGTTGTTCAAAGTGTCTTGGGCAGTTCCCCACTGACAGAGGAGCTTCCAGGGGCAAATGTTGGGATCACTGCTGTCCCCAGGTCTTTGGGAAGGTCATACGTTCCCATGATCAAATTTAGCCATGGACAAATTCCTCAGCAGCACTGCTCAGTGAAGAGAATTCATGGAAACAGAAACTGGACCTCAAAATAGGGATCCAGATGCCACTTCAGGACTAATGCCAAAAATGTTGTTAAGCCAGGGTCCTTTTCTAGAGCTCACTCTTTATCTGTTTCCTGGTATAAGTGGAAGATCCTTCTTCAGCAGATATATAAGGCCCTCTAAATTTTACTTTAACACTAATAATACATAAAGGTAACACTGTCATATTTCATAATATGGTGACTGTAATTCCACTCCTGTTAAAGAGCAATTGCAGTGTAATTATGATAAGTATGTTCTCTGACACGCTTTAATACCACAAATACAAATGTAATGTAATTATACTCCATTACGATACATATTAATATTGCAATTGAATTTTGCAACAATGCAATAATATAATTGGTAATTATGGGATGTACTGCATGTATCAGTGCTTCACATATGTGCACACACATGCACACACCCCCCTGGTGTCTTGGGGAAGAAGTGACTGAGTGGTTCATGGTGTGGCTGAGAATAAATACTGTAAATGTCACTGCAGTGCTGTACATTCAATTCAGGTAGCACAAGGACACCAAAGAGCCAACACAAACCACTCACTCATGCAGTTAATGTTCTTATTATATCAACAGAAATAATTATTGATTGAGGAAAAAACCAAACCACAGTATAATTACGTTTTAATTGCAATATAATTCTGCTGTAATTACACTTTTTCTGTTATTTGGCTTGGCCAATAACAATCAGGTTAGTGAGACATTGTTCTCATAATTTTAAAAGATTGTATTATTGTGCGATATTGTACAGCATCCCAAGAGAAGAGGTTTCATCACTGATCAATTATTTCAACATAAGCCTGGATTAGTGTTGGAAAATTAACAATAAAGAGCAACACTGCTGAGTAGCCTTCCTGAACCCTTCATGGCTCTGGTATTGCCAAATCACTGGCACTCAAAAAATCTGAAAAAAAAAAAAATTACATGGAAAGATGAGATGCCAGAAGTTGGTGCTTACCCTCAGTTTAGAACTCTCTGTCAGCTTTTCAGGAGTCTGTTTGAAAAAGCCAAAGTGTTTGGAGTGGAAAAGGAAGATTATTCTATCCAATTCTGCATTCTCTCCCCAAAATATCACTCAATTCAAGAGTACCCAGGAAATATGAGAAAGAAGGTTATGGATGCTGATTCCACTTTTCTCAAGATGCAATGCCATGAACAACCCCTGGCTCCTTCCAAAGTAATTGATGATGGAAGATGTTGTTCCAGAGAAACTCTAAAGAGAATTTTGTTACTTGTCTCAGAAACCAGAAAGGTCTGGGAGACCTCACAAGTAACAAGAGACAATTATCTCATCATCAGCCTCAGAACATTTTTGTGCTCAAAGCATTGGCAAGAACAATTAGTGTCCTCCTCGCCTGCATTCCCCCTCTTATTTTCTATTCATTAAAAAAATAATAAAAAATCAAACTGAATGAAAAAGTTGGAGAAGGATTGAAATCCTGTGTGCCTCCTGGATACTCTGGATGATACAGTAGCCATGGCAACAAGCAGCACAACAGAACTCCTTTACCTTTGATTTTTCCTTTTTTGTCCAAATGTTTACAAGAAAAAAATTGAATTTTTTGTTCCCAGTTCGCCTCCCGTGCAGGCCAAGCAAAACACTTTGCACAGTTTCTCATGAGGTTCTCCCTCTTTTTCATCACTTACATGTCGACTAGACCAAGCCCCATCTGAAATCAGTTTGTCTATGAAGTTTTCATCCCTTGTTATTAAACACTCTCCCAAAAAAAACCCCAAAAACAACAGGAGAGGAAGGTGGGAGGTGAGCTGGAGACATCCTGAACAGCACAACAGTTTAACACTGACTCATTCCCACAGCAAACTCCAGAGACAAAAGGTTCTGGAGGGTCCCAGGAGGGATTAAACAGATTCACAGAGGCACAATTGATCCATGGTTATAGAACAGGTTTTTTCAGACACAGCTCCAAATCAGAGAAAAATAATCATCCTTCAGTCAGTAACTGCTGGATGTAAGCAGTGAGCATCACAGATGGGATTGCTTTATACTCACTCCTTTCTGCTTTTCTGCTCAATGGCATCTGCCCAGGAAAGAGGTGGAGTTTTAAACCCTTCCCATCCCTGGAAGGGTTTAAAAAATGTGTAAATGTTGTGCTTAGGGATGGTTTAGTGGTGACCTGGCAGTGTTGGGTTAATGGTCAGAATCTATGATCTTAGAGGCCTTTTCCAACCTGAATAATTCCATAATTCTCCACTATTTTTGCAAGCTCCTTTGATCATTGGTCTCACCCAGTGTGGCTGTTACAGATTTTGTGTTCAAAGTCACACCCAGCCTTCAAACTTCCCACCTGTCCTGGAGAACAGAGGTGTTGGAAGTGAGGGATGATCCCAAGGGAGCACCTGAGCCAGTGAACCTTGGATCAGCATTTGACAAAGGCTCTGGCGTGGTCCCCAAGCTCAGGAAGGATCTCAGGTGAGATTCCCTGTCTGACAAATGCCAAAGGGTGCAGGAAACCACAGATCATGTGCAGATCATGGACTGCTCGTCCAAGCTGCGTCTCCAGGGCTGGGAATGGTTTGTGAAATTTCATGGCATTCCAGGGAAACCTGAAGCAAGCACAGTGGCACAGGAGACGAGCTCAGAGCCGTGGCCCAGTGCCTGCCACTGCAGAGGTATTCAAGCCTGGAGTCTTGTGTGGGTTTCTTTTTTTAAAATGAGCTGATTGCAGGCCAAGGCTCCGAGCAGAAGTTCAGGGTGGTTGAGGCCATACCCCACAGACACCAGATTCACCCAGATCCTCTGAGAAAACAGGGCTCTTCTTGGCGACTAGGAAAAGAACTGGAGGTTTTTTGTTTGTGGTTGTTTTGTGGTGGATTTTTTTGCCATCAACCCCCACAGGAGACATTGACTGGAGCCTGGCTTTGACTTTTGCTCTTTCTCACCTTGCCCAGCAATAACACCACTGACACACAGAGCAAAGGAACCTTTACCCCTCCTTGCAGCTCCAGCCCTTCCTTCTCTCCTGGAGCAGGCAGGCAGCCTGCAGCAGCTCCGAGAGGGGCCAAGTGTTCTCATGCTGCTCCCCTGAGCCAGGAGGCTGTGGCAGAGTCAGGCTCTGTGCTAGGGCTTGGGCTTGCAACCAACGCTGACACTGCATTGCAGCACTAGGAAAAGTGGGGAGGGAGGAAAAACTGATGCACACCCTGCAGGGAAAACAGCAGAGGTGGGATCATCCTCCCCATCTCTGGTGGGAATCCTTTGTCCAACAGGGCTGTGCTCCCATGGCACTTCATCACAGAAATACACAGAGGGAAACCTAGCGCTGACAGGTGAAAAAAATAAAAAGAAATTAAAATAAAACCCAAACTCCCAAATGTGTAAAGCATAAGCCTAGCTGAGCTGGCACTTCTGCTTCCTTCCACAGCCTAACTCATTACTTTATTGAGTGCTCTGGGATACTTGGGAGTGTGAGCCTGTGCTCTTAAAAAATACACCACTGTCCTACAGTCAATTCCATTCGTGTTCAATAGAAAGCAGATCAGGCTGTAACCCTGCCAGAACCAATAACTGTACAAGCCATGGTGTTATGCTAAGATGCTGCTTCAATAAATTATCAGCTAGGAAAAGTCTGGATCCTTTAACACTCCAGAGATTTGTGACTGCGCAAACCTGTGTATGGATACAGATAAATGCAGTTTAGCAGATTCACTGGATGCCATTGGCTGAGGATTCTCTGAGTAACAAGGAATGACACATTTAAAACCCTAGGTTAAAAGTGGGACTGGCTGGCCCATCTCCAGAGATGAAAAAAGTCCATATTTTAGGTACACAGTAGCTAAAGAAGGGGGAGTCCTGCATGTCAACCCCCAAACCTCTGTGTTAATGTAGGGAAAGATCTGTAAAGGAGGATCCCAGGGGGTCCCTGGGACTCATTTATGCTGTCAGGTCATGGTAAATACTGAAAACAATCTCCAGAAGAGGAAATCAAAGACTGGCTGGTGGGAAAGAGGAGATTTGGAAGGACCACCAACAAAATCTGGGGAAAAAACTGGGGAAAATTTTCCTCTGTGGGAGGGAAAAGCCATTCAGTTGAATCCACTTGAAGAAGAACTGGAGGAATGGATGTAGAATAAGTCCACTGAGAAATAACACAGTGAATTCTGTCCCCTCAGCACATGGTTAATGATGAGGATTCAGTGCCATTCCTGGAGGACTTGAGGAGTCCCTTGACGTGGAGGGAGCTTTTCCCAAGAGTCTGGGTGGTTTGTTTCAGAAATCATAGCAAGGCTGCTCCTGAAAGAAGCCACTTCATCTCCTCCTGAGGGCCACATCCTTCCAAGTGTCCTGAGTTGTGTCTTCTCATGAGCAAAGTTTCTGCTACTGAGACGTCCCTGAGCCTCTGGCAACATTAAAAGTGGTCAGGTGGAATCTATGAAGCAATTTCCTACTAATCTACAGGGATCCAGCTTTCTCCTCAAAACTGGGGCAAAAAATCGATTAAGAACTTACTGTCAGACCTCAGGAGTACTGAAACTGGCTGGAGCATCCACTGTGTTCACCCACCATTCACCCAGTTCTACCCCTTTTGAAACATCCAGCATATCTCTAGTGACCCAAAGGCCCATGTATTTTACTGTTACATAACAAAAATAAACAAGGCAGGGAATGAGGAAAGGGGAGAGAAGCTATGAACAATGGACTGAATTTTAAGTCAAAGAAAAAACCAAAAAGTCCCCTGCCCAAACATCAGCCCTACTTTTGTCCCTCCCTCAGTGGGTGCCCAGCTGAACCACAGCTCTCGCCTCATTGCCTGGCTGATGAACTCTGAAAGACTGCAGCCCCAAGCAGTTCTCTTCCAGGGAGTTTCCTTGCATTTCTCTTTGCAGCCTGTAATCAGATATGAAGCTTTTTTTGGAGGCATTAGCACAGATGACACTCTGCAGAGAGGAATTGTGTTGCAGTGTCTGTAAGTCCTCCTTCCCTCCCCAGCTGATGTTGCTATTATTGTTCTGCAGTTCATAACAACATGACTCTGAAGCATTTCCAATTCGTCCTGTAGACACAAACCCCCAAAAAATGATCTCTTCTTCCTTCCCATGTTGTTGGGAAGGATGAAAGTTTGACAAGAATGTCTCACAGATAGGTATGCTGAGCAGAAAGATTTTTGAATGTAGGATCTGAAGAAGGAATAGAGATGGAAGCAAGTTTTGATATGGAAGAAAAGAATTGCTGAGCCAGTCTCACTGGATAACCAAGGAGCCGAAGGATATGTTAGCTAGAAGGGGTTTTTATGAATTAAAACAAAGGATAAACCCACGTCAAACAAGATGTTTTTACCAAGCAGAAAAATAGCACAGGCAAACAAGTCAGCAAATGTTGCAGGTAGAAAAAAGGTCTCAGAATTTTCCACTGCAAGAAAACTGAAAAACAACTTCTAGCTTAAACTGTAATGTACTAACTTTTAGTGATTGGAGAATAGTAACATGAATATGGTAATTAGAGTAGTTATGATAGGCTATAGATAAAAGTTAAGGTATAGATTGGTTCTACTGTATTAAGATGCTCAACAAAGAAAAGTCTATAATGCATTGTAACCAAAACTAAGGGTGTCCAGGCCTGCCTGCAGCTGGAGCTGACAGCTGTAGGCACAGGCTCTGTCACCCATGACCCTGGACTGCTGTAACATCTTGGATGGAATAAACTGCATTTTGAAGAGCTGCCTGGAGTCCTGCATCTCTCATTTAGGCTCTTACACCATGTCTCCCTTGCCAGATTGAATTCCTGGGGTGGCAGCAGAAAGGGGAGCAGGTAGTGGGTCCAGTGTGGCAGAGACAGATCTACTCCATCTCTAGGCCAAGCCCATCTGGAGAGGGACCTTTGACAATTGAATTCCCAAATTTTGAGCTGGGAACAGAATTTTCCATCGGTAGCATTTGTAAAATGAAGCAGTGCTGATACTTTTAATAGTTGAGCTTGCACGAATTTTATTTAATTTTGCTTGTTGACTAGTTTCTTCCCAAGAACCCAGATTTACCAAAAATAAAGGCAGTTGCTTTTGCAGTGCTGGAAAGATTCAGGTTTTCCTTCCAGGAGAACCTATTTACAGCAAGATCTGCTTTCTTGGGAAAGCTGAGATGGAACAGCTCAACTTCCCCGTGTCCTGGAGAAATGCCATGATGGGAAGTTGGCTTTGGGCAACTTGGAATGAAGAATGGTGAATTTCATTTCTGGAGGACTGGCTTGATTCCTGTTTGGACCACTGAGGAAAAAAATGTAAGTTTCTGTTTGGATCAATCATGGAAAAAAAAGTCTCCTTTTAATGGCTCCCTGTTGAATTTTGTGGTCCTTCCTGAATTTTTAACCAGGTTGGTGCTTGCACCTATGAAAATGCAAAGCAAACAGGTACTAACAACCCTACTGATGATATTTTTCAGTGAAACTGAGAGATTTCTCCTCTGCCGCCTGAGATCTGGTCTGAGAGACACTGCTAGGGAAGGATGGATGGAGTCCAGTTTCTTTTTGCTTTCACTGTTTATTTTAATCTCTGCAGTCCCACACCTTTTACAGGCATGAAAATAAGCTTCCAAGCAAAGACCTTCTGCTGGTATAAACCAGAAAAACTCAGTCCTATCAACCAAGAAATGTCATTTCAAAGTGACTCATTATTTTTTTAACAAGGGACCAGAGAAAGTTTCCTTTCTTACAGTCAAATGATGCCTCTCCTTAGCAATTCAAGGGAGTGAGGCTGGGGAAGTGTGTGGAGCACAAATTTTATCAGGACTGTCTGAGGGAGCTGGGATTGTTTATTTTGGAGAAAAGGAAGGTCAGGCTTCTTGCTCTCCACCTGACAGGAGGGTGAGGCCAAGTGGGGGTCAGTCCCTTTTCCCAGGTAACAAGTGACAGAATGAGAAGAAATGGCTTCAAGTTGCTCCAGGCAAGGTTTAGATTGGCTATTAGGACAAATTTCTTCACAGAAAGGGTTGCCAAGCACTGTAAGAGGTTTCCAGGGCAAGTTGTTGAGTCACCATCCCTGGAGGGATTGAAAAGATGTGGGTTTAGGGACATTGTTTAGTGCTGGCCATGGCAGTGCTGGGTTAATGGTCAAACTCCATGATTCTAAAGGTGTTTTCCAACCTAAAATGCCTTTTGTTCCACTGAAGGAATTAAAAAACCACCATGCTCCAGCATCCTAGATAGCTTTTGATCCCTGAAAAAGAAACAGCCCCGCTTGACGTTCTCACATCACCAATGAACCAGGCAAACAGTGCTCTGGAGGGTCCTGTCTCACACCCTCTGGGACTGAACAGCAGTGATTGCTCAGTGCAATAATCCTAAAAAAAGAGCTGGTCATTTTCCAGAAGCTAATGACAAGTTTGTTAGTTAATGGCCCAGATCAGAGCCAAGGGCGATTAATGATCTAACAAACCAGTCGATGAACTGGTAATGAAGACCAATTATGATCTGTGCCATCACCCCCCCCACCAAAGAATCCCCTTTTATTAGTCTTTTCTCCCCTCTGTAGAGGGTCTTGGACAAGCCAGGGGCTATTTTAGGAAATTGCTGGCTCCCTGGAAATCAATAACCAATCAACACCTGGAGCTCGTGCTGAAGAAATGCATATGCCAGAAAGCAAACCCTGCAAGAAACATTTTACCTAGAAAATTAATGAACCCAACATGTAATGTGATTTGCCTTAGACTCAGCTGTTCAACAGCTTGTTCAAGGGACTGTTTTTTCTTTGTTTAAATCCCTTGCTAAAAATTTACAATGTAGGGGAAAAGCAGATGGAAGGGGAAAACCATTTTCTAAGTTATGATACTGACTGAGTGACCAGAATGAGCTCGTTTGCTGTGATAGTCAGGGAAGCAGAGTAAAGGTTTGTTCAAAAGGGGCATCCATAATGTAGGGATGTTATTTTAGGAACTGGAGAGCTCACAACAAACTTCCCAGGTCCTTAAACAACCCTGGGTTGTTGGGAGAACATTGAATCATGGATAAGACATGGAGAGATCTACTCCATCTCCACACCAGGCCCATCTGGAGAGGGACTTTTGACAAGGGCATGCAGCAATAGGACAAGGGGGACAAAAAAAATCTTGGAAAAGCTCTGCCATGTCCAATTTGTATATCCAGCACTGCAATAAAAGCTAATGGCTGAGTTCTTTTGTCCTGTAAATCCAGAAAACATCCTATTTCCTTTCTTTGCCACAATTCCTTCTGTACCCCTACAGCAGGCAAAGTGGATTCATGTCTCTATTGTATTTTTCTGTAGACAGAGAGAATATATAATTTATTTATTTATTCTTCAGCATTAGTTGTATCCTAATCTAAACTTTGAACTCACCATGTCATTAAAAGCTGATTAAAAAGATACTCTATCATAAAATCTTAATACTTTGTTTCCAGCAGTACCAATAAAAAACATTATTTGGGGTGAACACATCTCTGCCCTTTAGGATCTGGAACTGCTGATTCAGAGGCATTGGAGGAGATTCTTCCTTTCAGTATCCACCCAATTTCATCACGAGATAGCTTCTTTTGAGGACATCATATGGCAGCAGTGGGCAGTGACAGACTCTGCTCAAAAGGGAGTCAAAATTATCACTCAGGAGATTTGGGAATTCTTGGAGCCAAGGGCTGGGGACCCCAGAGCTGGATGCTGTCCCAGGATAAGACATCTGCATTCTCCTAAGTCTTCTGTGGTAAAAGTATGAAGAGTTTTAACTCCAACAATCAGCACTTACACAAAATTTGCTACTGGTTTTAATACGGACAGTGCTGGAGGCTCAGAGGAAGGAAGAGTGGTACAAGCATGGGAGCCTTCAAGCAGTCAAGAGAGAATGGCAGCAGCCTCCTCCACGTGATTTATCTCACCAAAGAGCTGAATCACTTCTAGGAGCAGATGATGGTGGTGGTTTCAAGGTCTGGCTGTGATTTCATGCCTGGTTCTGCCACCAGGCTCTGGCTTTGTGGGGAGCAGTGGGAACAGTGCATTGGTGCAGTCTGCACTGATGGCAGCAGCCCAGCCCTGCTCTGATTGCTTGAGCTGCACTGGTGTAAATCATCTCTCATCCCCCCACGATAATGTGAGTCACTGATCCTGGCACTTGGCTGTCTTGGCAGGTCTCCCAGAATCTGTTGCATGGCTCTCAGCAGCCAGGGGATGCTTTCAATGGGATTTGTGGGTAGAGGGATATTGACTTCTCTCTGCCTTGGTTTCCCCGTTGGTGGAACAAAGCTAATAACCCTTACCCACTCCTTCAAATAAGAAAGGAAAACCTTATCAAAAAACTTAGCCAGCTGTGGTTTATGTAATGCTCTGTGATCCTGGGACAGAGAGAACTCTAGGAGAGAAAAGTCCAGTTATTCTGAATAGTTTTAAAAGTCTCTCCTCCACACTCTGTCGATTGGCTCATGCTGATTTAATATCTGAACTCAGCTGAGCATCTGCTCGCCCAGAATTAGCCCCGGGGATGGGAAACCCAATTCACATTTCCACTTGCAACCTGCAAGGTGAGGCCCTGATCTCTTCTGCCAGCTGGAGCTGGTTAGAGGGTATTGTCTTGTTTCCCTTTTTAAATGCTGAGCTCTCCTGCAAAGTCTTGTCTCACTCCTTTGTTTCCTGGTGATCAATTTGATCTAATTCACTCTTCTTTTTCCACACATTTACAAGTTCTTTATAATACAGCACCTACTACAGCTGCCAAACTTTTTTTTTTTAATTTCAAGTTCTTCTCCCCCTCCACTTCATCTAATCTTTATTAATTAACTAGTTAATAACCATCAATTATTCTATAAATAAATGAGTGGCTGAGCAGCCTCTGTGCAGTGCTTTCCTCCTTCTGAGCAGCATGGTACCAAATTCTCCAATTCACAGTCATTGCAGCAGCTATTTTAATAGAACAAAATTTGTACCCTGGGACAGACTTTTTGCCGTTGCCCAAGAACAGAACATTTCAAATGCTTTGAGTGCTAGAGAGCAGTGTTAGGACTGCCATCAGTCTTCTGAGCTTCAGGAAAGTTAAAAAAATCCCAGCAGAGCTCCTCACTTCCACAGGCACCTTTCTAACACCCCAGCTTTTGGAGGAGGCCTGAAGAAATGCAGCCATCCATGCTAGGCCACTAAATTTGGGATAGGGGCCATCAGCTTTTCTATTTTGGACCCATGCAAACCCAGTGGGTCAAAAGCTGGTTTTTCTTCTACTAGAAAAAACAGGAAGGCCAAAGAAATGTGAATGGAACTCATATTTCTTTTCAAAACCAGGTAATGGATTGGGAACTGTGTTGATTTGATTTCCAGGTTTGTGAATTCCTGGGTGCTCTCAGGTTAAGTCACTTGGCTCTGTGCCTTGGCTGCTCTACTAAAAATGCACTGTGGGGTACCAAGCCTTCCTTGGAACACCTCAAGAAATGCTTTGGAGTCTCCCATGAAAGGCTCTGCAGCAGGAACCAGCTGTTCCCAGCAGGATCACACCAGATTTATGCAGATGTGAGTGCTGAGGGGGTCTGCAAAATCACAAATCACAGAATGGGTCAGGCTGGAAGGGACCATGGTGGGGTCACCTGGTGCCACCTCCCTGCTCCAGCAGGGCCATCCCAGAGCACAGGCTCAGGATTGTGTCCAGATGGCTCTGGAATATCTGCAGGGAGGGAGACTCCACACCCTCTCTGGACCATCTATTCCACTGAGTTTTCACCTGCACAATAAAGAAGTTCTTCCTCATGTTCAGGTGGAACTTCCTGGGCATCAACTTCTGCCCATTCCTCTTGCACCATGGAGCAGAGCCTGGGCCCTGCTCTGAGCCCTCCCTGCAGACACTGCCAGACATTGATAAAGTCCCCTCTCAGTCATCTCCTCAAGGCTGAACCATCTCAGAATCAAATCTCTCAGAAAGTCCCAATGTTTTCTGTTATTGCCTTCTCCATAACAACATTACAGCGCCCTTCTGCTCTGTCACATAAACAGGGATCTGGGGTTGTTTAGCCTGGAGAAAAGGAGACTCAGGGGTGACCTTATCCCTCTCTACAACACCCTGAAAGGTGGCTGTGGTGGGGTTGGTCTCTTTCTCCAGGCAGCACTGACAGAACCAGAGGACACAGTCTTAAGCTGCACCAAGGGAAATATAGGTTGGAGATTAGGAAAAAGTCTTTTAAGAAAGAGTGATAAAGGTCTGGAATGGTCTGCCCAAGGAGGTGGTGGAGTCATCATCCCTGGATGTGTTTAAAAAAAGACTGGATGTGGCACTCGGTGCCATGGTTTAGTTGAGGTGTTGGGGCTCATGATTCAACGATCTTGAAGGTCTCTTCCAACCTAGTCATTCTGCTGTGAATTCTGTGAATTCTGTGAATTCTGTGGATTCTGTGAAACCCAGAGGTTCCCAAAGCCACCAAGACCAGACCTGTTACAGTCCATACAAGAAGGGAGCAGGGCAACTTTACAGATGAGACCATGGGCATAGCAAAAGTTTGAGATTTACATTGCTGATGTGGGCTCCAGATGAGCCAATGTTTGGCCCTGTTCACTGAAACTTGGCTCATCCTCTTGTACCTATGGCTGAGGTACTCCCCAGTCTCAGTTTTGGAAATCTTCCCTGTGACTCCCCCAGAAAAGAGACTCATCCTTTCCATCACAGAAGATCAGCCCTGTTCTGACTGTCTTCCCCCAACAAGCCCCTGAAATTAACAGCAAAATTCTCACTGATTCTAGGAAAGAACATGTCAGGGCATTAATTTCTTGCTCTTCCTCCCCAGAAGGAACCATTTACTCTTCTCTCCCCTGAAACAGTTGGAGAAATTTTTCACCGCCGCACTGATGGAAGAAACGACTCTGCTTAATAGAAGCAGATAGAAAAAATATGAGGTCATTTGGTCACAAATGAAAAACTTGCCTAGTCTCATAGTTTAGTGCTGAGTTTGCCTGGCCCCTTTTATGATTAGATTATTACTTATTCACTTATTCGTCTATTTAATCATATCAAGGAAGAGTGCCCTACATGACCCTTCTGGGTACTTGCTGATTCCTTTGTTCTTTTATGCTGCTTTTAACTGAGATTATTTCCATACAGGTTCCTTTCATAATGAGCCTTGAATTATTGTACTTTATCATCCATAAGGTGCTTCTCTGGTTTGCTGGTGTATTCCTTTCTACCTGAGCTATTCCTGCAGGACACATTACTCTTAAATGACTCACAAGGACCAGCCATTCACAGAGTCCTGGATTTTAAGGATGGCTGGGCCCTTCTCTTTCTTAACCTCCTGAAAGGTGATGGCCTTAGACATTAAATTGTTCCTGAACTTCCTGGCTGTTACAGTGCGTCTTTCAAAACTAATACAAACTAAATCAAAAGGTACAAAACTAATACAAACTGAATCAAAAGGTACAAAGCTTGTCAGGGCACTAAGCACTAGGAGAATGTGAGAATGTGAGAATGGATTAAAATTTCATATCCCTTTTTTCTTTTTTTTGTTTTCTTTTTAAAATGTTACCTCAGCTTCCTTAGCCAGAAATTTGGGGGTTTGTTGGTGTGGGTTATTTTTAAGTAAAGATGAAACAGGTTAGGAGAGAAGGGAATATGAAATTCTACACAGGACATGCTGTTTACAGATTTCTTGTGAAGCCACCCCTGTGAACATCTATAATTTGTTTAAAAATTGACCCCGTGTTTTCTAGGCGCATCTACCTGGTTTAAATAAGCATCATTTCATACAGAGAAGCTTCTTCTATCACAACACATCCATGAGACAGTAATATTATCTTTATCTCACATTAAGGAACACATAGGGAACAAGAGGACTTGTTTATGGCTGTATTTCTTAGTTAGCAGCAGAGATAGAAGGAAAATTATTGGGTGCAGATTCTCAGTTTTACTGTTCAGTCATTAGACCACATCCAATCACCACCCCAAAATGTGCTATGATTTATTTATATTTCTGCTTGTCTTTCCTTAGTGATGGGACTGCATTGAGTGGCTTCTTGGCTTCCTTCTTAGCCTCACCCCTCGTGTATCAAGCTGGAAAGTGAACTCTGCTTGTAAAATCAGAGGATCCTTTTGAAACAGCAAAAAATGTAAGAGACAAATTGTGAATCTGCAATGGCACCCATGCATCTCTTGCTAAGAAAAGATGCAGCAGTAGTCAAAATTTCATCTTAATTTTCTCTAACTGACCAGTCAGAAGTACCCACTTTAATCCAAGCAATAGGAAGGACAAAGCTCAGAAAAGATGACTCACATCCTGAGCCAAGGAAAATATAAAATTTGCATGTTCAGCTTTGGTCCAGAGCACAGGAGCTTGGACTGACACTCTTTCACATGACTGGCAGCTGAAAGCTGTGCCCTGGGAGACAACCTGGGAAGAAAACATGATCCAAGAAATTCCAGGGAAGCAGCGAGGCTCTCAAAATGCTGCTGTCCTGCCTCACCTCGTGGGCCAAAGGTCACAACCACAAAGATTTCATCCAGCAAAGGAGCTGTGACCTGCAGCAATCTGTGCACGGCCTTGGAAGGGACAATACTGACTGTGGGAGGAAAGAGCTGGAAAATGTGCCAGGCACCTAAATGGCACTCATGGCACCAAACTGCTGCAGGACTGGCCTTGGAAAAGTTCACAGAATCACTGAGTGGTTTGGGTTGTAAGGGACCTTAAAATCATTTTATTCCAACCCCTTGCAATGGGCAGGGACACCTCCCACTAGATCAGGTTGCTCCAAGCCCCATCCAACCTGTCCTTGAACGCTTCCAAGTGATTCCCATAAATCCATGGCTTTCATGGCATTGCATGAAACACGTTGAGTCCCACACCACCAAAACATTCAGGTGTGAGAACATCAGAGGCATGGAGCAGTGTTTGCTGGCAATGATGAGTCAACATATAAAATGTGTGTGTGTGCAGCCATGTTTTCAATTCCTCCACCTACAGTGATCCCTCCAACCTACTTGGAGAAGATTCCTGAGCCCAGCCTCCACCAAATTTGAAGCGGAGTTCCAGGCCCTTTTTAGTTGTCTCAGTAAATTGAACCAGGATGGACCAAACTTCTCCAGCAGATATTAATTTAAGTCCCTCAAACATGGTTTACTTCCAAATACAGGGCCCAAAACCAATGGATATAGACAGTAGGGACCCTATTTCCTAGTTTTATCTGTTTTCACCGTGGATACTTCCATGAAAAAAAGTTTTAATGCTCTCTAAGTAGGCAGTAGTAATCTAGAAAATGGAATCAGTGAAGAGCCACCACATGTGACTGACTCTCCAGATGGGCCACAGCAATGACTCCTCTGTCACTGTCAAATTGTGTGATTTCTGGACATTTGAGATGTACAAGGACTCCAGAAAGAATTGGTGCTGCAATTCCAACTGGCATTTTACTGGAAAACAAGCAGTGTATGCTCACTGGTGTTTGAGCAGTGCAGAAGACTGGGCAGCAAGTTAGACAGAAATATTCATCAGAATTTTTTCTGCTGTGACCAAAAACTCCAAGAACCAAAGTAGTGAGGAATTGGAGGAGTTGACATGGGGAGATTAGAGAGAGAGTCTTCAAATACAGCTAAAAGTTGAAAAAAGAACACCCATGGATAGGTGCCTGGTAGGACAAAAAAACTCTGTTTTATATTGGCCAGGCTCAGAGTGTGCAGAAGATATGATCAAGGACAATGTTTGCCCTGAAAAAATGCAATTTTAATTCTTTCAAGAGGATGGGGAATTAACTTGGCACTCTGAATTACTTTCATTCACAACACAGAATCAGAAACACCTTTACAAATAATATCCTTGTCATGCTGTGTTGTTGTTAGAGCCTGTGGGTTTTGGAGGGACTGGGAGCTAGGCAGTGGTTTAGACAAAAGCTGATCAGGATTCTGAGCAGTGATTAAAGGACAAGTTTATAAAAGGAGCTGGCAGATGATGAAAGGAATTTTTTCAGGTGGTGCAAGCACGAAAGGCAAACAAATAAAAACAAATTCAGGAAGTAGCAATTTCTTTTTGAAGGCAGAAGAATCAACATGTCTAAAAGGAGAGGGAAGGGAGTGTGGAGATGAAGGAGAGGAGACAAGATTGTACTTCCAGAGAAAAACCAAGTTTCAGACATGACAACCCAGTGAAATAGTTTATTACTTCAGTTTTCTGCTATTTGTTGCTGTCTATTTATCTTATTTTATTAAAGTACTGAATCCATCTCTTTTGTGAAGTGTCCATTATACAGAGTTAAAAATAACTTTTTAAGCCTCCTGTGATACAGCTTACAGCAGGAGCAATGAGTCAAAAAGAGAGCTATTTCTCATCTGCTGCTTCTATTTCCAAAAAACCAATCACGTGGATGTGCTAAGATGGACTTAAGAGGATCAGAGCAGTGATTGGGATCCTGGGAGGAAATGGGGTCACAAACACAAGCTTTCCAAAAACAGAGGCCTAAAATTATGTGTCTCACAAGGCCAAGTGGAAGGACCTGCAGTGGGTTGGAGCAACACCTGGTATCAGTATAGGCTGGGGGATGAAGGGATTGGGAAGAAAACAAGGATCCTGGTGGGGGAAAATTGAGACATGATCCAGCACCATGTGCTTGCAGCCCAGAATGTTCACTATACCCTGAGTTTCTGGGATTATTCTCCTCAGCAACACTCTGGTGAGAGGAGAAGGCTCCAAGGAGACCCTATTGCAGCCTTCCAGCACCTAAAAGGGATTTGTAAGAAAGATGGGGAGAGACCTTTTAGTAGGGTCTGTAGGGATTAGACAAGGAATAAAGATTTTAAGCCAAAAGAGGGAAGATTCAGGCCAAATATGAGGAAGCAATTTTTTACCACGAGGATGGTAAAACACTGGGCTAGGTTGCTCAGATATTGTGGTAAATTCCACAACCCTGGAAACACTCAAGACAAGGTTGGATGGGGCTCTGAACAACCTGGTCTACCAGAAGATATCCTTTTTCACAACCTTTAAAGGACATTTGGTCCAATCCAAGCTATTCTGTGATACCAGGGTTGGGTGAACAGGTTTATGGTATCACCATGAACCCCCTGCCAACACACCAAGGTGGGAAAATGTCCTGGTTGGCTTCCTGATATTACCCCCAAACACTGATATCCTCCCAGCTCACCTACTCAAACCTATTCAAACATGGCAGAAGAAGAAAAAAAGCAGAAAAAAATAGGACATGACATACCCAGTGGGGTTCTAAATTTAATCATTGTGAGGGATACCAAACATCTCATCTCAGGTTTCTCTTGCTGGGAAAAAAGAGGTGCGAAAAGAAAAACCCAGCATAGAGGGATTTATGATGATGTAACTTAGAAAATGACAGGGAATTGGTCAGGGAAGAATTAGCTTCTAGAATTAGATTCTAGAATAAATAAGATATAGTAGGATTAGAATAACCCAGAATTAGATTCCAGAATAATTCTAGAATGACAATTATTTCCACAGTTCTGGCGGTTCTCACACTAACCTGGCACTGAGATGTTCTCACAACAGGGCAATTCCTGCAGGATGGACTCAGGATCAAGCAGGACCTGCCTTTCCCTGGTGTTTAAACATCACTGGCTGCTGTTCTTTGGGAGAAGAGTGAAGATCTCCTACCTGCCAATCTCAGCTCTGAAGGAGCCCTTGCAAGTCAAAAATGAGTGTCCACCACCTCTTCATGAAAGAACTCAGAGATGTTTTGTCCACGTTGCAGATTTGGACTTCAGGCAGAGACATGGAACAAGTTTTTCAGGGTCCCACAGGTCTCCTAAAAGTAACTTGTAGTTTCCTGCTGATTAAATCAACCCTTCTTTGGAGGATTTGTCTCTCTTTGCAAGCTCAAAGAATGAAAGAGTCTGAATGGAAATGGCTGGGAATACAGGGGAAACAGGAAATACATCTCCAGGCTCCTTTTGCACTGGAAATATTCACTTCACTGGCATCTCATGGAATCACAGAATTGCAGAACATCCTGAGTTGAAAGGGACCCACAAGAACCATCCAAGTCTGACTTCTGGCTCTGAACAGCCCCAAGAATCTCACCATGCATCTGTAGCTACTTAGCTAATTACTGCAACAACCAGGGAACTCAAATACATTGTAACATAAATATATGTACATATAAATGCATCTATAAATGTAGCTACATATATAAATGCATGAATGAATATGTATTATATGCAAATACATACATATATATTTATAAAAATACATTTATATATGCATATAAATGCATTATATTGGTTTAGGGAAAAAGATAAAGGCAACAGCTGCTGCTTCAAAAAGGGAAAATAAAAACCCTGGAACAAATTTCTCAGACTCCTGTAGGGCTCTCTTTTACAGCAGCTCTCCCAGGCATAAAAAGAAATCTTTGCTGCCCTGGGTAGAAGGGCATATCAGCCCTCCAGCTCCACTGTTACGTCATTTAATGCCTATTGCCTGGATTAATAGGCCTCTCAATTGAAAATACTTTTTGGAGCAGAACTTGGCTGCAGCTGTTTTCCTTTCTGGGGATCTCCTACAGTGCTCTATAAAGCAGCAGATTAAATACTGATGGAGCAGTGCTGGGAAACAGCAATTGTAGCTGTGGTGATTGTTCATACTTATGCCTGGACATTAGAGCTCTGCAACTGAGTGAGAGAATATTACTTGAGATGATGGGGTCGTGCTTTGGTGTACCCAGACTCGTATTGAGGAGGTATAAATAGAGCAGCAAACACCTTCACAGGGCTAAAGGTACATTAATTATACTTCCTGTGACAGTCTGTAGTCTTGGTAGAGATAGATACACTGGTGATACATCCTAGCCTTGAAAATCCAGGTGCTCCTTGGATTTATTAACAGCAGAATGGTTTCTCTTTAAACAAAACCATTTTAGGAGGTTCAATATATAATTGATCCTGTAATATAGAATCTGGATCAGCATCGCTGCTTCTCATTCTCCTGAAGATACTTAGCAAAGCCTTATTTGTTTATGAGAGTCCTGGGTGAGAAGGTTTTGGAGAAAGGGATGCTATCCCATCCTTCTTCCCTTGCTCCTCATCCAAGGCCACTGGATGTAGGATCTTTTCAAATATGGGCAGCGCTGGTGAAACACAGATTTTTGTGGAGCACAGAAAGCCCAGCTGGCAGCAGCTGCACCCTGAGTGTCCCCACACCCTCCCATCCCAGGAACTGGGACCAGTGCTGTGTGACCCACAGGCTGATGGGAAGCAGCATCATCCCCTTTGATGCCAAGGCTGAAGTCAGCAGGAGCCATGGCATGGCTGGACATTTTCCAGAGTGAGTTATGCTGGATGCTGACCCTCCTCTGAGGTGCTGATCTGTGTCATGGTCTGCCTTGCAGAGAGGCCAGGGTCATTTTCCCTGGGATTGCTCTGTTTGTCTGGGTCTGGGGATGGAGGTGAGCAGATTTCCTTGTTCTCCTCTGCCCAGCTTGACCAGGCCCTTTGAATTGTTCATTCATTACCTGTGATGTGGCTGTATCTGGCTATAAATTATCAGCACAATCATCCTCAAGTAGCATGAGGTCTCAGAGCTAATTCCTGGATTTGTAGGAATTTCCAGATATCCATCCTTGGTCCAGAAAGTCCTTCCTACAGCCATTCTTGTGTGCAGGGTGCCCAGATATGTTCCACAACATCCTCCCCATCCCTGGAGGTGTTCAAGGCCAGGCTGGATGGAGCTCTGAGCAACCTGGTCTAATGGAGGGTGTCCCTGCCCATGGCAGGGGGGTGGAACTGGATGATCTTGAAGGTCCCTTCCAACCCAAACAATTCCAGGATTCTGTCATTGCATTTTCAATTACAGCCCAGAAGAGTGCTGCAAAAGGGATATCCAGTAAAGATTCTGACAGAGACTAGCCTGACACAGGTCACTCCTATTTTCCTGCAACCAACATCGTGGAGTGGTACTTAAAATACTGCAGCATCCTGGGTTTGGGCAGTAACCTTAAACTCCCCGGGGACAGAAATGTACTGAGAGGCAGCCTCGTGTTTTGCCTCAAGCTGAGAGGGGGCAGAATCACAGAGTTGGTGATTTGGGTTGGAAAGGGACCTCAAAGATCATCTCATTCAGCCCCCCTGCCATGGGCAGGGACACCTTCCACTACACCAGGTTGGTCAGAGTTCCATCCATCCCATCCATCTGGCCTTGAAAACTTCCAGGAATGGAGCATCCACAGCTTCTCTGGGCAATCTCTGGGAAGATAAGATGGTTTTTATCCCTTCCAAACAACCTCCTGCATGGGAAGATCACCAATCCCTGTCTGCTGCCATCCTAGAAACAAGCAGTTTGAGAGGAAGTAGCTGTCAAGGAGAGGAGAACAGTAGGAATCTGGGAGCAGATCTAATGCTAAACCCAGGCTTTCTAAAGCCTTATAAATGTCAGCCTTGTTTGTTTTCAAGTAGGTGGTGGGAATAGAGCAAAGGCTGCTCTGTGTTACTCCAGTCTGACTAATGCTGCCAGAGCCAGGCTGGTGAGCTGCTGATGAAAATGTAACTCAACAGGTCTCTGACACCTTTAAACACCTCTCCCTGCTTCCCTAGAGGAAACCTGGATCTGAGGTCCATGGGGATGATGTGAAACGGCAGCAGAGGCATCCCAGAGGGATGTGCAGCCAGAGGCTTGCAAGGGAAAGAAGCAGAGGAAAGTTGTGATGCTGTCTGGAAAGATAATTCCCAGGGGCATAGGAAGCTCAACTAAATAGCTTTTCACTCTCTGTTCACTGCATTGAGGTCACCCTGCCACACACCCACAAAAACCAGGAGCTCCTCTTGGTCATCCCCCTGCCAGCCTGCTCCTCCTGGGAGCAGGAGATGTCAGGGTTTGAAGAGCATCATCAGGATAATAGCAGGATTGCTGTTTTACTCCTAAATTATGCATCACCCCCCCAGCACACGCTCCCAGCAGGTGTCTGTCTCCGAGCTGTACAAGGCCACTGTCAGCTCCATGCTTGTCACCAACCTGGAGCAGCTCAAGAGGAGGTGGTCCCTCTTCTCCTGGGTGCTCCCAGGCGTTTTAAACATGAAGTTAGGTCAGCAAATTGAGAGCCATCACTGGTGGAGAAGTAGGGACCAGAACTGGTAACAACTGAGGGAAGGTGACCTCAGTGTGCTGTGGACAGGGGATGGTCAGAAGTTTTTAAACCGATCAGAGCAGTCTCACCTATTTTATATCATCATGTTCACCTGCTTTTTGAGACCAAAAAAAAGGATTTATTTTTGCATAAGTAGCTTTACTAAGTCTCTGTTGGGTCGTGGTCTAGCTCTGCCAGGATTATATTGGCTTTTCTGAAGCACAATCAATACAATTCTTTCCAGTTTAATTTATATTTTTTTTTTGATCAGGTGAGAAAGACGGGACATCCAAAAAGAAGCTGAGCAGTGAAGTAGAAGAGTCACAGTGCTTTTGTGCTGGCTCACTGAGCTCCATTTTTCCTGTGCATTATGACCTGTGGTCCCCTTACACAGCGGGACTGTGCTGGTTCAAAGCATGGTGTGACTTACATGTGCCTCACTAGAAAAAAGGTTCTTTTCTTATTGTGCTGCATTCACAGCTCTGGCACGAACCCATAAGTGCCCCATAAGTGGTAAAGACAGGGCAGAAGCTGAACTTATCTCCAGGGAGGGAGCAGAACTGGAGAAGAGAATTTAGCGAAGCTCCTTTAATGTGGATGATGAATGCCTGACCTAAGGGGACTGACTGCAGCAAGTGACCTTTCCGACATCAAGACTCCTTCACCACAGCCTGAATTAGCCTGTGATCCTTGCAGAAAGGACCCTGGGATCTGTCATTCTAGATTCAAAATGCCTTTTAAGGCCATCTGCCCCAGGCCTGACCCTGTTTGCTTTCTGATCCCAAATAGGTACCATGGTCATTTCTGGAAGCAGGGAGCACTGCCCTCACATACACAACCCACGCAAAACCTCTTTCCAAACATCTAATCCACGTTCATTTTTTTCCCCTCCTTGGACTCTCCTTTGAGTTGATCTTTCCAAAACACTGACCCAGTGACCCCATTCCCTCCCCCACCCCCCAGCCCTGCCCCCAGTAGATCTCCAATTAAATCCAAAATTGCCTCTGCACAAAAGCAGCTCTGTCAGCTCCATTCAGAGAGGAACAAGTGGCCTGAATAGCTTTGGGCACACTGGAAACTGAGAAACAGTGTGGTCTTGTGTTAAAGTTGAATGGTGGCGAGGGGGGCGGTTGGAGGTTGAGGGGGAGCCTTGAATCAGTTAAAGTAATTATTGAGTCTTTCAGGAGGCTGGGGATGGAGCAGGATTCTTCTCCAACAAAGCCCTGCAATAGACACATAAGGCATTTCACCCCTTAAGGACGTCTTGGGCAGAAAAGGAAAGTATCAGGTATAAAGCAGCAATTTGTACAAGTCAAAGCTATTGTGATGCTCTGGCCTCTTGTTCCTCTTTCCAGATGGTTGATCTTGGACCTCACTCTTCTTCACTTCTCTTTCCAATTCAGGGAGTCCAAAGGTCTAATTCAGTTCTTGTGGTGCAGGGGGGGAACAGCTGAGGGTGTTTACTTACACGGTGCAGACAAGGGATTCGATTGCTTTGTGTGTCCTGGGCTCATCTCGGCGGTGACAGCCGGGGAAACGCTGTCAGGATCATTACACAGAGAGCTCTGTCATTTGTCTGACAGCCCACACCAACCTGACAGCCTCCTGAGCAAAGTACTCTGGGTGCAACCCAGACCCTAAAAACTGTCACCCGTCAGCTCAGAGGGAAGACCACATCCATGGACGTGTCAGTGGCATCCATCAAAAACCACCCCACAGGCACAGGGACAGAGCAGACAGGCAGGGATTTAAAAGGCCAGGAGAGGAACTGTCCAGCAGGAAGATGAGGCTGCAATCCAAAAACAGCAGTGGCTCTCTACAGAAGTTCCTCTGCTGCTGCTGCAGGGCATGAGCATCTCTCCCAAAGCAAGCTGTGATTCAGGGGCAGGAAAACAGGCTCTGTTGCTCTGTCTCTGAGCCCAGTAGCATTGTGTCCACTGCAGGCTGCCTCTCCCTCCTCTCAGGATATCTCAAGACATTTTTGGACAAACTTTTAGTCAAGAGACTCATGTTGATGCTGTACATGTCAGACCATATCATACTTATCAATCAGAGAACACTGAAAAGATAAGATTTGTAGCAACAACTTAGTTCCACTACTCATTTCAGGTCAGGGAAGACTGTTAAATATTATTTCTTCAGTGTTTTAACTGTTCCCACTGAAATGTGAGTCCTTAGTGAGTAGCCCATCTCAGGTAACGATCCAATAAAATTTGTTTTTTTCCCTACTGAGAGATTAGGATTTCCATATATTTATTAGTTATTTTCACTCATTCACTTTTTTTTTCCCCCTCGGTGAACATAATTATTTTTTTCAATGCCACAAAGGCAAGAAGAGCCATTTGGATGACACACTGGTTCTTGATATCAGCCAGAACATCCACAGATTGCTGCTCCTGGTCCTTCTTGGGCAGTGTGTGACAGTCCTGCTGTCAGAAACACTCTTGTGTGAGGGTAAAAACCGGTGCACATTAACTCTCCTCCCTCCCAGAATCTGTTTTCCCTGCCAATGAAATATTCACTGTGTTTGTTATTATTTATTCACACTGCAGCAGTTTGCACAAGTGTGGGCCACTCAACTAAAACTAATCTCCCATGCACGTGTCTAGCATGGAAGAGGTTAATGAGAGAGATTAGGAAACCAGAATAATTCGATATCTGCTGGAGGTTTTTAAAAAATGAGAGCAAATATTTATACAAGACCAGAGATATTTAGGATTTTGACAAAATTACCTCTTTCTCTCCCTTTGGGCTAAAAAGTCACAATTTTGCAGAGCTTTTCACTGGCAAATGCCCTAAATATCAGCTGCATGTTTTTCCCCCTAATTACCAGAGCTGATAATAACCCCACTAAAATTCAGCATAAGTTGCCATAGAATGGTTTGGGTTGGAAAGGACCTTCAAGATCACCCAGTGTGGGTCCCACGGGCAGGGACACATTTCCACCAGCCCACATTGCTCTAAGCCCCATCCAACCTGGCCTTGGACACCTGATGTATCCATGCACACTGTGCTAGCAGGGAATTCTTGAAGTCCAGGAATATTTAATCAGTTCATTTCTGCTTAGCTAGGCCATGCTCACGTGTCTAAGATGTTTCCAAAGTGTGACATGATATAGCAAGGACTTACCCAGGTTTCCTTACAGCTCTGCGCTGTGCCAGTGCAGAAATTCTCTTAGATAATTCTGGAATTGTTTTCACTCCTGGAAACTCCCTCTTGCTCCCTGACACAATCCTGGGGTCCTTCTCCTGCTCAACCTTTTGCTTCCAGCTCTGCTCCTCAGGCTCCTCTCAGCAGCTGGGGGCTGATTCCTCCCCTCCCACAATAATTAAATGTGCTACTACAACCTGCTGAGTCACAATTTGGCACAGCCCAAGGCAGTGTCATCCCCCAGAAGATGCTCACAGGATCCTTGCACGTGTGACTCTGTGACAGCAAGCACGTGCAAAGGCTGCCAGGGCACTTTTCATGCCTCTCATGCCACACCTTCCTCACCATAGCAAAAACCAGGTTTTTACGCAGAGCATTCCCTGGTTCATCCTGCGACCAGGATTGCCCACGAGTGACAGCACCAAGAGAGGAGATAAATCCCAGCTAAATCCACCAAAACCAGGAGCAGGACTCAAGCTGAGCTCATCTGAAAGCAAAGGTGCTTCATGCCATTCTTACAGCAGGCAATTAGCCTTGGACTGTTAATGACTTGGCTGGCCTTTGTGGGAACTGCTCCCAGGTGGAATCAGAGCCACTGGAGCCTGACTCATCGACGCTGTCCTGGCAGAAATGTTTTGTACCTCGAGCCCAGAAAAGGCCCACTACCTTGGAGCTGAGTTTGCAGTCACTGCAGCTCTGGAAGCTTCACTGCTACAGCCAGATCCTGCAGGTGCTTAAGCAGCTGTGGAAGAAGTGACACCTCCTGCTTGTGCCACCAAGCTGGAACGGGAAAGTCTGAGCCTGCTCTGCCCTAAAAAAAGCCTTGATCACTTTGTTCATCGCTTGTCTTTGGCACAGCAGGGGCAAACCAGGGTTCAGGTCTCATCAGCTCAACGATTTTAGGGAGCTTGTTGCCCTAAATGAACCATGGGTGTGCTCCTGTGTGTTTGTTAAGTACTTGATGGAATGGGGTAGAGTTTTTAGCCACAGCTTTCAAGCCCTTCCATTACACTTTAAAAGTCCTTCCTTTTACAGTCCTTTTCTCCATCCTCTATAAAGAGAAGGGCAGGTTTACAACATCCATCACAGTTAACAGGGTGAAATAGGGCAGAGGAGTTGATACTTCCAATTGTGCAGGAGCCAATTAAGGTTTTTAAGCAGAACATTCAAGTCATAAGACACTTATCACCCTTTTGGAACCCATCCTGGAGCAGTTACCTTCTATTTTCCCAGCTTTACCTCTCTCCCTGCTTGGCTCCAGATCCATTTCCCTCTAGGCTAATCCTACTCTCCCATGAGATATGAATTTAAAATATCGTGTTCAAGATTTGGAGAGGAATCACAGAATCATTACTTAGGAAAAGACCTCTGAGATTATTGAGTTCAGTATTTGACTGATCCCCACCTTTTCAACCAGCCCAGAGCACTGAGTGTCACATTCAGATGTCCCTTGAATATTTCCAGGGTTGGTGACCCCACCACCTCCCTGGGCAGCCCCTTCCAATGCCTGACCACCCCTTCCAGGAGGAATTTCTTCCTGATGTCCAACTAAACCTCTCATGGCACAGCTTGAGGATACACCCCCCTGTCCTGAAAAATGGTTTTAGTCTAAGAGGATAGAAAAAATAAAAACATTGTGGGGTTTTTTTCCCCTTTTCTCTCCATTTCAAGAATTATTTCATGATTCTCTTGAAGTCATATATGAGACACAGAGGAAACAGTGGGCAGATCTTGTCAAGGTAAGTGAAATGCATTATGCCTCTACAAGGTACCAGCCAACTGTATCATTAACAGCAATGGTAATAAAAAATGCAGCTCTCTCTCACCTTAAGGGGATTTGAGTCACTGACATTTTAATTAACAAGGTTCCCATCTCCCAGCATCAAGTCTGCAGCCTGCACAACTTCTCCTTGCTGGAAGGGATGGAGATCAGGTGTCCTTTGCCACAACGATTCTGTGTGGAATGATCTGTCCTGGACTCTGGGGACTCATCTCAGGAAGAGCCATACATGGAAAATGATGATCTTCCCCATTTTAGGAGCAAAAAATCCACAGGAAGGAGTTGCCAAGAGCAGATTGAGGGCAGCCAGTCCACATGAGTCACAAAGAATGGTCACCAAACCCTTGAGTTTATCAAAATATACAAACATGGAAACAAGTGAGTGGTTGGGAAATTTAAAGAGATGGAACTGGGGACAAAACCTGTCACAAAAATCTGGTTAAAGATCATGGGATTGTAAATTACTCTAAATCACAACCAGAAATATTTTTGAAGTCTTTCTTCACAGCCTCCCAAGCCATGGACCAGGCTGACCAACCCCTGTGTTCTGTCACACAGGTGAAGCATGAAGCATCTCCCCTTTTTCTTCCCTGACATTGATGGAGGTTAAAAATGTCACCAAAAAATGAATGAAACCCAACTTTTTTTGCTGCTCAAGACAAGAAATCTTTGGTGCAAGGAAGAACTGGGAGATGACTGGAAGGAGGCCAAGGAGAGAAGGGATGAAGATGGCTTTAGCTCTAGTAGAAAAGCCTATAGAAAAGGAAAGAGGGAATATGGATAATCCCAGTATCCATGCTGGAAGATCCCAAAGATTGGTGGGATTTGAACAGATGCTACCAGGAACCAAGTTATATCCAGCCCCTCTATCAGCCTGGCTGCCACATTGACCAACCAAGACCTTCACCCACCATTCCCATCAACATTCCATGGACAAAGCCTGGCACATAGCTCATTATATGGAATACACACAGGAATTAATGGAAATAAAATGTTTTCCTGTGTGGTGTGTGTTCTGAACTATGATAACGAACCACAGAAAGGGCAGATGCTTCTCTGTCGTTGGAAAATGTTGAATTGGACTGGATCTAATTCTCCTGTCTAGTCTGAGTTGGGGACTTTCAGAAACTGCTGAGTGCAGCTCCCTGCTTTTCTCCACACAGATGGCAGATCATCCTGTTCCCTCCTGGCTTTGAAATGGAGTGAGGCCTCGGGGGTCCTGTGTTCTCTGTGCTGCCCAGCAGCAAGGAGCACAAAACATCTTTAAAACAACTTTATTTGGTACATGTTTGGTTGGGAAATCTTTTCAGCTAGAAATGATCCCAGGTTAAATTCAGCAAAATCATTAGAGCTCCCCCATAATGTAGATCACAGAATCACAGAATGGTTTGGGTTGGAAAAGACCTCAAAGCTCATCCAGTTCCAAACCCCCTGCCATGAGCAGGGACACCTTCCACTACAGCAGGTTGCTCCAAGCTCCATCCAGCCTGAACATGATGGAAATAAGGACGTGAGGTCCCGTCCTCCATGCTCATGCATTTTGAAAGTCAGCCCGTGCAGCCATAAGACAGAAGTTGACTTCTGCAGACTCTCAGGGTGTTGATGAGATCTGAGATTGCCCTTTTCCTGCCTCCTGAGAGTCACAAAACCCTTTTTTGACTCCAATATAAACCTGTACAGCTCTTTCATAACAGCACATTTGCCTCTGGGTATTACCTTGTCTCGACACAATCCATTTTTAAACACCAAAGCTGCCAGTTGGCGCAGGCTTGAATTGTGTGTCTGGAAACCAAATGGTTCTTTGAAAATCGACAAAATTGTATTTAGAAGAGCAGCCACTCCATCAGCAGCGTCAAATTAATTTTTCAGACTTGATATTTTTGATGAACTGCTTTTCTTCCCTCACTTTCTGGCACAAAGGTCACCTCTGAACTCTGTTTCATCATAGTTCATTTATAACCATCTTTAAAATATTTATAAGAATAACTTGTCTGTTGTTTCCACAATGCCTTCTTTCCTCCACTAAAACTTCACCCACCCCACTGGAAGGCACTGACCATCACTTGGTTATTTGGATGCCTCTCTTGAAAGCAGAGTTTTGCAGGTGCAACTTCTCTTTGCAAATTTGACATAAGCGGCAAATCACACTTGATCTTTGAGGACCATTTTGATTTTTTAGGGACAAAAATTGGTTTTAATTATGAATGAATATTCTTTGGTTTTGGGGCAACACAAGGCAGTCTAAGCTCTTTAACAGAGATGAAGAGAGAATCCCATGTGGATTTTGGCAATATCTTGCGTATGCAGTGGTGACAGGTGTGATTTATGGGACCAAGACACTCTTGTCACCAGGTCCATTGACTTCCTGCACAAGGACACCACAGACAAACGTGCCCAAACATGTGGAACTGTTGATCCTTGGGTGCCATCCATGGCCAAACCCATATTTTCTAGATCCAGCCCCCTGGTCACAAAGAAGTGACCCTGGGATGGAAATCTGTACAAAATCCCATGCAGATATCGCAGGGAGGCAGAAGTAGAAGGGGGAATCAAACAGTTTTGATGTGTTCTTTCCAACTTCATACCCATGGGAAGGAGCCTGGTTTCCCAAAACACTTCTCCATTTCATGTCTGAGGTCTATGCACAAATAGAAGCAGGATTGTGCACTGTTGGTGTAACAGCAGGTAGAATAAGGGGAAAAAGAGTCAAGGCAAATAAAAACAGTGATGAAACTTTTGTAAGTCCACAGGAGCATCCCATCTATTGTCTGCATCATCCAGTGGTTCCTGCATGGAGCTAACAACTTGAAGCTGAGCTAGGACCTGTCTTTCAAAACCACAGCCAGCTCAGACTTACACATTTTGAGCAATGGAAAATCTACCACTTCCCTTGGGAAGCTGCTGTAGCAGTTAATTAATTTTTTGCTGTTAAAAATGTTTGCCGTGGCTCCAATTTGAATTTGTCTACGTTGCTCCAATGAAGGATTTCATCAAGACTGTTAGGAGCTCGTGGTTCTTGCTCTCCACCTCTATAAGATCTTCAAACACTTGATAAATATTAGAGAAACCTCAGAACATCCCTGTGAGACACAGAAATGTAATTACCTTAGCACGTTCCATGGATGAGAACAAAGGGAGAGAGGAATTGAAATTCTACTCAGGCAAAGCTGAGAGGTGAATCAAGTGGGATTCCCAGGAATAAAAGCTACCACCTCCATTCCCTGCTCCATGGCACTGTCTCCTGCATCCGTGCTTGAGGCACAGTCACAGTTATGTGTCCTTCACGACTCAAAGACAACCCCAAAGAGGGGAATTTCTGCAGGGCTGAGCAGCTCCAGGAAGATCTGAGGCCACCAGGAGCAGCCAGATTAGATCTCCCTTTTCTCTGTTTCTGGAATCTTGCACTGATCCACTCAGGATCTCTTTATGTTGTGAAGTTTGATAACAGGAGATACTCAATGGAGAGTCCAGCTTCTCCTCCTCAAAGCCAGCAAGGAATACAGAAATTACTGTAAAAATACTGGCAATTTCCAAGATATCTCACTCAGGTTTGTAATTGCCTGGAGCCCCTTTACAAATCCCTCATCCCTATTCCATGTTAACCCCTTGCTCAGTCAGTGACTGGCAGTTTTTGTCTCCACAAGCATTTTCTCCACTACTTAGCCTCCAATGTCACCCTCTCTTCTCAAATGGGATTATATGACATGCTTGGCTCGATGACCTAGAAGGTCCCTTCCAGCTTTATCTTTTAGTAGAATATTAATGACTCTGCTAATTCAGAGCTGTCTGACCTCCACTCTGCACAGCCACAAGCAAGACAATCTCTCTCTCATTATAGCTGTCATGCTCTCAAATAACCTGTTCATGCAAAATGCATGCACAGTTTTCTCCTTCTCCCTGCAATACAGAGATTTCTCCCAAAAAAAAAAAGAAAAAAAAAAAAAAAAAAAAAAAAAGCCAGGCACTGCTCTGATTATCTTTTCTGTAAAACATTTTGGAGGTTATTTCCTTATTATTCCAAAACCAGGGATATAACTATGAAATAAACAGAGTTCTTGGTGTGAAATAATTGGACTTAAAATCTGGAAGGAATCTAATGGGATTCATTTATCTCATATACCCCCCACCTCCCAAATAATGCAAGCAAAGGCTTGATGAGTTGTCAGGGAAGGAAAGAGGCTGCTTCTGCTCCTGCAGATAAGGATGGCTCCTGCTTGCCTTCAAGAATGCACTTTCCCTGCCTGTCACCTTGGAAGCTCAACCAATTCAGGCAGCTCCAGGTACCTGTGTGCCCCAAGTGCAGCAGAAACATCAGGAAATCACCTGGAGATCTCCTTCCAGCACTCAAATGAGTGCCCAGAAGGGTGGAAGGAGGTGAAAAGTGGAGCACACCACGTTCATGGTCCAGTGCCACCTCTGGGGAGCAGTGCAGGTACACCAAGGGCTTTTCTGTAGCTCTGAGGAGTTTGGAACAGACCCCCAAACTCTCTGCCCCTTGTTAGACCTCACAGGGGGATCTAAGAGTCAAAATGATGGACCAAACTCATAACCTGCGCTGTGCAGGCATGGAAAGCACTTCATTTTACCTTAAGATCTCATAGGAAATGCATTAATAAAATTGTTGTATAATAATAACAATAATTACAATGGATTTTTTAAAGAGTTGTCAGCAGATTTCAGGAATGTAAATTTTATGCCTTACAGATTCAGGTCTTCAGCCAAAGTTAGGCCAAAAAAGAGATGGCAGGGGAATAGGAATTAAAGATATGGGTGAGTGTGGAAGGAAAAAAAAAAACCCACCACCTCTACCACGCAGCAATATCAGATTGATTCATGTTTCAGAATGGGCTGGGAGTTAGATTTAGCCTGACCAAGGACAACAACTATTTGCAGTGATACAACAGACTGTAAATCTTGTGTCAGAGGCTGGACAAGGGGCGATTTCTCCCCTGGAGCAGTGTTTTGCTGGCACTGGACTCCTGCTGAGGCTGAAGTTCCCACTTGCAGGTAAAATAAGACCCTCATTTCCTTGCAACTTAGTATCTGAAGCTTGGGAAAGATTTCCTCCTACCAGGCTGGCCATCTGTTATCCTTCCTTAGTCTCTTCAGACTTCTAAAGATATCAGTAATTTTCCTCCCTGTCTGTCAATTTTATAGAAATGATACTGCCTTTGCATTTCTCTCCTGAACTATTTCTATTACATTATTGTACTTCCTTTGTTGCGTTTCATGATTAATATTCTCATTAAAATCTCTCTTACAGGCAGCTCTGTGGCATATTCTGATTTTCTGGAGCTCAATCCTTAAACATCTCCAGTTCCAAGCTCGTGTCTAGTCAATATCTGCTGTTTGCCAATAGTCTAAAACCAGTAAAGTCTTGTACAAACCCAGAAATTTTGCAGATAACTGGGATATCTCAAAGGGAACCCAACTGGGAAGCCACATGTCCTTACAGATATTATTTTACAATGTGCATTAATCCTCATCCCATTGCAGGATGCAAGTCTTTTCTAAAGAGAATAGAGACAGACATTAAAAAAAAAAAAAAAGTAAACAGAATATTAAAAAAAAAATCAGGCTTAAAAAAAAAGAAAAATTGTAGAAATTTAGTCCCTGTTTTCTCAGAATGGTGGAAGCTTGGGCTCTTGCTGTGCCCAGGGAGTTGGAACAACATTGGGAAGGGTCTGCAGGGACCAATTGACTGATAGAGATGAACAATTTAGCTAAGTGAAAGGTCTTCCTAATTTCTTTCCAACCATGACCCAAGGGCAAAAGCCACTGAAGAACAACAAACTCTCTTAGTGAAAGACCTGCTGATCAACAGGGAAGCATGGAGCACAATATTTTGTTTTAGTGAAATATTTGGCATGTCCTGCAGTGATCAATGCCAGAGCTTTGGAGTGAACGATGGCAATGGACTATAATTAGCTGTGATAACTCCTTACAATAACAACCATATTCTGGTTTGAATTATTCATGGCCCACTGTGTTATTTATTGCAATTGCAGCCTTTCTCTTCCTCTGGTAATGTGGGGTGTTATGTTTTGGGTATTTCTCTCTCTCTTTTTTATTTTTTTTTTTTTGCCAGACACTATGTTTTAATTCCTAAGCATGGGAATAAATAAATAAATAAGATCAGAAAAAGAAAAAAAAAAAGAAAGTTTTCAGCAAAGTTTTCATTCTCAGTAGGGGATGAGGAGGGAGCAACAGGCTGTGAATTTCTGTGTTCTTCATCAATTCCATATCTTTCTGACAAAGCAGGATATGGAATGCCTAATTGGAAGCAAGGAGGGACTGTTTCTTTGGGAAGAGCCAGGCTCCTCAGCTTTCTCAGCACGATTTCTCACTGAGCAGATGGAGGGATTCAGCTTTCCCCTAAGATTCCCCCACCGAAGCACCTGAGGAAGAGCTTGGTCAATGTTCTGTGTCTGACTGATGTCTCTACTCCCAGCAAATTGACCCAACAGCCAGGATTTCTCTCTTTTTATCTTGAGAGATGCATTGTTTAGTTAAGTTCCAGCTAGAAAAAGAGATGAGGGAGGTATTATGCATTAAAAATTAATTTACATTGGCAGCCCAAGATAATGAAGCTCTCTATTCACAGACCAGGCACTTAAAGGGCTGCTGCTTCAGTTTCATGTTGCTCCACCTCCCATCCTTGTCCTTAGGAGAAAATTTCCTTAGGAGAACGTTTCCTGGGAGAAGAGGAGGAGGTATCTGCCTTTCTGCAGGGAGTTCTACTTGTTTCTTGGCTATAAAAGGATCAGTCCTCCAGGAATGAAGGCTCTGAACCAGAAAATCAGCGAAATAACTTCACTTTCCTGTAAAACCAGGAGGTGATAAGGAAAGCAAAGCAGATTGCAAACCTGATCTGAAGCAGATTGATGTTCATAGCAAAGCTCCTTCCTCCTTTTCAATGGCAGTCATTATCTTAGAATTATTTCAGCCCTGGAAGTGTCCAAGGCCAGGTTGGACAGGGCTTGGAGCAGCCTGTCCAGGCCATGGCAGGGGGGCTGGAACAGGATGAGCTTCAAGGTCCCTTCCAACCCAAACCATTCTAGGATTCTGTAGGAACCTTTAAATGTCATTTAGTCCAACAGCCAAATTTTGGGGATTTGGAAGGATCTAAGATATCAAGAATTACTGATATTTAATTCACCAGATAATCCTCCAGCAATTAAAACTTCCTATCAACAAAATCCAATTTTCACCAAGACCTAGAACATCTGTTTCAGAGATTTTCTGTACCCAGATTTTACAAACCACTGGCCCTTTGCAGCAGCTTCCACACAGAGCTGTGCTGAACTGAAATGTTTCTTTCCAAGACGTGAAGCAATCCCCACTTTGCATCATCAGGTTGGAAGTACTACTTCTCACCACATCCTCCCTAAAGAAAAACTGCTACATATCTCCCAAAAAGTAATGAGAGTAATCTAACAGTCATATGGATGAATTAATTAATAGATAACTTGTTAAGAGACTGACGGAGGAGCTGTTATCTCAGCTTCTGATACATGGCATAAAGCTCTGTGTTGTAAAAAAGGTCACTGTGCACACTCTTTACTAATTATCATTTACCCAGAGCAGAGGAAGGGCACTGGAAACACTGATCAAAGAGTCAAAGAATGGTTTGGCCTGGAAGGTTCCTTTGAAATCATCTTGTTCCAACCTCCTGCCATGGGCAAGGACACCTTCCACCGTCCCAGATTGCTCCAATCTCCATCCAGTCTGGCTTTGGACACTTCCAGGGATGGAGCAGCCACAGCTTCTCTGGGCAACCTGCGCCAGGGCCTCACCACCCTCACAGTCAAGGATTTTGTCCTAATATCCAGTCTAAACCCACTCTCTTTTGAAGTCATTCCCCCTTGTCTTGTGACTAAAAGCCCCTCTCAATGGCCTCTCTCCATCTTTCCCCTCAGCTCTGTTCAGGTACTGGAAGGCCACAGTTTGGTCACCCAACACCTTCTCTTCTCCAGCATAAACAATCCAAATTCTCTCAGCCTTTCCCCACAGCAGAGCTGCTCCATCCCTCTGCTCATCCTGGTGCCTCCTCTGGACTCCCCCATGTGAGCTCCAGGTCCTTCCTGTGCTGACCCCAGGGCTGGATGCAGCTCTGCAGGTGGGGTCTCACCTGAGCAGGCCAGAGGGGAAGAATTCCCCCCTCTCCTGCTGCCCACACTGTGGGAACAGCCCAGGACACCTTTGGGTTATTTTTGGCTGGTTCATGCTCAGCCTCCCATCCCCATCACCCCCAGTTCCATCTCTGATACCCCAAGGGCATTACTGGGTGTTGGATTTCTGGACCATTTAAAGTCAAATAACACCACAAGATATATTTGGCACTGAAAGAGGTTTTACAAAACCTGGCTTTGAGGCCTGACAGCTCCAGGGTGATCTCTGTGTGCCCTAGAGACCAAGAGAGGACAGACACCGTGTTCCACCAACAAAGACTCTGCCTTGGGTTTATGATGCATTTCAAAAGCACCCTCCTGGCTGTGTCACACTGTCCTGAGACTTGCCCCCTATGGTGGAAAAAAAAAAAACACCCCTCAAGGGACCCTTCCAGGTTTCCCAGGCATTTAGAAGCCGTGCCTTGACGCTTGAGATGAGACAAAAAGGTGAAATTCAGTGGGAGAAGGAGGGTGAGGAAGTCACAGGACCGTGTCTTTAGGAGAGCTCCCTGTTCTCAGCCGTGCAGAGGATGTGTGAATCACTGCTGAGCTGACTGTGCAGCTTTCACCCCCTCTGCTGCCTCTCCCCACCGGCAGCAACTGGGGCACAGGACGCATTCAGTAGCTGCTGAATATAATTAAGTCTAATTGCAAAGTTAATTGTTGAGGAGAAGTGGGGGGGGAGGTGGAGGGGAGAAAAACAAACAGCGTGAAACTAAGTGAGGATATCAGAGCTCAGCAGTCTGATACCCTCAAGACAGAGCTGGAATTCAGCTTCCTTGCCCCATATTCACTGCATCCTCCTCTGTGTGTGTCTACCACTCCTTGCTTCCCTCAATGAACACCAGCGAGTGCCAAACCTCCCTCTCCCCAAGAAAGGATCAGCTCTATTAGCAATTAAAGCACCAAACAGCTCTGCAGAATTCACTTGAAAACTTGTTCAGGCTGCGACTCAAGGAGAACCAGGGCATCTTGGTACTAGGAGGACTTTTTTTTGTCTGCATCACAAGGCTGGCTGTCCGTGGTTATATTCCCAGATGATATCCATGGCTGGAGGTTCATTGACTAGGACAGAGCCGTTCTGCTGCTACAGCTGCTGAGTTATCCCTCAGATGCTGCTTCATTCAGAAATCAAGCTTCAAGTCTTCCCCAGCCTGACCTACTCTGACAACTCAAGGCCTCCAGCCTGAAGGGAAGTCCCTGGGGATATTTTAAGTGTGGAATGTGCTTGGAGACATAAGGAAGGAATCATTTTCTCTCACTGCTGAGGGGCTCAGGGAAGGGATATCCATCCTTCAGGGCTTAAATTCAGCACACAACTTTTGGAGGTTGGGGTGGGATGTGCTGTCTGTCCACAAAGGGACCAATTGGGGCCACTGTCAGAGGTGGGATGCCAGCCCACCTGGGTCTTTGCAGGGGTCCAGCTTGGGACTGGAGACCCCAAGGACTATGGTGCACCCAGCTCACTGTTTTGGCACTGAACAGGACCTGGAAGCATTTTCCAGCACTGAAAGAAGAGTATCAGGCAGGGAATGCTGGGAATAAAAGGGTTTGTGATATGGCAGCCCAAACATCCCCAGACAGCCACTCTTCTGTGATACAACATTAAATATCAATTTGCAACTGAAGTGAATTTCCTGTTCATTCAGGGGAATGTCTTCTCCACCCCATGTTCCATGTAATTTTGGTGTTTCCCAATGCAAAGAGCCAAAAGGAGGGAAGGAGGAAAAAGCACATCAGTCAGCTCTTTAATTAAAAAAAAAAAACAAAAAAACAAAAGAGGAGAAATGAAGGCTCAGCCCCCTGAAATATGCACAACAATCAGATTCCTCCTGTGTTTGAGTCACACAGTCAGCCAACATCTCACCTGTTCTGGGTGATGCCAGGTAGACTTGAGCATGTCTGTGGGCACAGGTAAGGTGCTGAGAGTTGATGCAACGACCGATGACAAAGAGCTGGGCTTGCTTCTCCTCTGAGCTGTCAGAGGGGAAGCAGCACCACCAAAACCTTTTCTGTGTCGAAAACCCCAAATCCTCTCATGGAACAGCAACAGCCCCCAAAAAGTCATAGTCACCTCCAAAGGTATTTTTTGACCACAGCTCTGTCACTGAGCTCAAAGACCACAGGAGAAGTGCAGAGAAAGGTCTTCCCATCAAGGGCAAGCAAACCAACCCCTTTTTTTCCTCATCATCTACAAGCAAGAGTCACGAGATTGTTACACCAGCAGCGAGGATGCCAGGGATTTGCACTGGGAAACATGGAAACAGGCCAGGTGATTTTGTGGAGGAAGAGGGTTCTTTGATTCCCAGCAACTGTTATTTTTTCTGTTGTTTTAATGTAATCAGCAGGGAAGCAGGGTGAGAGGGATGAAGGAGATCCAGCTGTTGCCATGGCAGCCTCTAGCTGGCCATCTCCCACATCCCTTGGGTTGCTCGGTGCTGTTTTCCTCCAGTGCCAGCTCCTGCTTTCACATCAGAGGAGTTTTCCTCCTGGGGGTGGCAGGGAGGGACTGGTGAGCAAAGAAATACAGAGAAGGGATCAGAAATCTTGGGAAGAGGGGAGAAGGAAGAATCACAAGAGAACGGTGAGGACGGACCACCAGGAGTGAAGGTGAGTGCAGTGATGGATGGAAAGGAAGAGTTTAAAGGCAGAAACAGCATTTTCTTGGTGAAGACAGGCAGACACCTAGAAACTAATCTAATTTGGACTGACTGGAACTTCCCCAGCCACAAGAGCCCCTGAAAAAGAAAATACTCCACTCCTTTCCCTCTAAACCCATCTCTTGGCTTCTGCCACAAATAGCAGCAGTGCTCTCTGAGTTCAGGCTCCAAGTTTAGTCTCTGTCACGTTCAAGATCTTAATGCAGCCCAGACGTTAAAAATTCATGTTCTGGCAGTTCCCATTTTCACAAGGGCCTGTTGGAACTAATGATGTTGCCTCTGCAAGCACTTCATAAGTTAATCATACACTTTCCCTTCTCACTTGCCTGAAGATGGGAGCAGGGAAGTTATGCTCACAAAGTTTCAGCATTTGTGGCTCTCGTTTGAGACAATTTTTTGTTCCTCTGCAGGATTTAACCAACTTCTTGCTGAACTCTCCAGGCAGGAAATGTGAGGAACTCATAGGGACATTTTTGGGATCAAGTGACAAAGACTTACCAAGGAATTTTCTACTTTCCTTAGTTCTAAAATGGAAAATACGTTCAAAAGTTAAAATGCATGGCCTTCCCTACAGTTGACATTATGCAGCTCTGGAGGATCCACTGAGAGTTTGCTCCATGCACCACAGGAACTCTCCTCTTGCTCTTTAATGTGGTGCATTGGGGTTTAGCAGCTTGTAGGGGTTTTCTTCTAAGGAAACCTGGTTTTTAAGGGTTCCTGTGGGAACTTTGTTCATGTTTTGGTGTCTCTGCTGCTCCACTATAGAGATGGGCAGATGCTTGTGTGTCCTGTTCCCAGGCTTTGGCTGAGATCAAGGTGCATGTGGGATATCAGATAATCTAATCAGATATCACAGCTTCCTCACAGACACAGCAGGGCAGAGATTTCTTGTTCTTTCCTCAAGTAACAAGTAAAGGCAATGGTAGCTCCTCTTTCCCTCCCCAGTTCAAGTTACAAATGGAGCTTCCAGTCCTTGCTCCTCTTTCCCTTCTCCTCCACCTTGGGTTGCTGTCTTCCACCAAGCTTTATCCATGCCATTTTCTAGGATAATTTTTCCACCAAAGCTACAGATCTTGCTGCATTGGGATCCTTTTATATTCCTACTCTGACTCCTGATTCGTTTTACTCCACCTGAGAATCACCCAGGTACTTCTCCTTTAGTCAAAATGTATTTCCCTCTGCAGAAAAGGAAATTAGCAGCAGAAATTATCCCAATACCCCTTAACCCTTCTAATCCCAGTGATGTTCTCTTTCAGCCTCCTCAAATTGAAGGCAATCCACTGATCCTTCAGCTCAGCCACGAGGAGGAGGATTAGGAGGAAGAGAGCAGCTGGTTTCTGTCTTCCTGGGATTGTTATCACAGATCTTTTGTTTTCACTGTCAGGAAAGGGGAATCACAGGGAAAAGCCCAGATCAGAGCAAGAGCAAGAAGGAACAGGCCAGAGGGTCATTTAAATTGATGGCCACACACAGTAATTGCATAAATCTAAAGCTATACCAAGCTGGGGATACGTGGTGTGATTTCAGAGGCAAAAATAAAGATTATCAGTGATGAATATGGATAGAGATGCTACACTGAGAGGTTTTTTGTGATGGTTTTTCAGGAATGAGACACTCCTAAACATTACAAGGAAGTCTTTCTCTCCACAAAAAAATTGCTGAAAGCATTGGAACAGCCCTACCACTGGTATTTGGAAAAGGAAAGACAGTTTGGGTTCCCCAAACTGAGCATGAAGTGTACCTTAAGCCAGGTCAACACCCAATTTATGATAAAGCAAAAGAGGAGGATTAAAAAAGCATCAAAAAAACCCACTTAAATAACATTTATCATTCACATGTTGCGCAGGAAGGACCACAACAAAAAGTCATCACAGAAGGGGAATTATCTCAGGAGGGACAAACTCTCCTGACTTGAGTGCAGAGCATCCCAGTGACCCCCAGCTGAGGACCAGAGGGCACTGTCTGTCCTGGCAGCATCAGGAATTCCAGCCCTCTGTGACGTTTGTCCTCTTGCTGCCCTTTGGAGGCAGGTGCAGTCACAGCTCCCCTGGGATGGTTACGTCCTCTGATGTGCCCGAGCAGGTCAAGATCTGTAATTTTCCATTCCTGCAGCTGATCAAATGTCAGCCTTCTGCCAACCTTCAAGAAACTCCTCTGTTCCCCTTGGCACCACTGGCACCTAAAAAAATCTCTTCCCCTCAATCTCTGTTTAAGATTTAGAGGAGGGGCTCAAACCTTAAAAAAGTTGTGGCAAAAGGGGAACTATCAAACCTCTTGTTTCTGTCACCTATTGTTCTCCGTCCAGTCTGGCATCTTTTTCCATTTTTCACCCAGGACATCTCTTTGTTTCAAGTATTCAATACCAAAAATACTGGTTTTAAGGTTTTGAATGATCCTCAGCACCCTTCAAAAACACTGAAAATGCTGTGGTATCACTGTTGTCGCTAGTAATGAAGGGATGAGACTATTTTTGGGCTAAGAAGGATTTATTGTTTAGATAAACATCAGTTTCTGAGGCTGTGAGATTCTAAAGGAGTACGCTGTTGGCCATAGTTTAAGAGCAGTCACAAGGTAATATATAACTTTCTAACTTAATAGACATTTGTCACAGGGTTTATTTTGTTTTTTGAACCTATTGTTTTTACTTACTTCTGCTGCACTGTGGATGCTTTTGTCAAACACGCTTCTGTCTCACTTGTACACATACACTTCCATTATAACTTCTAAACTTTTAGCTACTCTATGCAACCACACCCTTACATTATAAACCCTTCACCATCTTATCAATACAGTTTTTCACTTACTTAAGGCACATTCTTACTTGCAACCACAGAAACATAAGTTTATGATTTTTCTGCTCAATGTCTGTGCATTGTATTTTTACATCAATCCAAGCTCTTTCTAAGGCTGCAGATCAAACTCTTTCAGTATCCGTGGAAGTTTCTGTTTTTCCAAGTCCCATACTGTGGCACAAGAGTTTTGGAGCTGCTTTCAGAGACCAAGACATAAATCAGCATAAAATGGGCCCCTCCTCTGCAGAGAAAATGAGGAGATGTGGGATGTCCTCAAAAAAAAAGGTGTCTTGAGGAGAGTGCCTTCTGGTTAGACAAAGTCAGTGACACAACCTTCATGGTTTCTGTATTGGGAAAGTCCTTGGTGGCTTTATTTATTTTGGCTGCAGGCTTTTCATGGCATCCATGGGCTTAGGAGAATTTTGGGGAGGACCTGTGACCAACTGTTTGCCAGTGCTTTACTGGACTGTCTGCTGAGTGTAGGGGGAGGCACATCCAGCCAAACCTGGGCAAGAGACAATCAGTTTTTAATCACTGTCCTTTGGAAGGGGCTGCCCAGGGAGGTGGGGGAGCCACCATCCCTGGAGGTGCTCAAGGAAAGCCTGGATGTGGCACTCAGCGCCATGGTCTGGTGGATGTGGTGGGTTTGGGTCATGGATTAGACTCAATCTCAAAAGGTTTTTCCCAACCTAAATTGATCCTGTGATTCTCGATGGAGTTACACCCTCTCCCTGGAGAGCTTTATTAGTTTACTTTCACACACCAGGTGGACAAAACTTGGTCTATACTTCTCCTCCAGAATTACCTGGACACTTAAGTCAACATGAACAGCAACTCAGGGCTGTTGGGACTGCAGCTGTGGCTTTTAGCTCTTTTTGGCCACCAGTAGGTGAAAGCAGAAGTGCAAATGGACAATAATTAGTTGTCATAAATTCACCCTTTCTCATCAGGCTTTCAGCCAGACACCAACACTCTTCATAAAGAAAGACAAAGAGATTAAATTAGAGTTGACCTTGAGTTACCCTTCCAGGCAGCTTGGGTTCATGACAAGTCTTGCCTTGGAAAGAGTTAGTGGATAAAAATTTGGTTTTTGAGTTCCCTGGCTCAGCTTTGATGCTATAAAACACCTTTTGCAATTGTGGGAGTTGGAAGTCTTGGATCAGGAGCACATTATCCTCTGATGAAAGATGAGGTAATTAATCTCCATTTGGACTCCTTTTCCTGACCACAGGTGTTTTATGTGTAAATCTTGTGATTTTATTTATATAGAGAGTGGAAACCTCTATTTAGAGGAGCAGGGAAGATCTTCCTTACCATCAAAGTGGAGAGACCAAAATCTATCAAAGTTTTTAATATTTATTTTAAATATTATTTATTTTTAACCCAGAAGACAAATTCTAAGTGTCACAAATGCATAACAAAGAAGAAAAGAAACCCACAAAGCTTCAACCTTCCTGGCTGACACTCCAAAAAAAAATTAGCAGGGCAGTTACTTAAGATGGATGGAAGGAAAATCTTTCATGGGAGTAAAGAGCCAGTGGGACTCACTCACACAGGTCATGGGAGGAAAAGACACAAAGTCATTCTTCACACTCTGATTGGCCATTAATGACAAATAGTAATTAGCAGTGTAAGTAACCTTTCAGCAGAGCTTTTAATCCTCACACATTCAGGCTGTTTGGGATGGCACTAAGGCTGTTTAGGCTGAAAGCAGCAGGTTTTTAATCTTTGTGATTTAGGTAATAGAAAAGCCACCGTAGGGAAAGAGAATCTCTTTTTCCAGGTAAGGAAAAGATCAAAAGTTCAGTAATCTGAAAATGCTGTTGCAATTCAGCAGCTCTGCATCCTTTATTTTAATATTTTAAAAAATCAGCATTTTTCTTTTAGTATCCCATTTTCAGAATTGGATTCTCATGCAGCCTTTACCATGCTTTGTAAATCTTCCAATTCCTTATTATCTAAGACATTCTCCTCTTACCACCATCTGATATTTTTTTCTTAGCAAATTCCTTCTACAGATGGAGAATCATCAGATTTCATAAATCTGGTGGACCTGGGCTGGAGGAAGAAGGAGGAGCAGGCAACAGAAGCTGTAAGAGTATTTTACTGCCTCTTATTTTCCTTCTTCATAGAGAGCTTCTCCAGGCCCTGGGATATTGTGAAGAAATGCCTTATTTATTATGAACTTTTCAGCACTCATTTTTCTGGTCACCTACTTACAATAGGGACAGAATTAAATGTATGCATATTGAAATAGGTGAAGAAATATGTGCAATCTGAAATAAGCCCCAATAAATAAGCCCCAATAATAAACCCCAATCTGAAACAAGATTTCAAAAATCCCAAAATCTGTATCTGGAAGGATTATTATATAACTAACACATCTAATTTTTTAAAGAATCTTGGAAAACTTCCTGTATTTGTTATATGTGGACTTGCTTGAACCACTTTATGAGTGAAATGATCGTGATTCATAATCTATATTTTATCAAATATAATTTGGTATAGAATTCAAGTGAAGGGATCATTAATATCTGACAGGCAAAGAGAGTTTGGCAAAAATCACTGGCTAAAAATTAGTTCTGAGATAACGTGCTCTGAATGAAAAAATGGTTCAAAAAAACCTTTTAGTAATGGATTTAGGGAAAAGAAGGGAGGGAAGAAGGGAGGGAAGAAGGGAGGGAGGGAGGGAGGGAGGGAAAAAAGAAGGAAGTGGCAAAAGGAAGTGGAAGGAAGGAAGGAAGTGGCGGAAGGAAGTGGAAGGAAGGAAGGAAGTGGAAGGAAGGAAGTGGAAGGAAGTGGCGGAAGGAAGTGGTGGAAGGAAGTGGTGGAAGGAAGGAAGGAAGTGGCGGAAGGAAGGAAGGAAGTGGCGGAAGGAAGTGGCGGAAGGAAGTGGCGGAAGGAAGGAAGGAAGGAAGGAAGGAAGGAAGGAAGGAAGGAAGGAAGGAAGGAAGGAAGGAAGGAAGGAAGGAAGGAAGGAAGGAAGGAAGGAAGGAAGGAAGGAAGTGGCGGAAGGAAGGAAGTGGCGGAAGGAAGGAAGTGGCGGAAGGAAGTGGCGGAAGGAAGGAAGGAAGGAAGTGGCGGAAGGAAGGAAGGAAGTGGCAGAAGGAAGGAAGTGGCGGAAGGAAGGAAGTGGTGGAAGGAAGTGGTGGAAGGAAGGAAGGAAGTGGCGGAAGGAAGGAAGGAAGTGGCGGAAGGAAGTGGGGGAAGGAAGGAAGGAAGGAAGGAAGGAAGGAAGGAAGGAAGGAAGGAAGGAAGGAAGGAAGGAAGGAAGGAAGGAAGGAAGGAAGGAAGGAAGGAAGGAAGGAAGGAAGGAAGGAAGGAAGGAAGGAAGGAAGGAAGGAAGGAAGGAAGGAAGGAAGGAAGGAAGGAAGGAAGGAAGGAAGTGGCGGAAGGAAGGAAGGAAGTGGCGGAAGGAAGTGGCGGAAGGAAGTGGCGGAAGGAAGTGGCGGAAGGAAGGAAGGAAGGAAGGAAGTGGCGGAAGGAAGGAAGGAAGGAAGGAAGGAAGGAAGGAAGGAAGGAAGGAAGGAAGGAAGGAAGGAAGGAAGGAAGGAAGGAAGGAAGGAAGGAAGGAAGGAAGGAAGGAAGTGGCGGAAGGAAGGAAGTGGCGGAAGGAAGTGGCGGAAGGAAGGAAGTGGCGGAAGGAAGTGGCGGAAGGAAGTGGCGGAAGGAAGGAAGGAAGGAAGTGGCGGAAGGAAGTGGCGGAAGGAAGGAAGGAAGGAAGGAAGTGGCGGAAGGAAGTGGCGGAAGGAAGGAAGGAAGGAAGTGGCGGAAGGAAGTGGCGGAAGGAAGTGGCGGAAGGAAGGAAGGAAGGAAGGAAGGAAGGAAGGAAGGAAGGAAGGAAGGAAGGAAGGAAGGAAGGAAGGAAGGAAGGAAGGAAGGAAGGAAGGAAGGAAGGAAGGAAGGAAGGAAGGAAGGAAGGAAGGAAGGGGCGGAAGTGGCGGAAGGAAGGAAGGAAGGAAGGAAGGAAGGAAGGAAGGAAGGAAGGAAGGAAGGAAGGAAGGAAGGAAGGAAGGAAGGAAGGAAGGAAGGAAGGAAGGAAGGAAGGAAGGAAGGAAGGAAGGAAGGAAGGAAGGAAGGAAGGAAGGAAGGAAGGAAGGAAGTGGCGGAAGGAAGGAAGTGGCGGAAGGAAGGAAGGAAGTGGCGGAAGGAAGTGGCGGAAGGAAGTGGCGGAAGGAAGTGGCGGAAGGAAGGAAGGAAGGAAGGAAGTGGCGGAAGGAAGGAAGGAAGGAAGGAAGGAAGGAAGGAAGGAAGGAAGGAAGGAAGGAAGGAAGGAAGGAAGGAAGGAAGGAAGGAAGGAAGGAAGGAAGGAAGGAAGGAAGGAAGGAAGGAAGGAAGGAAGGAAGGAAGTGGCGGAAGGAAGGAAGTGGCGGAAGGAAGTGGCGGAAGGAAGGAAGTGGCGGAAGGAAGTGGCGGAAGGAAGTGGCGGAAGGAAGGAAGGAAGGAAGTGGCGGAAGGAAGTGGCGGAAGGAAGGAAGGAAGGAAGGAAGTGGCGGAAGGAAGTGGCGGAAGGAAGGAAGGAAGGAAGTGGCGGAAGGAAGTGGCGGAAGGAAGTGGCGGAAGGAAGGAAGGAAGGAAGTGGCGGAAGGAAGTGGCGGAAGGAAGGAAGGAAGGAAGGAAGGAAGGAAGGAAGGAAGGAAGGAAGGAAGGAAGGAAGGAAGGAAGGAAGGAAGGAAGGAAGGAAGGAAGGAAGGAAGGAAGTGGCGGAAGGAAGTGGCGGAAGGAAGTGGCGGAAGGAAGTGGCGGAAGGAAGTGGCGGAAGGAAGTGGCGGAAGAAAGGAAGGAAGGAAGGAAGGAAGGAAGGAAGGAAGGAAGGAAGGAAGGAAGGAAGGAAGGAAGGAAGGAAGGAAGGAAGGAAGGAAGGAAGGAAGGAAGGAAGGAAGGAAGGAAGGAAGGAAGGAAGGAAGGAAGGAAGGAAGGAAGGAAGGAAGGAAGGAAGGAAGGAAGGGGCGGAAGTGGCGGAAGTGGCGGAAGTGGCGGAAGGAAGGAAGGAAGGAAGGAAGGAAGGAAGGAAGGAAGGAAGGAAGGAAGGAAGGAAGGAAGGAAGGAAGGAAGGAAGGAAGGAAGGAAGGAAGGAAGGAAGGAAGGAAGGAAGGAAGGAAGGATATTAACTGGGGTTTTGTTTTTATTAACAACAATTAAAATGTATTGTTAATACTATTAAATTGTGTGTATTATTAATTATTACAACTACCCTTATCAGCTCCTTTTTCTCAATCAATTTAGAAAACAAACATACAGAAAGGATTTGAATTTTCTCACTGTAACAAATTCACTTTCATTTCAAAATGCCTCTTGTTTCCCAGTTTCAGCAGCAGAAGAGCTCAGGGGTTAAGGAGCTGTCACAGCCTGAGTAACAATTTGCAGCCTTGGATTCCAAGTGGTTGCCTAGCAGTAAAAGACTCCTTCCACACCACTCCCAGTTGGAGGTGTTCCCTATTCCATATATATACTTAGCTATAGAGACCGTATTTAGGGAGATATACAAGATTTATTAATAGGAACTCCCTGTCAAAATCAGAGTATTGAGTAGAACTGGAAAAAGCCAAATCCTTGCAAAAGCAGTGGAGCATCACACACAGGCAGTGGCTCAGCACAGGAAATCAGTGTTGGATTTGCAGAGCAACAGATGCAAAAATCAACTCCCATTAAGCACTTTTCTCAAGGAATTTTTCAGGATTATTCCTCCAGCTAGAGAGAAACACTGGGATGGTACTAAATCTATGTAAATCCTCATAAAACATCCTGAATATTTTTTGTTTTTTAAGAATATATATATAATGACAGAGGATACATTCATGTTCATTCAGTTTGTCCTCAGGCAGAATGAGGCCATTGACTCTCATCTGAGAATTCCTGTCTTAATTAACCCAAAATTCAGCAAAACCCCCCAGTTATACCTGGCTTGTGTCTTTTCCCCATGAACCTTTCAACAGCGGTGACCAACACCACAGTGGCTTGGATGCCATTCTTCCCTCTTAAAAAAAAGCAGAAGTGATGAGCTGTGCAGAAGGAAAACTTGTATTTATCCACAAGGCAGAGTCTCCTGACCCACCCCATGAGTTTGCAAAGGCATCAACCACCCCTTAACCCCCTCCTCATGGGCAATCCATGGCTATTAATGATCTTCCCTTTCTGCTCCATAGATCACAGGCAGAAGCCATCTGGCTTTTCCTCGGACCAGTGGAACAGGCTTTCCATAAACTTCAGCCTCTTTTTCCCTATTTAGGTCAGGAGTTAATATCCCCTATCACAAGCAAGGGGTCATGTCCTGCTGTTTAAAGTCAGCCCACTCCAAGAGGGCTGGCAGGATGAGCTGCCCCTCTCATGCAGGGAAAGCTGGGCTGAAAGGAGACCTGTGCCTGAGCACAGCAGAGCGAACAACACCACAATATGCTGCCAAATACTCACAGTGCATCTTGAGTGAGCTTTGCACAGAGGCCTTTTCTGGTCTAAAACACAAGAGATAAAGAAATAGTGCTAAATCCCCCCTCTTCTTTTTTTTTTTTTTCTTTTTTTTTTTTTTTTGGCAGAAAATGCTACACTGTCCCAGTCTATTAGGCTTGGCTTGCTGAAAACTGAGAGGTCAGAAGGAGCTGCCCTAATCTGCAATAAGTCTGGCCCCACCATGCTGTCTAGGGAGATTCTCTGCCCTGCAGGGTGAAGGAGTTCAAGTCCAACTTGGATAATGAGTAAAATGAGTTTCAGCATCTCGAGAACCCTAAAAACCTCCTGCTCAGATCACATGGATTGACCTGGCCCTCTCTCCACAATTGTCCCAGCAGCTTTGGGGAGCAATGGTGCAGAGGTGATCAGAGGAGCTGTGTTTTTCTCCTTCCCACTCCACCACACTCTCACCCCTGCCTGGAGAATGACATCCATCCCACATATCTCAGGATATCAGCACCGTGGACAAACCACAGCTCCCAGCTGGATTTGTCCCTCTGTCCCTTTTCGCTGCTACCTGAATTGAAGGCAAAAGCTGAGCCATGATCTCTGAAGCTGGCAAATCCTTCTGGAACAGGAGTAATTCCCTGTCCTGAGGCATGGGACAGCATCTTTTCCTCTCCCCAAGCACCCACTGCCCCCTACAAGGAGGAGAGCTGTCCCCGCCAGCCCGAGGGAGGCAGGGGACAAGGATGAGCAGTCATTCCTCTAAACATACAAAATTCACCTTGCTGCCGACCAAAAAACCCTGTCAGGGGGTTACACCAACCTCCTCCTTCCTCCTGCTCCCTCGTGGCCCTGCAAAGCAAACAAGGCAAAGGGCTCTGTTGTTCCAGACCCCTGAGCAAAGAGAAGGGCGACAAAGCCGCCCATCCTCCCCGCCTCGCATGTGACGAGCCACAGAAGAGCAGCAGCGCTGCCAAGCCTGGGGACTAAAGGCCAAAGAGAGAGGAGATAGAGGAGCACAAGGGGCTGCTTGTGTGGGTTTTGTTTGGGGAGTTATTTGAAATTCAGCAGCGACAGGGCTTGGAGAACAGAGTCCACTCAGAGCCTCTCTCTTCCCATTCATCCCCGTCCCGGCGAAGGAGGGAGGGGGGGATGCAGGGAAAACAACCGGGCTCCTCATGAGAATTCCTGCCTGCAAGAGGCAGCCTGTGCCCACGGGGAGGCATTGGAACCTCGACTTCATCGGGGCAGGACAAAGCCCTGATGCCAACAGCAGCCTGGTGTCCAAGGAATCGCCGTCTCCTTGCTTTTGGCAAAGCTTTGCCACCTCCTCCCTGAAGGTCAGGTCATTTTTTTTTTTTTTTTTTGCCTCTGCCTTAGTTTCCCCCAGGTGTGACGTGAAAATAACTCTGTCACATTTGGGTAATGAGGACATTCCTAAGCTAAAAGCTGAAAAAGAGTAAAGTGATTTCAGCAGAGCAGAAAAAAACCGGCAGAAGGTAAAGACAGAGATTGGGTAAAAACAAATAACACGCTGTGAAAAAGACAATGTATCAATCTAGGACACAGTGAGGGGCAATATTGCCAGGTTTTCCAGATATTAGGAAGACACTGTCTTTGACCATGTCTAAAATATTAGATCCATTTTTGTGCTCGGCTTCAAGTAACATGAATTCACAGTGAGACAGGGTTGCAAAGAATGATCACTAAGATGACCAGATTTGCCACAAGATACTGGTGCACTTGGCTTTGCAAAAGGAAAATGAAGAGAAAATTAAAATGCTGTAATTAAAGCTCTGAAAAGGAAGCACCAGAGGAATTTTAAAAAAACTTCAGATTAAAGGGCGGTGATGCTGTGAGAATAGACAGGCTTGATTTGGCAAAAAAGTATACCTGGGTTGAGATTTTAGCCACGAGAACAACTATTGTTCAGGACAGTCAATCATGTATGATTAAGAAGGAAATCTCCCTGCTAATGTTGAGGTGGATTTCATTAGGGAAGCCTTTTGGAAGTGGCTTTCCAGTTCTGTCCTTCTGTATTTAATGCAGAAAGGTGGAAACTTCGCCCCTCTGCTGCTCCCACCTATAGAGCTGGACTCGATAGGGCTTTGCTTTGTTGTGGTTCTCCACCCGAGCTGCTCCCTCTGTTTCCTCTCAGGTGTTTGGTGACTCATCAGCAACCAAGTGAAAGTTTTCTGCTCCAACCTTACATCAAAGTCTCCCATGGCTCAAGGACTCAGGTGACAGCCTGCAGTCTGACTGATGACCTTCTGCAGGCAGCAGAGACTCCTTCCATTTCTCTGCTCATTTTTAATTTAAGGTCCTCCACCTCTAATGCCTTATCCTCAAGGATACAGAGATTTTAGGAGTCCAGGGAAAATTCCAAGGAGCAGCCCCCTTCTGATAAGATATAGAATGATGATAAAAGCTGGGACACTTTTAAACTACTCTGTCCAAGCCCAGCAGATCTTCTCATTGAGGAATGATCCATTCTGTGATTCTCCTCTTCCCTGTCTGAGCTTTCTCCTCCTCCTCTGAGCCACAATCTCCTGCTAAAACCTCTGGGGGGTGTTGAACACCACGGAAATGGGGACAGAAAACTTTCCCCCTCCTGCCTGGCTTTTCTCTCCATGTCAAGCTGAACATTCCAGGAGAGATGAAAGATGAACCAATGATGAACCATCTCCTTCCCCTTTTAACGTGGCAGAAATCTTTGCAAATGGGCAAATCTGAACCAAATGATGAAATGATCACTCTGAGCACAGTGGCCCCTGACCTTTTCCTGTTTTTATTATCCCATGAAGTCTCTCTGTCTCAATCGCACCCTCACATTCCTCCTGCAGTCATTACTGTCCCCATCACAGGTGCCATGAGCATATTTGGAATCACAGAATCATTGAGTTTAGAAAAGATCATCAAGCCTAAATATTAACCCACTTATTTACAGCAGAGGCACAAGGTTCTTTAGGATTTTTCTCCCCACAGGTGTGACTCAGCCTCTATCCCTTGTTTAAATCTCACCTCCAAGTCCAAAACTGGTTCATTTGCATTGTCTAATTTTTGGCAAATTTAAGTAAAAAAAAAAAAAAAAATCAGGTTTCCAATCTTCACATGCACAATGAAGCTAAATTACATGACTTTTTCAGCCAGGATGCTGATAAATGTGGCTCCAGTGCCAGAGAGACCCTCATTCCCTGTGAACTGCTGCTTTCAGTTCCTGAGATGCTGCTGTTCCAGAGACAGAGCTCCTTGGAGACTGAAAGAAAAGATGCAGAGGCAAATCCTTCACTCCCCATGGAGACTGTATTCAGTCCTTATTACTGTTTGGTAATCTCCTGCTCCTTTCTGACATACCTCTGCCCTCAGATTCTCATTCCACCACTCTCGTAGTACCTGGCATTCAGATCAAAATTTCTCAGGTTCTGCGATTATGAAAGACAGATTATATTGAAAAACAAGTACAAGTAATACTTAAAATAAAACCTGGGTGTGATTTTTGAATCACTAGAGAGCCTGATCATCGTCCATAGTCAAGACTAAAAAATAAACAAAACAAAACTAAGCAACCCAACATTTGACAAGCTCCTGTTTTATAATTTCCAAATTTTTTTTCTTTTGGCTTTGTTTCATTATTCAGTAAGCAAAGATGAGCCCACAGATCTCTCCATTCAGGCCCATGGAACCCTCAGAGAAGATTGTTCTATTGCCAGTTAAACCCAGCCTGGCTTTCAGGAAAGAGCCTCAGGAGGAGCAGCAGTGTGAACCTGCTCAAGGAATGAGGGATCTTTCTTCATCCCTGGCATCCCAACCAAGTGGTGCTTGTCCCTCACCACTAACAGGTATTTTGGTCCCTTTTGTCCCTTGCCACCTTCTTCATGTCCCTGAGTCTCCTTTGTTGCCTTATTCTCATTGCTACAAAGGAAAGAAATTAAAAAATATATAATCAAACAAAAAGCAACATCCTAAAAAAGTCCCACAGTTTTAAAAAATCCACTCATTAATATAAATGGAGGCTGAAAATATGGCTATTTCACTGAAGTCCTGAAGCAAATGGCATCTTCTCAGGAGAACACTGTTGTGGACACAGGCACATGTGTTTTATTTATAGCTCGGGTTTTACTGCAGTCTCTCAATCAAGCATGGCCAGGGCTGTGTGTAGGCAAATGTGGCTCATTTCTCCCCAGCTCAGCTTTAAAGGGCAGTTAACAGCTTGTCTGGGGGGTTTGGTAAGGATTTTATGAGCACAACTTAATCACAGAGATAGAAAAATGTTGCCACAGGAATGCAGCTGCGAGAGAGGGAGGCAGATCCCCGCCTTGCTGCCCTCCCAGAGAATGGACTGTGATCTAGGGATGCTCCCATTCCTGTCAGAGCCCTGACTGAGGCTCAAATCTCCCTCTAAGTGCTCCATTCATCACCTCTTGGGAGCCTCTAAATCAAGGGAAGGCACGTCTCTGAAGCTTTACCCAACTCCTGCCACAAGTCACAGCATCCCCGGAGCTGTTGCGGGATGGACACAGCAGCCCTGACCAAAGGAGTTCATAACAATTCTCAACAATCACAACAACTCCTGCTGCTGCCTTTCCTTCTCTGCCCCTCTCTGATGTCCTCTGCTCTGCAAAGACACCACTGAACTTATTTAAGGTGCCAAAGTGTGGGTACAGAACACAAGTGCTGCAGGTAAAGATCAGGTGGTAAATTTAGGCTAATTCCTGTTGGTGTCACCCCATTTCCTCTCCTCCCTCCTTAAAACTCCCTTAAAAACTGTCTGAAGACTTTCCTGGAATAAAAAAGTAAAAATTCTTCACTATGACCTCCTCTGAACATTATGTCCCTTGCCTAAAATTTGCTGTTGAATTTAAGGGATGTGCCCACATCACGTGGCTGTGGCAGGACCCACACCAAGACACCAACACCAGGTCACCTACTAACCACTTTGCACCTCACCCTGACTCTGAGCTGCGTTTTCCCCTGCAGACTGCAGCTCTGTCCTCCTGTCCTGCATTGTGACAGGCTGGCAGAAATGGTGTTCCTTCCCAAACACCCAGGAATAGATCTGGGCCAGTTCCATTCCCTATAAACTTGCACTTTGCAGGCTCAGATGTCATCCCTGACGTTTAGATCCACCACCTCAGTCTATCTGCTGGCTTAAAGCAAAGGGGAGGGCAATCAGAATCTGCCTGACACAGCAAATCTAGGGAGGAGAAAAGGGGGAATCAATTTTTATAATACGTGTTTGGCACTACATAATAGATATAACTCTAAATGCAAGCCATAAAGTTGGAGAGGATTATAAATTAAATCCATTCTGCCCCTTTTAACTAAAAAGTGACCTTACCATAGAATTAAATGTGGGTTTTACCCAGTGATCTATGGAGCTGTAAAAGTGCATGGTGGCAGGGGGATGTTACAGCACAGAGAGGAGCCCCCAGACAGGCATCTCTACCCAGCTCAGCCCATGAGCTGCTGCTTGATTCAAAATGAGCACAGGGCAACAAGAGCTGAGGATTTCACCCCTCTCCCTGCCAGAAGGTGACTCATGTCCCTGCTGGGAACAGTCCCTGGCCATGTTTTCCTCTGAACTGGGACCAGTGTTGGGATGAGAGAATGCTGCCTGAGAAGATGTTCCAAAACATTTCTAAAAATTAAACAGCCTGCACAAAACCAGGCCAGGTTTTGGATCTGTGTCCTATCCCTGTTTAGTTTACCAAGCCCTAAATATGGCACAAGAGGGGTAGAGGATTAAAAAGTGCTCTTGAGTTCATCTAAATGCCCCAGGAATTTCACCACCCTAATGGTGGTGAAAAAGGGGGTGGAAAGTCCTTGATTGCTCATGTAGTGACTCTATCCCCCTGCTCCAATAATCATACCAGGGAATCTGAAATACAAAAGACTTGACATTGTATTCCAGCCCAGAGGACACAATTTAGGATGTTCCTGAATGCTTTTGAATGGCCAGAAATTATCAGGTTTTGTCTCACAAGCGAATATGGTTTCGAAGCCACTGCTGGGTTACAGGTTGGCATTTGTAGATAAAAGCTCTCTGAGCCTGTGGGAGACTCAGTGCCCCCTGAACACAGCACAGGACTGAAGGCTGTTCCACTTCCAATCAGTACAGCAGTGAGGAAAATCACTTCCCCCATGAAACAGATGCTCAGAGAAGTCAGTGGTGTGTTACCTCATTACTGCTGAGAAGTGGTGCAAAGGAGGAGCCAAGAGCCTGCCCAGACACTGAAAGTCACTGAAACTTGGACAAAAAAAAGTGCTGCCAAGCCTGGCTGTCTCTTCCTGTGTGCACCGGACTGGTGTCGCCCTGCAAGCCATGGGCATTAATCAAAGGTTTAGATTAGGTTTAGTTTGGATATTGGGATTTTTGTTTTTCATGATAAAGGTTGTAAAATATTGAAATGGACTGCATTTGCAGGTGGTGGGATCATCATCCCTGGGAGTGCTCAGAAATGTGTAGACATGGGCGATGGTGAATGTGGTGATGGTGGTGCTGTTGACATGGATGATTGGGAATTTGGTGGTGGCAGTGCTGGGCTGATATTTGGACTTGATGATCTTGATGGTCTTTTTGAATTTTAACAATTCTGTGATTCTATGAAACAGCAAGATTGGATTCAGGAAAGCAGCCCAGATGGTCAAGGTTATGTTGGAGACTCATCTGAGCTGCCACACTCCACTGTGCTGGACTGTGATGCCAGTGGCTTCCTCTCGTTTTAGCCTTTTTTTTTCTCCTGGTCATTCATTATTTATTAGCATTATTTCATATAGAAATGGCATTTTTGTCTGCAATTTAACTGCTGGGCTGCACAGAGACAGAACCCAGTCTCAGGAATCATCTGATGAACTGTCACAGGAGCTGGACTTGATGATCCTTGTGGGTCCCTTTCAACTCAGGATATTCCATGATTCTATGTGGAATCCATCCCCACCATGGATTTTCTACCCAGGAAATACCAAACTCTACCCAGGGGATGGCATGGGACAGGGATTATTGGTAATAAACCTTAGGATCAGGAGTAAATCACATATGGGGAGACAGTGAGAGTTTTGTTCTGTGGCAGCGAGATGCACCAGGTCACCGAGTCGAAGAACAAGCCCTGGCATGTATTGTTAATTAACATTTGATGTGATATTTCATTGATTGAAGATCTGCAAGGGTTCATACCCCTGCACACACGAGAGGTGCTGGAAGAGCAAAGTACTTGCAACGATTAACCAGAAAGGAAAGAAACTCTGACAAACTCTGAAGCCCACCTCCACTTCTGAATTAAGAAGGAAAGATGTCTCAAAAAATCTGATTTTACAGAGCACAGCCATGCTGACCTTAGTCAGAGCCTCTACCAGCCACCATGGTGCCAACAACAGCATCGTATTTACCCAGGTCTCCTTGCCATCCACTCACCTTGAATATTTACAAATGTTAGAGATTTTATTCTTAAAGAGGAAGAACAGTTACTACAGCTAATAGTTCACTACAGATTTATGAGATAAAAGGAAACAGCCATTAATCAGCAGATGGTGCCCTCCATCTCCCAGATCTGCCTATCACACCAATGCAAAAGTGCCAGGCTTTGTGCTGTTGCACATTTCAAAGCTATTTATGGTTAATATTTGGCAAAATCCAAATACTGCAGACATCCAGGACCTGCTGTGGATCAAGTCAAGAACATCTGGAGGACAAGAACTCACCAGCAGGAGGCCTGATGTCCAAATAAATAAATAAATAAATTTTCCTGATGGAAAGGGTGCAAAAAACCAGTTCAGAGATAGTAACAGCTCTCCAGGAATTTCACAGAGGAAAAGGGCTGAGCTGGAGATGAAGCACAATCCCAAGACCTCCAGATGTTGGCCTCAGCTCTGCCAGAGGTTCACTTTCCATCTAATTCAAGCCACAGACCAAGCAGCTGCCTCTGTGCTCGGGGGTTCTGCATTGGCCATGCTCATATTCAGTGTTGTGCAACACACAGTGATCAAGTGATGTAAATCCGAAAAGGCTCATCAGGAAAAGTGCAGAGGCACAAGATAGTGTTGGTCAATAATTTGGGAAGAAATAAAGCATAATAACTTTAAATTATTCAGTCCTTTGATGAGCCAGGGAACAGCCAATCAAGTCACCACAAAAACTGAGAAAATCAGGGTTCAAGAAGAGCTCCAGCTGCCAGTGCTTGATGAGGGTGACTGGACAGAATAACTATAGCACTGAAGTCACCTTCCAGACTGGGAGCCAATCTGCAGGGCTTAAACCCTCTTTGAAATGCTCCTTCTGTGACTGTCTAAGGAGCTGCAGCCATCAGAGCAGGATGAGCCCCTGAGTGGAAGGGTTGGCTGGCAGCACCATTAATCCCCCACCCCAGTTCTGACCCCTGCTCTGGGGTGATTGATTTCCTTCCCCCCCAGCTCCAAATGCTTTCCACAGGGAGATTATTACACTGCCTGCTCTGTAATCAGCAGCAACTTCAAAAGGGCTCAGCGCTAAAGGAAAACCCCCGAGGGACGGCGTGAAGTGGGAAACAAACACAGCATTTGGGTTGTAATCTGAGGTGGGAAGCTGGGGTTTTAATAACCACCTCTCCACGGCCTGCTGGGCACCTTGAGGCTCATAAATTGCATTTATGAGAACAGGAGGTTGCAGGGAGGGCTTTGAGCCCACGTGGAAGGCGCCGTGCCTGGCGTGGCGCATCCGCGGCGCTCGCGGCCGTCGCGTTGAGCTCTGTCAGAGCAGAGCACTGCTGACCCAGCTCCAGGATTGGGAAGAGCCACGTCCTATTTACATCCAACCACTCTTCTAGGCAAGGGAAAGGAGTTTTGAGAAAAATCAGTGCTTGCTTTGTCCCTCACTCGCCTTGCCAGGCAAAATGGGGATAATTGTGGTGGGATCTTCTACAAACAGGTTTAAGGCCTGCTCGAGGCAGGAAGGAGGAAGGTGGTTCAGTTCTCTCAGCCTTTTAAAATGAGCTCCAATCCAACAAAGACACAAAGGGCTGATAGGGATCACAGCTGACTTTACCAACCATCTTCCCAACCCCCAGCAGTTTGTCCCATATTGCACCTGATGCTGTTGGCAGCCAGGTGATATTGTCAGGGACATTCCAGGATGGTCTTAGAGGTCCTTTTGGGAAAATCATTGCTCCTCACACAACTCAAAAGCCAAACCAGGCAAGGGAGGGATCCACCAGCCATTAGCATCACAAAACTAGGAAGGAGATGTTGCAGCTTTTGGTGGAGTATCCTCCCTTTCCACATCCTGGAAAACTCAACTGCAGAACAAGCCAAGGCTTTTCCCAGGACAGAAGAAGATATTCACAAAAACATGAATATTTTGTGATATGTGAATAAAAGAATGCAAGTATCACATTTTAGGGCAGGGTGAGTGCACATTTCTAACCAAAGATGCTGTGGCATTGCCTCTGGTCACAGCCCAGCCAAAAAAATCAGTGTAGGACTCCAGAGAGATACAGGGGTATGGAGTTGCCAAGAAGGCAATTCTTGGAAACCCCTTGTCTAGAAAACTGACATCAAGTCAGCAGGACATCAAACCAGGCCTTTGTCCCAACACAGGGAAGGACAGTCTCTACTTCTTGAGGGGTTTTAAGCCTGTCTCACACCATTACAAAAGGTTTTTCTTCCACTCAAAACCTTGGATTTCAGCCCCCAGACCTCAATCCCGATCAGCTTTCCTCCTTTTTGAGGAGAACAACCCAAAGTGTGCTGCCCCACAGCCCCACACCGGAGTTTGTCCTGCAAAACAGCTTTCAGTTCTTTTCCCAGCACACCTTTAAATACCCTGCAGGCCTCCTGCTCACCAGGAGGCAGCTCCTGGGGGCATCTGTGTCCAGTGAGGGCATCAAAACCTGCAGTACTTGTGTCCCATCTCCACATATTCACATACAAGAATCACAGATGCTAGAAGGTGGAAGGGGTCTCTGGAATTCCCCTCCTGCAAGCTGCTTCACCATCTTCCTTGATCTTGGTAGAGGATATCCAGACTGAGGATTCCCCATCTGGAGAATGTCACTTCCAGTGGCATTTCCGTGCCTGCAGGCACTTCCCACAGTTTCTGCTCCCCGAGGGATGCCTTGGGTACATCCACAATCATGTCAGCTCTCACAGCAAAGGATGCCCTCCTGGTATTTCCACTCATCCCACTTAACTGGATCCCCCAGCCAACTGGCATTTTTCTGGGATCTCTCCCAGCTTCCCCCCTGCCCTCCCAGCTCTGCTGCTCTTCTGCCTGTCACCATCTCTCCTGCTGGTTGTAGCATCATCTCCATCTGGAGACTCTGAAAGTCCTGACAGCATTGCTATCCCTGGTAACATATCTGAAAACCCTGAGCTGGCAGGACCCAGTGAGTGACACAGGACAGGAAATATTTAACATTGTTCATGCCATTTTTTAAAGCATTTAGAACATGCAGTGAACATTAATTTGCTGTCTGGTTATTTCTTCACCTGCCCTCATGGCTGACCTGGAGGTGCTAAAATGAGTGATTGGAAGGGCAATGCTGTATCCAGTGATGGGATCTGATGGAAAAGCTTGGGGCTGTGTCAGGACAGGTTTGGATTGGAACAGGGAAGAGGTTTTTCATCCAGAGGGTGGTCAGGAACCAGAACAGGTTCCTCAGACAAGTGGTCACAGCATGCCAGAGTTCTAGTTTGGACAACACTCTTGGGAACAGGGGGGATTCTTGGTGCTGTTCTGTGCAGGTCTAGGAGCTGGACTTGATGGTCCTCGTGGTTTCCTTCCAACACAGGGCATTCTGTGATTCTGCTGAGATGTGGGCAGCTCAGACACCCCCAGACCTCCTCAGGGTTTGTCTTCCCACAGGTGGACATAATTCACACACTCCTTATCACAGTTTGACCCTCCTTTGGGCTGCACTCACCAGAGCGGACCAAGCAAGGAATGTCTTTTGTCACAGACTCTCCTTAAACCAAAACCCACCCCTGGAGCCATCAGAGTTTCCCTAGAAAGATGCTGTGCCTTGGGGAACGCTTGCAAGGCAGTGTCTGACCACTGAGGAACCACAGCACTGCCAAGCTCCATCCCCAGTGTAAGTGCCAAGAGAGTTCAGCCCTGCTCAGGGGGGAGGTTCATTGACATTTAAACATTTAACATCACCCACGACCTGGGAGGCAGCAGCTCTACAGGCTGCTAGGTTACAGAGATTTTTCCTCTCCTCCCATCCCTGATTTCTGCCATAAAAATCAGAGGCCCTGCTGTAATTTTACCTTCACAGACAGATATTCCTGGGGCACATACAAGAGTCAAATTCCCTCACCATCAGCTGCACATGGTGAGATTGCACTAAGCTCCAAAAAGCAAGGGGCTCACCCTTGCCCCTTTCCTTGTATGCAGGAAGGTGTGGAGCATTTTGTTAGCAATTAACCCTTGTTTCAGCTCAATAGAGCTGATCAGATTGTGTAACAACATCTGAGAAGTGGAGATTAGCAGGCCAAGCTCTCTAGTACTTAAGGCACCAATGCAGCTACTCAAAATCAGATTTCCCTTTCTTTCCTAGGACTTGATTAAAGCCTTTTCAAGCAATTCTTTCCAACCTGCAGATGTTTAAGTCAGGTGATGGAGAATTTTTTTTTTTCTGGCTGGGAAATGGCAGCAGCATGGACCTCAAGTATCTCAGAACAAAAATCAGGCCCAGGAAGCAGAGCTAAGTGTGTGTGTGTCTGTCTGTACACAGGCACTAAAGCAGAGCTTTGGTAGACCTGACCACAGTGCAAACATGCAAAGGCTTCAGTTCCAGAAGGGAGAAAGCACTCTTAGAGCAGGAGCTGAATCCAGAAATAGCCTGTGAGAGGATCAATTTCTGCTGCATACTGATTTATCCAGCCCTTTCATGGTGGCAAAGCCCTCTATAACAAAATATCTGATTACAGGACTGAGACCATAAATTCCACACGCCCTGGAGCAACGGCCAATGAATAACTGACTTGTTAAGGGAAGGGCCCTGCACAATGAATAAATCTACCAACAGGGCTTTCGATACAAAAGACCCCACTGGGACAGATTTCCTTGTGAAGGTGTATCGACTTTCATTTGCAGGAACCAGCAGATATTTGTTTGGAGGAGATCTCCATTGTTACATTGCTGCTCAACAACATCCAGCATAAAGCCTGACTCCTTGATTGATTGGACTATCCAAGTGGGCTGGACTATACAAAGGAGCATTTTGCAGTGTTCCATGAGGTACTCCTGGAAAAGGAGGTGTTTAATCCAGAGGAAATCCAAGGCAGGTGTGGGAGAATTGCCTGCTTCAGTTATAGAAGGACCTCAAGAAATTAGCGACTGAGAAAGGACAAGAAAAGACGGCTCTGGAGGAATGTTTGAGGGTGGACATGTGCTCACAGTCAAGGCACAAGAAGAATAAATCATCCCTGGTGCTCAGCTGGTGCCCTTCACCTCAGGATCCCAGAGGAAATGTGGTTTGACCACATCCAGCTGGACACAGAGCTGGCACGGAGCCACACGGGGAAGGAGGAAGCCAGGCTTCCCCATTTCACAAATGAGAAAACACCGACCTGCAGAAAGACCAAAGTCTTAATTAAGTGTGCCCTGAGCCACGTGGTTTGGCAGGGGCTGAGATCAGCCCTGTGAGGGTGTCCTTGGCCCACAGGGAGAACTGAACTGCAGCAGCTTTTAAAATCAGCCACAGGGGTTTGGTGCTGGGCAACCCAAACTTCAGCAGTTTGTGGAGCTGTTGGCTTGCAGGATCATCCCCAGGGAGACAGGAGCACAGATGGGACAGAGACAAAGCTTTCAGCTCCAAATCTATTCTAGCAGGATATCATGATGACCCCTATCCCAAAAACATTGAGACAGAGAGAGCTGTGCTAATTCTCAATGAATATGGAATAGGGCACGTCTGCCAGGAATGGGATATTCCTAATAGCTGACAGAGGGGAGGAAGAAAAGAGCCATTTTGCAAACAGCAAGGACTTTGTTATAGGCCAGCTGAGCTCAAAAAATTGAGGGAACATCTCCATCTAGCAAAGCCAGCCTGGAAACAGGCAGCTGACAAGGTGAGCCTGCAGGTGGGAGTGCTGAAATCATGGCAGGAGGTATCACAAGACCTGCCTCTGACCAAAGCTCAGTGTTCAGAAAAAGAGCTGGCAACAATAAGTACCAGTACCTGCACGTGGCAGGCATGAAATGGTGCCCCCAAACACATGCAGGATTCCTCTGTCCTGCTCCCAGCCCACGTCAAGGCAGCAACCAGCAGCTCTACCTGGAGCAAATCACCAAGCTAAAACCACAGTGGTACTTGAAACACTGCAAGGAGGAATTTATGTATTTTATATGTCTTGTTTCATTCACTCATTTCAGCCAACATACAGTGCACCACATGAGGTGACACCCATCTGTTCCAGTTTTTACCCCTCCCCAAAAATATCTGTATTTCCTTACTAGGTCTCTGCCCATTCTTCCTCCAGATGCCATTTGCTCTCCCTGACCCTCCCTGTCCCAGGGATAAGGCATGACACCAAGCAGGGCAGGGCAGAGTCTGCCACTTCAACAGCTCGTTTGTCATCATCTGGTCACTCCTTAATCAATCTTTTATGGAGGGATATTTCAGAGGAAAATGCAGAGGGAGTAGGAGAAGGAAAGTAAGAAACCATCTCCGGTTTAATTTTGATAACATTGGCAGGGAGTGATTCTCTCCAACAAATTAAAATCAGCAAATCTCTCATTTTCTCTGACAGAGGTAACCAATTAAAATTTTCATAAAGGGGGCAGTGATGTGTGTCTGCCAGACAGAGTCACCAATCTAGCAGCCCTCTGATTTAAAATATTATCTTTCCTTTCCTTTTTTTTTTCTTTCTTTTTTTTTTTGTCCTCTTCCCTCAGAGCTTCCTGGAGCAACATGACAGATTATCTCAGCATAATCAGACTAATACAAAACCCTCGCTCCAAGAGGCACCGCGAGGAAATTCTGAACTCGAGATGTGACGACAAATGGATGTTCTGAAGGGACTTCATTTACTGCTCATTTTCCTTTTCTTTATTTTTTTTTTTATTTTATTATTGTGCTTTTTAGCCTCAGCATGCTGCAAACCACATTAAAGAGCCAAATATCACACGGAGTGCATGGAAGGGAAGGGGAATTACACTCCCCCTGTGGGCTGCCCTTCCAGATTGCTCTCCAAGAGAGAAGTTTGGCTTCCAGTTGATGTTTCCTTAGGTCTGAATAAAATGCCCCCAGTAACGGGCCAGGGATGGAGTGGAAGAATTGCATTTTTGGCAGCAGGAGCATTAGGGCAGGGAACAGGGCAGGTGGGACCTCCAACACTGGGATGCTGGAGACTGGGGTGACATCTGTGATGGTCCTGACTTGGGGAGATGAGGATTGCCACAGCTCCCTGCCATGGTGGTTTGGGACTTAGAGGGCTGGTCTCCTGTGGATTTGGCATCTGATGGGGCCATGCATAAATCATAAAATCACAGAATGGTTTGGATGGGAAGACACCTTAAAGATCATCTCATTCCACCCCCCTGCCTGTCAGAGACACCTTCCACTGCCCCAGGTTGCTCCAAGCCCTGTCCAGCCTTGGGCATTTCCAGGGATGGGGCAGCCACAGCTTCTCTGGGCAACCTGTGTCAGTACCTCAACTCTTTGACAGTAAAGAATTTCTTCCTAATATATAATCTAAAGGAAAGCAGTGCATTTCAAGTCAAAAGGAGCCCTGCCTCTCCAGCACAGATGGACATTCAAATGCTGTTTTCCCTGGCAGAGATGTGGTTCAAGGCAGCTGAGATGCCAAGAAGGAGACCTCTGTCCCCACGTTGGGAACTGTGCACCAGTCCTTTTCTTCCTCTGCTTCAGAGCCCCAAATCCCCACCCAAATTTATGGATGGACATCAACCCCCATCAGCATTTAACTCTTAGCCAAGTTTCCCCCAAACACAAGCATCACCCTCCTGCCCTTTTTTATCCCAGCAAACTCCAGGCAAGCAGAGAACCCAGGGAATTTAGAGAAGGAGCCATGAGAAGAACTCAGGAACATCCTATGAATGGTGAACACTGGGATCTGATGGGGACCCCTGGGTTTTGTCTGCAGCCACATTTTAGCCATTCCAGCCCATGCTGTGACTGAGCAGGACCCTCCTGCAAACCTCCAGGCCAGGTGCCAACTCCCTTCCCTTTGGAGGCTCGCCTGGGGATGTGAATTTTCTCCAAGGGGAGGAGGCGAGCTGGTTCCAGAGCCAGCCTGTCATCCATCTTGAGGAAAACACTCCTCTCTCTTTGCACCTCTCCTAGAAAGGTGGGGACCAGCATTCCACAAGCCTGGGATCAGGCCCCGGAGAAAAGGTTTGAGTCATTTGTTTACCGGCACAGGTTTTCCTGGAGCTAATTAATGAGCCAAGCTGATACCCTGCAACAGGTATCGATGACAGAGGATTTCCTGCCTGCTACACTTGAGCAACGAGAGGGGATGAGGCTGGATCTGTGAGCACAATGCTTCCCCTTTCTCCCTTTCCCCTCCCCAAAAACAAACTGGGAAAGAAGAGCCACCTGCAGCCACACTGCGGGAAACCCCTCTGCCATCTCCCCCTCGAGCATGGGGCACCATCCCTGCTGGACCACACCACGGGTGGGTTCCCGGGAGCAAAGTGCTCGGGCATCCCTTTCTCCCACTGGCAGGGAGTGAGGGATGGTGTGGAGTCCCCTTGGAGCTGGGGGCTGCCTCCGAGCCCCCCTCAATTCTGGGCATGGGAGTAACAGAACTGCACTCAGCAGCGCTTCCACTCGCGTGGAGAGCCGGTGGGAGCCTCCACTTTCACAGGGATACAGAAATTGGGGGAGAAGAGGTGAGGAGGGGGGATAAAACGTGCGGGAGAGCATGGTAAAAAGAAACGTGGGGAGAGGGGGGATCAAAAACTCAACGCGAAGGCGATGCTGGAGAGCGGGAAACAAACCCCATGGGTTTCGCGTTTCGGGTGCGGGGTGGGAGCCAGCGCTTCTTGCGAGCCCCAGATATGCGGATGGGTTGGTTTTTTTTTATTTATTTATATATATATTTTTAGCGGGGGGGGGGGGGGGGGATAGCGGAGAGCATCGCTCCGCGGGCTGTGCCGAGCATCCGAGCGCTCCGGGGGTGGCGAGCGGCGATAGCCGGGCGGCGAGCGCCACCTCCCCGCCGCTCACCGCAAGCCCCGGCCGCCCCCGGCAGCCCCCCCGCTCCCGCTGCCGCCCTGGGGATGGGGGAGGCTGAGGGAGAACCCTGGCATTAGGTGGAGATGCCCGAAGCCTTTTCCCAACCACTCCCGGCGCGGGGTTGCAGCGGGGATGGTCCCGATGCTGTGAGAAGGATGGAGTGGGGATGTGTGGTTGTGGGGGTTTGGTAAGTTTGGGGTGGTTGTAAGAGGGGCTTGTGGGGTGCTGTGAGGCAGGGAAGGGTTGTGGGGGTGTCCCAGAGCACCTCTGGGTGCCTGCGGGGCACAGGGTGGTGCAGGTCTTGCCGGGGTGGCAGAGGATGGGATGCAGGGTGGTCCCCCGGCTGTGGTGGCTGCTTTTGGCTGCTCCTTGGGGTGTGATGGGGGTTCAGGATGTCCCCCCCGACTCCCACACACACACACGCAGTTCCCATCCCGGATATGGGGTCTGGCACACGGTCCCTGCCTCATTTTCCCTCATGTAAGGAGAAGGGGTTACAGTCATTAATAGAAATCCCTTCTGCCAGCCCTTCCCTGAGCCTGAACACTTCCACTGGTCAATTCTGGGGACTCCAAGCCCCTCTCCCTGCACCTAGGGCTCTGCAACACCATCCCAAGTGCTGCGAAAAGGGCCGGGAGCCCTGCTCCTGCCCTTGCTGTGCCTTGTGCCAGTTTCTTTCTGGTCTTCCCCTTCATCCTCCACAGCAGGAGCGATGCTGCACCCTGACCCCTCTCTAACACCCAGAGCAGTTTATGGAGGTCCCCTGGGTTTCCCAAACCGCAGCAGCCCTGTGCCCCTCCGAGACCCATCAGGCAGGATGTCCTGTCAGCTCAGCCCTCTCCTTTGTCCCCTGCCTGGCTCAGCCCCGTGGCCACCCCGTCCCCTGGCAGCACGGCTTGGCTGAGCTGGTGCAATTCCTCAGCACCCTCCAAAGGCAAAAACCTCCCCAGCACTGCCCTGCCACCTCCTTCCTCTTCCTCAGCGAGGTCTTGGGTACAGGAAAGACTGTGGGACCCAGGTTAATGAGTCATTAATTAATTAAGGATCTACTTAATATGCATGGGGAGTTGTTTGTTTCCTTTAGCAGCCCGGACTTTGGATGAGATCCCAGCCCTGCGAAGCCTCCAGCCTGGTCTCCCAGCTGATAATAGATAATACAGATATTTCAGCACCAGCCAAAGCAGAGTCATCATCATTAATACAGAGCCCTCCCCGCTACACCACGGAGGTCACCAGGCAACTCCTCGGAGTGCCCGGGGGGCTCAGCCCCCCTGGCTTTCCTCAGGCTCTGCCTGGCCAGGTGAGAGGAAACCTGAAGTGATCAACAGGTCTCGGGGCTGGGGAGGTGCCCCCGGCACCCCGAGCAGCCCTGGCTCCCTCCCAGCGAGGCTTTCGAGGCGCTGCGATTTTCGCTCTGCCGCGCACGCAGCTTTGGGCATCTGTCAAAGTAGCTCCGCTCTTCCTCAGCCCCCTTCCTCCCCTCCTCCTCTTCCTCCTCCCTCAGCCATCAGCTGTCAGCTGGCCCTGGCAACTCGGCAGACCCAGTGCTGGAGCTGGGTTGGTCGGAGAGCCCTGGCTCCAAAGGGATGGGGCGGTCGGGGATGGAAGGGGGGTGTCTTTGTGCCCTCCATCCCTTTGACCTTGCCTTGATGCTCCCCTCCCTCCCCGCTCCTCTCCGTGCCGCTGATTCACGGGGGTTGTTTGCCTGGCCAGGGCAGGATCAGGGACACGAGTGTGAGTCACAGCCGAAGGTACCTGGCAGAGTTCATCTGCAAGCCCCGTGCCTTCGATTCGGGAACCGGTGCCTGCTCTCAGCCAGGACTGAGAAGTCCCTTTGAAACCTCCACCTGATCCCCCTCGATCCCTCTTTTCCCCTTTTCCTCGCAGCCTTGGCAGAGCCATGGCTGAAACACCTCTCCGTGAAAGTCTGAAGATGCATCAACAGCCACCCTCCATCAGCGAATGTCAGGCCGTGAAAGGCAAGGGGGCGGTGGGGGAAGAGGGAGAGACAAATTTTGCGGTTCATTCCCACACAGGGTGATTCAGAACAAGATGCTTTGTAATTACGCATCCCTGATGGAGACTCCTTCTCTCTCCACCCGCTCTCCCCCCCTCTCCCTAAAGAAAGGCAAAGCCGTGCCTGGGTGCCAGCATCCCCCAGGAGCACAGCGCCGGGAGCAGCGTGTGTGTGTCTGTGTGTCTGTGCCACACTCGGAGCTTTACAGGGGCTAAAGGTTAATTTTCACCCCCGCTGTGAAGCCAAGTGCTGAGAAATGGCAATTTTGGGGGGGCACACGAGGAGCTCATCGCCTCCTCCAGCCCTGGGTAGGTGCCACACAATCAGCGAAGCAAGAAGGGAGCCCCCCACCACCCCGAGGAAAAGGGGGAAGGCAGGAAGCTGCCATGAGGGCAGATTCATGGCCGGGGCAGGCAGCTGTCTGTCCTTCCGGGACTTTGTTTGCCAACATTGCGGGCTGAGGAGTCCCGGACCCCAGGGCTGCCCGCGAAGGCGCCGCGGCTTCGCAGCACTTTGCAGTTCAGCCCCGGCTGGCTCTGCAGCTCTCCTGTCGCGATCCCCCGCTCCTCTTCCCTCTCCTGGCTGCCTTCTATCCACTCAGAAAACCCCGTCCCCATCTCCCTTCCCCGGGACACGTCTGCATTCCCCCCTCCGCATCCTGCAGACAGTCAATATTTTCCACCGGTGCTTGATGTTTGCCCACAGGACCCGCATGCACAAAAGTTAAAACTTCCCGTGTCAGGGAATGATTACGCTCTTATCAGTCCAAATTGCGGAGTGGAAGGGACGGAAACATCCTCCGGGTGCCGTTTCCAGGGGCAAAAGGAGAGGAGTGGGTTCCCACCGCTGCCCCCATCGCCGTCTCCCCCGGGGAAGGATTCAGACCCCCCTGCGCTCCAGGCAAAGCGCAGCCGGAGAAGTCGCGTTCCCCCTTTTCCCTCCCCTCCGTGGAAGAAGGAAGGGTGGCCGGGAGCCCCTTACCTTGCCGAGCTCCCCAGGTTTTATATCCTCCTCCTTCCCTTCGTCAAATTCCAAATGGAAACCAGCAACATATCCAGGGGTAACCAGCCCAACATTGGGCAGCGCGTGAAGTCCAAAAGGATGGCAGAGCTCTCTCTCCCCCTCTGCTTCCTCCACTCTTGCCTCTACATACATATATACATACACATTTATATATATATATATATATATATGTATATATTAAATGGAAAAGGGGGAAAAAATCCTAAAAGAAATGGGGGTGGGGAGGGAGAGGAAGGGAGAACCTTTGGTGTCTCTGCAGACAGGCAGGTAGAAGAGAAAAGCTGAAAATAATTAAGCCGTTTTTTGAGGAATCCTTAGGAGAGGGGAAAAACGCAGTTAAAAGCCAGTAAATCATTAGATCCAAGCAGACAATCAAGTCTTCTCCTTTGGAAAAAAAAAATATACAGCAGGGTTCAGAGTAGCTTTCCCAGCAGCGAGGAGCAAGAATGGTCTTCTTCAGGAAGATATGTTTGTTTAAAATCCACTCGTCTGCTTTTCCTTCTTTCTCTCTCTTCTCCCCCCACACTTTTTTTTTTCCTCTTAAATTTATTTATTTATTTTTTTAAATTCTGCTTCTGAATCTCTCTCTCTCTGAAACTAGATCCAGTCTTTGTAGCCAGGGGCTGCATTAAGGATTACATCAGGCTTTTATAAGCTTTCCAGATCACACATTAGAGTGAGAGAGAGAGAGAGAGAGAGAGAGAGAGAGAGGGAGGGAGGGAGGGATAGGAGGGAGGGATGAAATGCACACACACATACACACGCACACGCACGGATCGGAGCTTTGTAAAACAGGCAGCTATAGGCGAGGACCCGAACTGACACGGTATCGCATCGGGCATGCTCCGCTAGCCTCCAGCAGGAGAGGATGGATGGATGGATGGATGGATGGATGGATGGATGGATGGATGGATGGATGGATGGAACAGAGGAGCCAGCGACAAGCCGGAGCGCGCTGGCGGCTCAGCAGCAGCGCAGCCTCCTCGGGACAGCTTAGCCCTAAGCGGGGAGCCAGGAGGTGAAGAGGGAGCCGGGATGGTGGTGGTGAGGATGGCGAGGCTTCTGCTTCCCCCCCCTCTCCTCTCCCCGCCCCGCTCCCCCAAAAACCTGCGGAGGCTCAGCACGGAGAGGTGCCGCTCGCCCGCAGAGGGATGCGCAGAGATGCTGGTGCCGCTGCCTGGGTACCGGCAGGGAGAGGGGGGTGCTGGGGCTCTCTCATCGCGCCCCCCGGAGCCTCCCCCGGATCTGGCAGCCTGGGAAGGGGAACGGGACACTGGACAGGGCGGCGGGGAGCAGTGGAGCGGTGGATCCTCAGCCCCTCAGCTGCGGGGAGGGAGGGCGGGGATGGGGGGACCTCCCCCAGCACCCCCGGCTCGGCCGTGCCTTTGCACCAGGGTTTGCCCAGGCAGAAGACGGCGACGGCCATTAACCCTTTCCTAATTGTTTAAATTTTACCTCTTTCCTAGCATCCTCCTCAACTCCGTGCTCCTTTAACCCAAAATTCGGGCTGGAGTTGGGGGGTCTCGCATCCAGGCAACACCCCAGGGTAGCAGGAGGCTGGGGAGGGGGGGAAGGGAAAGTTTGAGCAGATGGAGGAGGAGGAAATGGGCTGGGGTGAAAGGTACGTGCTACATCCCGGCAGGTTTGGGGTAAAGGTGCTGCCTCCAGGTTTGCAGCCCGAGGAAGGTTCTCCGGCAATAAGGAGCCCGCCGAGCAGACAAGGGGGGGTGGGTGGGAAGGGGATGGAAGGGAGAGGGATTAGGCTGGAGGTGTGTGGAGAGCCGGGGGACTTCAGCATCCTGTCAGACTTCGGGACCTGCCCCTTGTTTTTAACCCTTCCTACTCCAAAAGGGGGGAAACAACCCTCTTTCCCTGACAAAATCACCTCCCACCCTGCCCAGGGCTGCTGCTCTCCCATCAGGGAAGGGGCACAGAGCTGCCCGAGGGGCAGAGGTAAAGATCCCATCTGCCACCACCCTCTGTCCCTCTGCCTCAGGGAGGTAGAGGAACACCCCATCTCTCCCCCCAGAGACTCTCCAGGGCACGTCCACCCCCTCCTCTTGGCCTTCTGCCCCTTTGCTCCCTTCCCTTCACATTCAGCCGCTATTTCCACACCTTCAAACCTTTTGCATCCCTAAAAAACTCCTGGGAGAAGGAGAAAAGAAAGAAAAATCTTCGTTTAGCCGAGCTGAGCTGCAAAGCCTGGCTGTGGAGGAACGCAGCAAAGCAGCCTCTCATCCCCAGCCAGCACTGCAGCATCGCTGGCCAAAGGCATCTGTGACATCTCCAGTTAAGCGGGGACTGGAGCAAAGGGGCAGCTGGGGCCTGAAATGCAGCGTTTCAGCCGACAGGCGGCTATGCTGGATTAGCACAGTGCATGCTCCGAATGGAAATCTCTCCCTTTCCCTCGGCAGCATTTTGGGAGTTTGTTTTCCTTCAGGAAGGCTTCCCTGCTCCTCCGAGTCGAACAGGGATCTCTTCCCTGTTTCTGCAGCTCCTCTCTCTCCAGCCATCACAGGTGGCAGCAGGAGAGGGAAAAGCTTTGGAGGGAGCCAGGGAGTGCGTGGCAAAAGGAGCCCAACCCAAAACCTAACCCTAAAACTGACTCAAATGCTAACACTAATGCTTGTCCTAACCCCAAACCTAACTGTAACCCTAACCCTAAGCCTAACCCTAACTGTAACCCTAAACCTAACTCTAACCCTAACGTAATCCTAACCCTAATCCTAACCCCAACTCTAATCACAACTATAATCCTAAACCAAACCCCAATCCTAATCCTATTCTCAACCCTTATCCTAGCCCTAACCCTAACCCCAACCCTAATCCTAACCCTAACCCTTATTCTAATCCCAACTCTAATCCTAACCCTAACCCTTATTCTAACCCCAACCCTAATCCTAACCCTAAACCTTATCTTTACCTTAACCCTAATCCTAACTCTAATCCTAACCTTAAACTTCACTGAAAACCTAACCCTAATCCTTATCCTAACCTCAAACCTAATACTAACTCTGAACCTAACCCTAACCCTAACCCTAATCCTAACCCTAACCCTAACCCTGACCCTAACTCTGTCCCTGCCCCTCTGAGCCCCTTGGGGCAGCTCTGCCTTTCTTTTGGAGTGCTGGGGAAAGAGAGGGGCACTCACCTTCCCTGTCCTGTGTTTGGGGAGGTCTGGAAGAGCAAAGTGCAGCTGGTTTCTCTCCTGTGTTGCAGGGCAAAGAAACCCAAGCAGAAGGACCAAACCAAAAAGTGCTGCTGACCAAACCAAACCCATTTTCTGTTACAATGGGGCCTGTTGGAAAACCCATCTTGGTGGAAATGGGGAATTGAGCTCCATGAATCTGAGAATTGCAGAATATCCTGAGCTGGAAAGGATCAACAAGGATCATCAAAGTCCAGCTCCTGGCCCAGGACCAGGAATCCTACCCTGGGCCACAGAGCACTGTCCAAAGATACTGCCAAATGTCACTGCAGACCATTTTTCCCCAGTTCTAAGTAGAGAGATTTGTGAATTCCTAGACCCCCATTCAACAAAAGGTTAAACGTGGCCTGCACCTCAAAATCACAGAGAGGCCTGATGTCCCCATTTCTCACTGTGTGCCCTCCAGGGAGAACTGAGGGTGAGCTGGGACAGCAAACAGGACGTGAGGATTTGGGGTCTGCAGCTGTCTGAGGCACCCAAGTGCAATAATTCACCTGCTCTCTTCATCTGTGAAGTGATGAAGGCAAAATAACTTTATCATAAAATGGATCTGTGAGATTTCCTGCAGCAGGTTAACTCTGAGGGCAAAGAAAGCCATAGGCAGAGCAGGAGATGCTCTCAAAACATCAGATCTCCCCAGAAATGTGATTCTAGGGGGACATAGACCCTTCCTTCCATCCTGCCAACATAACCCAAACATGGGACCTGTGGGGAGAATGGTCTATCCTGGTAACATAAGAGATTTAAAGGCACCTTTGTGTTTGTGGTTCTCCCCTCTGCTCCCCTTGCAGGGACCAGTCCTAGGTCAGCACAATTTCTTTATGACACAGAAAGCCCTGAAACAGAGATCTCTGCCCTGTTTTGCTTGAAAATGTACAGAAATAACCAAAAGACCTCAGCTCAGCCCAAACTGGCAACCTACGTCCCATCACATTATGGTGTGAGGACTCCTGAAATTCCTCAGGGCGAATGTGGGCATTATCAGCACCTTCTAGTGTCATTCCCAGAGGAAAAGAAGCAGACAAGAACAGCAAAACCAGAGGTCACAGGGCCCAAGAGCTTTTGGGACAAACCATTCCTGCACCATCGTGGTGGTGCTGATAAGGCAAACCCACCCCTAATTCCCCTTGCTGAGGTGCTGGGTGGGTTTTGTGACAAACACCAACTTTGCTGTCCAAAAACACAGCCAAGAGTGAAGTATCTTTCTCCTCTCTGCTCTGTTTTCTGTCTGGGTTTTGGAGGTGGAAAGGCTGAGCTGGATCCAGCTGTAGTTCTGTAGTTCTCCTCTCCCCACTGTCAAAGGAAAACAGCAAACTCAAGAGAGATAAACAAAACCTTTACCCACACTTTGAATTTAGAACATGTTTGTTGCATAGAAAACCCCTCTTGTTGTCAGAGGCAAAAAAGGATCCAGAGCAAAAAAAAAAAAAAAAAAAAAAGGGATGGGAATATCCATGGTTAAAATCCACGGTTAAATGTAGCACCCCTGGGAATATGCAAAGAGATTTTGGGAGAAGAATTAAGCTGCACACTTCAGGAGCCTAAGCTGGTCTCAAACTACAAAGTACATGAGGGAGACATGAAAGAGCCAGAAAAACATTTTCTATCTGCCCAATTTTTCCACCTTCTTTTGAAGCATGGAATACGGGCGGAAAAAGGCTGTTTGGGCTGGGAGCTGCTCAGAGCTGGCTTGGGTTTGTTAACTCTGTCCTCCCACCTCCCACATTGCAAAGGTAGGCTGGTTGTGCTGTTGGAATAATAGATTTGCCCCAAAAATCTGCTGGAAGCATAATTGCAATGTAGAGAGACTGAATTTAGTTTTTTTGGAAGAGTCTCCTCCTGCCAGTGGTACCCCCAGATATCGTAGGTGTGGATGAGGATGGCAAGGGAAAAAAAAAAAAAGGGGAATGCCTGGGATTCCCAGAGGATCTGTTTGAAAAGGATAACTGCAAAGCAGGGCAGCTTGTAAGTAATCAGTTTACTTCCCCTCCAGCAACAGATACCACTGTGTTTACATCTATAACACTTTCCATTTTGTCCGGTTAAAAATCTCCTTGAACAATTCAAATTTCGAGGCAGCCACATCCTTCTGCTGAAGGGAGACATGGGATAACTCAGCTCTTGAAAGGGATTTTCCCATGCCTGCCTCTCACATGACTGCTGTGCTTTCCACCTTGCTTTTGTTGTTGGTAATTTTTATATGTTTTTAATGGCTTTTCATTGCTGTTGCCAGCTGTGGTTTCTGCTGGCAGTGGCTGCTAAGGAGTGTTAATGGTCAGGTGTCACAGGTCAAACCCAGCAGTCCCAGCCTCTCCTAAGGGCAAGGAGAAAACTCCTGCTCCTCTTCCCATGGGCTGTATTTATTAAAGTGTAGCAATTGTCTACATTCAAGGAGTGTCTTTGCTCAAACTCCTCCATTTTTGGACAAGGTGCTGAGAGAATTCTCCTAAATAGGAATTTAGCATCAAGCCCATTTTATAGACTTGTAAAGTGAGGTGAAGCAGATGTTCCGGCTTTCCCAAGCATGGGAAATCCTAACTTCATCCCTCTTCCCTGACCAGCCTGCTCTGCATGCCAGGGCCAGGGGAGAATTCCATGGGGCCCCAAAAACGGCCTTAGTGAGGGGAACAAGCACCAGCACAGGTATGGCCACAGCCAGTGATGGAGGAGAGAGCTTGGTGAGTGACTGCTGCTTTGTTGAGGAAACCAAGCTATTCCCAGAGCCCCAAAGCTCTTGGATGACCAGGGGAGAGGATGGAAGCCCCCTCTGAAAGCATTTGTGATGCTGGCCCTGGCAGCAGAAAGGACTTATGGAACCCAAGCCCAGATGTTCACAGCTCCTCTCTTTTTCCAGAGCTTTGAACTGATCCTGAACTTTCCTCTTTCCCCTGTCCCTGCCCAGGAAGGGAAGGAGTGAGGAGGAGATATTAATGAAGTTCTTCTTCTGGTGAAGATCTTGGGACCAGAGGCTGAGAACCAAGAGTGAGAGCAAAGGCAAAGTGCACTTTGATGTTATTGCCAGTGAAGACAAATCAGGAGCATCCCAAATCATCACAATAAAGAGAATTTCTCTAACAAGCACTCAGCTCTTCCTTATCCTTCTTTAGAAACTTTCTACAGGAGGGAAAGTGCTGAACATCTTCTAAAAATAACAATGTTAATAATAATTACAACATCTTTCCTGAGTCATGGAAGGGTTTGTGATGGAAGGGACCTTGAAGATGATCCACTTCCACCCCCTGCCATGGGCAGGGATACCTCCCACTATCCCAGGTTGCTCCAAGCCCCCCTGATCCTCCTGGCTGGGCAGTCTGTAGCAGACCCCACTCTAATGTCACCTGTCACCTCCCTTAATCCTGAGCCAAAAATTCTCCCTTAGCTCCTCATCCATCCTCAGGCAAAGCTCCAGGTATTCCATCTGTTCCTGAACCCAGAGGGACACAGCCCCTCCTCATCTCCCTGTGCTTGCCCTTCCTAAAGAGAATTCCTATTCCTCTTCTTCCCGTATCCTTCCATTCCACCCCTCCACTCACAGGAGTCATCCCAACCCAGTCAAAGGAGCCATCCCACCACATCTCCACCCTGCCAACAAGATCACAGCCCTACAGAACACACATCCCTAATCCTTTGGTTCATTCCACATGCCCAGGTGTCAGAATAGAGGAATTTAAGCTGGATCAGTGACGAAGCCATTTTCCTGTGTGGAGTGCCTGGAATTCCTTTGTGCTGCCCTCCAGGCGCTTTCCTGCTGACCTGCAAATCCCTCTCCAAGCTCTTGGCATCTGTTGCTGACCCTGGCACCAAACTGGCAGGAGAGGGATGGATTGAGATTCCCCTTCCCCTGGGAACTCTCTTTTCCCACACCAGCTGCTGGGAGCTGCGAGCCACTCGTTTAAAACCCCTGGTTAGCACAAAAGGTTTCTTTGACAGTGGAAAAGCAGATTCCTCTGCAGAGCTCTCAATGTGCTTCCCAAGCAGAGCCATAGATGGCAGTACGTGGTATTTACAGAGTTATTTCCACGAGTAAATCTTCTTATTTTAGCAGAAAGCGAGAGAATTTCATTTCCTTGTAGCTACAACGCGCTCAGAATGAGAACTCCTAAATCAATGGAGAAAGCAAGAAAAGCCTCCTTGCCTGAGCACCAGTAGACAGAGCTTGAAATGCAAAATCCCTCTGTGCTCTACAGGATTCTCTATCCACTTTCACAGGGATGATACCTGAGGAGTTGAACAAGAAAACAATTTTCCATACTGGAAAAAAGTTGAAGATCTCTCAAGTGACTGTCACAAAAGCCTGAAATAAGCTCAAAATTCTGGGTTCACTTTCACAAACCAGCAGTTGAGCGTGTGAATGTGAATTTAATTCAGGCCAGACAAAAGGTTTTTTTTTTACTTTGATTTCAACTTACATTTCCACTTTGTTATTGCTTTAATGTCACTAGGTTAGCTTCAAAAATCCAAAATAATTTTAAAGTAACAATGTTTGAGATTTTCTTCCCCTCCTTTTCTCCTTGTTGTTGTAAAACACTTCTTTTCCACACACTAAAGTCTAATTTCAACGAACTGACATTTCTAACCTGAAGTATCATATTGAAGTAATATGCAGCTTGTTGCACTTCCTGATTTGTTTTGCATTGAAATTAATTAATTTTCCCAAGTCCAGCCTGTTTGGCCCTTGAGGGTAACTGGTGACTGATCTCTCCCTGTCCTTTTCTCAACCCAGGACCCTTTCATTCTTTCAATTTTTCTTTCTCCTGTCCAGCTGAGGGGCCTGATAGAGCAGCTTAGGAGGACACCTGACACCCAGCCAGGGTCAACCCACCACAGTCACCTTCTTGTCTCCATGTTCCCAACGCCCAGGGACTTAATCTCAGCTGGTTTCTTTACATCCAAGTATCCAAGTCAGCTTTTCACAGGTGTCAGAAGAAATAAGCACAAAAACAAAGGATCTCCAAAAGTTCACACCTTGGTGGTTTCCAACCTCATTTTTCATATTTAGACATTTCAAATCACCTTCCAAATCTAATTCTTGTGAGGCCAAGTGCTTCCAGCTCCCCAAGAAACCAATGGAGCTGGAGAGTGCTCAGCACCTTTAAGGGCCTGTTCCTTTGATTCTCTCTTGAATGGAAATCTGTGGTTTTCCAATATCTGCATTTGACCTGAGCATCCTGAAATCAAAGGCTGATCCTGTAACTGTAAATAATTTGACATAAGCATATGTAAAACAAGTTTGATCCCATAATTTATAGCCTATTGAAATTGGAACTCCCTCAGTGGAAGACGGGATTAATACCAAATAAGGGAAGAAAAAACAATTAAGAATAAATAAACCATTCACCCGATCTCAGCCTTGCAACCTTTGTGTTTGTTCTATTTTCCCTCAGATGTAATCATAATCTATGCTGGGACACGTCTGTTTATGATAATGGAGGAGTCATTTATCAGAGAACTTATCTCTGCCTCCTGCCATCATAAATCCCCAGAGCAGCTGGGATGAGCCTGGCTGTGGAGCCAGGTGGTCCCAGCACGCACCTCATCCTTCAGTGCTGCACGTGCTCAGAAAGGCTCTGCAAAGGCTTCCAGCAAAGCTCAGGAGCTCTGCAGGTGCAGGGATGGTTTCAAAAAGCCATGACCTGGATCCTGGGCTGCATCTAAAGCAGAACAGCCAGGAGGGGAGGGAGGGGATTCTCCACTTCTACTCTGCTCTGGTGAGATCTCACCTGGAGTGCTGCATCCAGCCCTGGGGTTCCCAGCACAGGAAGGAGATCAACTCATTGGGACAAGTCCAGAGGAGGCCACTAAACTGACCACAGAGCTGGGGTACCTCTGCTCTGGACACAGGCTGGGAGAGCTGGGGCTGCTCAGCCTGGAGGAAGCTCCAGGGAGATCTCAGATCCCATTCCAGTAACTTCCAGTCACCAGTGGTGTCCCTCAGGGCTCTGTGCTGGGGCCAGTTCTGTTCAATGTTTTTATTGATGACAAAATATGAGGGGATTGAGTCTCTCATTAGTAAATCTGCAGACAGCATTAAGCTGGGAGCGTGTGTTGATCTGTTGGAAGATGGGAGGGCTCTGCAGAGAGACCTGGAGTGGTTGAATGGATGGGCAGAGTCTAACAGCATGAAGTTTATTAAAGCCAAGAGCCAAGTTCTACATTTTGGCCTCAATAACCCCCTGCATAGGCTGGGGATGGTGTGGCTGGACAGTGCCCAGGCAGAAAGGGACCTGGGGGCACTGTTCAACAGCTGGCTGGACACGAGCCAGCAGAGTGCCCTGGTGGCCAAAAAGGCCAATGGCTCCTGGCCTGGATCAGGAATTGTGTGGCCACAGGAGCAGGGAGGTCATTCTGCCCCTGTACTGGGCACTGCTGAGGCCTCACCTCGAGTGCTGTGTCCAGCTCTGGCCCCTCAGTTTGGGAAGGACCTTGGGATTCTCGAGAGCATCCAGAGGAGGCAATGAGGCTGGAGAGGGGCTGGGAACACAAACCCTGTGAGGAACCCCTGAGGGAGCTGGGGGTGTTCGGCCTGCAGAAAAGGAGACTCAGGGGTGACCTTATCACTCTCTACAACCCCCTGAAAGGTTGTTGTAGCCAGGTGGGGTTGGTCTCTTTTTCCAGGCAGCACTGACAGAACCAGAGGACACAGTCTCAAGCTGCAACAAGGGAAATATAAGTTGGATATTCAGAAAAAGGTTTTTATGGGAAGAGTGATAAAATTCTGGATGGTGGTGGAGTCACCATCTCTGGGTGTGTTTAGAAACAGACTGGATGTGGCACTGGGTGCCAGGGTTTAGTTGAGGCGTTGGGGCATGGGTTGGACTCGATGATCTTGAAGATCTCTCCCAACCCAGTCATTCTGTGATTCTGTGATCCTTCCAGTACCCAAAGGAGCTCCAAGAGAGTTGGAGAGGGACTTTGGACAAGGGCAAGGAGTGACAGGAAAAGGAGAGATAGTCCTAAATGGAAACAAGGTAGATTTTATTTTTTATTTAGAGTAGGTATTAAGAACAAATTCTTTACTCTAAGGTTCAGGAGACACCAAAACAGGTTGCCCAGAGAGGTCATGGGCTCTCCATCCCAAGAGATGCTCAAGGCCAGGCTGGATGAGTCCCTGAGCAGCCTGGTCTAGTGGAAGGTGTCTCTGCCCAAGGCAGGGGCTTGGAACTGAACAATCTCCAAGGTCCCTTCCAGTCCAAACCATTCTATGATTTTATGCTACACGAGTCCTTCCCTACTTACTCTGCATTATTAAATCTAAGGTTCTAAGATTAATCTCTTTGAACAGATTTCAGCAAATCGTTTGTTGATGGTGCTCTTCTAAGGAGCAGTTCTGTCTCTTCTCACAGCTGTTTTCCTTAATCTGAAAATAAGTCACTTCAGACAGAAAGAACAGGTTTTTCTCCCTCTGAGTGTTGAACACAACGTCGTGACTTGTGCATAAAGCCTGTTTCAATTATGGGTAACTTTCTTCTGTCCTGTTAAACCTCTATGAAATCCATATGTACTCAGGGACGGAACAAGAGAACAAAATTAAATGTTTAAATGAGCTTAAGAGACACAGTCATGTCATGTTAACCTCAAAATATGCAACCAGTGTGACTTTCATATGGGTTTTCTCTTCTGTTTGCTTTTTTTTTTTTAGTTCCTATTTTGAATGACATTCAAGTTTTATAGCCCACTTTAGTGCTAGAAATTGGTGGGGTTTGAATAAAACCTGACTCATTATTTTCGTTATGTACTTCAGTGGAAAGCAAGACCAATTTTACTCAAAGATATTTTCCATCATACCCAGGGAGAACTTAAACTCTAGAAACCATGTTCCCCTCTGGTTTGAGATGTTTTGGGTTTAGGCACAGCCTTTGGAGGGTGCTGGAAAACCTTGAAGGCAATCCAAGAGGCACGTTAGAACCAATAATGTACCTTTCATGTAGGGAGAAGCTGTTTATCTGCTCTGGAAACATGGACCTGAGGAGATTGAGGCAGAGATGACAGTCATGGTCCAGAAAAGTGTCAATTGGAACAGATGACCCCAGGGCCAATTCCAGATCCCTAATTCTGCCTCACTTTGATCAGTCTTGGCAACACAGCTTAAAAGCCTCCATGCTGACTGGATTGCCCTTTCCCTCTTCATAAATGACATTTTCTTTCTACATTTCCCTCTAAGAAGGCTGCTCTATCCAGAGGCTCATTTAGAACATAATGAACCATGTTTGTTTGCTTGTTCTTTTTTTCTTTTCTTTTTTCCTTTCTAATAGTGGTGTTTTTACATCAAGATCAGCATTTAGAGCCAGATAATGCTAATTTCAAGCCTTGTCTTTCCATTCCTCTCCTCACAAGCCTCTCAGAACTACAGAGTGACTGATCCATCCACTGAGTAAGTCTGGGATCAGCTTTAGCCCAAGCTGAGGCATCCATTGGTGCTGGAGACAGGAGAAAGCAGAGGAGACTTCATTTTAAATTTGTTTATTTGGAGCAGGGTGTGAGAAAGATGTCCCATATCAAGGGACACAGAAATCTTTCACACAAGGGAGGCACAGCCTTGTTCTTCTGCTCTACTGGTGTGTAGGGACATGGGGACAGTTGTGTCTGCATATTTTGTCCCAAGCACCATCCTGGTTTTCCTTCAACTCCTACAGACTTGATGACCTCATGAGTCTTTTCCAACCTTGATAATTCTAAAATTCCCTGACTTCACCCCCAACTCCAGTGCAACCCTTCTGGGAAAAGCCCAGGAGCTTATAAAGGCTTAGTGAAATGGGAATAAAGATCTCCAGGGATGCTCAAACTCACAAAATCAGCAAATCCACAGGAGTGTAGGAATGGCTTGAAATAATTGGAAGAGACACAGAACATGCTACTCAATACAGCTGCATTTTCCTTCCCTGAATCCACTTTCTTTTTGCTCAGTAAGCTGGTTTGCTTCAAGCCGCACGGAAAACTTAGAAGACACCATTTCTTTCCTCCTGTCACTAAAATACTGAGTCAAATAGCAGAATTGTAATATTTTTACATCTGTGATGGTGTTGAAGCCAGTTGATGGTGTCAAACCCTGCACATTGTAAAGGCTCTGGGGCAGAGACCCTTTTCTGCTTTGCCTTCCTTGAGGTTTCTGAGGACAGAAATTTATAGTTTATACTGTTATTTTAACAATGCACAACTCATCTCCTGGGTTTCCCAGATATCTGTGTCTTCACAGAGACATTTCACAGATAAAAAACTGATATTAATCCACAACTGGAGGAAAAATACAACCCAGTACCTGCAAACTAATGGCCCTGTAGTAGCAATGGTCCCACATTTGAACACAAGCATGACCTTTCCTTTGGTCAAATGTGCTCATATTGACATAAAAGCTCTACACAGGTGTTTGGTAGGAGCTGGTGATGCACCTTCCCCATTTTCCAGAGTGGATGTCTCTCCACTGACATGGATTTAGACAAATCTATGAAGAAAAAGTTCACCAGAGCATATTTAAAATGGTGTTTGGATGTGAATTCCAGCACAAAAAAGAGAAATGGTTCTAGGATTTGTTTGCATGGGACTGACATTTAAAAGGGAAGGCTGATCATTAAACGAGATGAGAACCCAAATCAGCCTGAGCTCATCAAATATTCTAAGCACAACACTAGGCCACAAAAATAATTTGGGTTTGGGTTAGGCTTTTTGGCAATTTCCAAAGGAATTTGGAACAATAGATTTTATACCAATTTTCAGTGTCTATCTTCATCAGAATAACACATACCTGTGAAGAGAAATCTTTCTTACTTGTTGAGTCAGATACTTTTGGTCTAAATATAACTGTGAAACACATGGAGAGTATTGGGTGCCTGGTGGAAATGTCTCCAGTGCAGAGAAAAAACCAACAGGAAAAATGCCAAAGTAGGTGGTGAAAAGCTGGTTTAGATACAGACCCTGGCTGGGCTACAGCTGGGTCCCTGTCCCAGGCTGAGAGACCCATCAACACTCAGGATGGGGATAAATGGTTGGAAGAATCCCTGCAAAAACCTGTCCCTGTACTAAAAATATTGTGGAAGAGGTGACAAGCACACAATTAGCTGAAGTTAAATGGACCAGGACTCGTACTAGTCTGTCTTTTGGGTCTAACCATCTCTGCTTGCTCAAAGAAAAGACCAAAAAAAAGAAAAAGAAAGAAAGAAAGAAAGAAAGAAAGAAAGAAAGAAAGAAAGAAAGAAAGAAAGAAAGAAAGAAAGAAAGAAAGAAAGAAAGAAAGAGACAGAAAGAAAGAAAGAAAGAAAGAAAGAAAGAAAGAAAGAAAGAAAGAAAGAGACAGAAAGAAAGAAAGAAAGAAAGAAAGAAAGAAAGAAAGAAAGAAAGAAAGAAAGAGAAAGAGAGAAAGAGAAAGAAAGAAAGAAAGAAAGAAAGAAAGAAAGAAAGAAAGAAAGAAAGAAAGAAAGAAAGAAAGAGAGAAAGAAAGAAAGGAAGAAAGAGAAAGAAAGAGAGAAAGAAAGAGAGAAAGAAAGAAAGAAAGAAAGAAAGAAAGAAAGAAAGAAAGAGAAAGAGAGAAAGAAAGAGAGAGAAAGAAAGAAAGAAAGAAAGAAAGAAAGAAAGAAAGAAAGAAAGAAAGAAAGAAAGAAAGAAAGAAAGAAAGAAAGAGAAAGAAAGAAAGAAAGAAAAAGAAAGAGAGAAAGAAAAAGAAGAAACACTAAGCCAGTTCCATCCCCTGCCCACAGGGAAGGAGAAGAAAGAGATTGTCCCATCCCTTAGCTCCCTGGTTATCCTCACCTGGGGGAGATGCTGGGATGGAGCCTGTTTGACATTTAAGGTGCTGTTTCTCAGGCACAGCAGCACAGAGAGATGAATCTGCAGAAGGTGCTGCCATCCCCCTGTGGGCACCATCACAGAGGGAGCGTGTTCAGCCTAACAAAGTTCCCTGCTCCAAATCCAACCCCAGAATCCAGCCCTAAGTCGGTTTGATGTATTTGCAGCAAAGATTTCAACCAAGTCAGCGGTGAATATTCCTCTTCCCAAAAGCCAGAGTGGAAAGGTGTTTTCTAAATGTGCATTTGCTGCCCAGAAAGGCAATCCAAATCAGTATGGGCAGCAGGGGAAAGGGGGATTCTGCTCCTCTGCTCCTCTCTGGTGAGACCCCAGCTGCAGAGCTGCATCCATCTCTGGGTCCCCAGCACAGGAAGGACATGGAGATGTTGGAACGAGCCCAGAGGAGGCACCAAGGTGATCAGAGGGATGGAGCAGCTCTGCTGTGAGGAAAGGCTGAGAGAATTGGGATTGCTCAGCCTGGCAAAGAGGAGATTCTGGAATGGCCTAATTGTGGACTTCCAGGGCCTTGAAGGGAGCCAACAAGAAAGATGGAGAGAGACCATTTAAGAGAGCCCAAATGACAGGAAGAGGGGAAATGGCTTCAAACTGAGAATGAGTAGGTTTAGATGGGCTATTAGGAAGAAACTCTTACTTTTGAGGATAGTGAGGCCCTGACACAGGTTGCCCAGAGAAGCTGTGGCTGCCCCAATCCCTGGAAGTGTCCAAGGCCAGGTTGGAAAGGGCTTGGAGCAATCTGGGACAGTGGAAGGTGTTCCTGCCCATAGTAGGGGGTTGGAATGAGATGATCTTCAAGGTGTCTTCCAGCCCAGGCCATTCTATGATTCTGTTCTCTGATTCAAAAGCCATGTCCTCATGCCCATGAAGGATGTTTGCCTCACATCATGCTCCTTCCATGAGACCAGGTAGTTCAGAACCCATCCAACCTGGCTTTGGACACTTCCAGGGATGGGGCAGCCACAGCTTCTCTTGACAAACTTCTCCTTCTCCTTCTCCTTCTTTATCCTTCTCCTTCTCCTTCTCCTTCTCCTTCTCCTTCTCCTTCTCCTTCTCCTTCTCCTTCTCCTTCTCCTTCTCCTTCTCCTTCTCCTTCTGGGATGGTGTTCACAGGGGTCTTAGGTTGAGGGAAGAGATGAGGATTTGATTCTATGTTTCAGAAGTTTGACTTATCATTTTATGATATATATTACACTAAAACTGCACTAAAAGAATAGAAACAAGGATTTCTTCAGAAGGCTAGCTAAGAATAGAATAAGAAGGAACGATAACAAAGGCTCTGTCTCGGACTCTCTGAGCCAGCTGGGCTGTGATTGGCCGTTAATTAGAAACATCTAAAATGGGCCAATCAAAGATCTACTTGTTGCATTCTACAGCAGCAGATAATCAATATTTACATTTTGTTCTTGAAGCCTCTTAGCTTCTCAGGAAGAAAAATCCTAAAGAAAAGATTTTTCATAAAAGACATCTGTGACATTCTCCTTCTTCTCCTTCTCCTTCTCCTTCTCCTTCTCCTTCTCCTTCTCCTTCTCCTTCTCCTTCTCCTTCTCCTTCTCCTTCTCCTTCTCCTTCTCCTTCTCCTCCTTTTCTTCCTCTAGAGCTATTTCTGTCTGTTACTCTATAGTTATTTCTAGTCTGCTGCTTATTCTCATTTATATTAAAATGTTATCTGGAGATCTAGAGCAATTTCTGGACTCCTTGAGGCACTGATCATGATGTGCTGTTTCATAAACTGAAATATAGGAATAACAGGTTTTCCATTTTTGCTTCCAATTCCTCAAGGTAAGCAAATAAATGAATAAGTTGGAGGCAGATCTTAAATAGAACTAAGAAAAATAAAAGAAAATCAGCTGACTGAAAATGGAAAACAAACAGACAAACAAGCTTGGCACACCCGAGTTTAAGTGAATGTTGCCTTCCACCCACAGTGAATTTCTTCATGCTGTTTTCAAGCTTTATAATTTGTTTCCTCAGCACAGCAGAAAAAATATCTAAATGGAATATCTTTTCAAATTAAAAGAAATAAAATAAAAAGCGAGTATCTTTTTTCTTTTAGAAGAAGAAGAAGAATATGAAATATTTTGATTTTGTTTGTTTTCCTAAAGATTAAAAAATAATCAACCCCTCTGTCAAAAATTCACATGGAGTTTGTATCAGTTTGCAATCTACCTTTTCCACCAAAATTCTTTCAGATGGAAATTTTGGACTGCCTTAGAGCAAGTCACACAATAAACAAATCTGTGTCTGGGGAGCTGGAAGTACAAACCTATACTTCAGAATAGCAGTCCCCTTATCCTAGTCATGATTCCAAGTTTTGTCACTGGCATGGAATAAATCACAAATAATCACTTGCTCTGATATTGTCTAAAATCAAAGAAAAGTAACTTGTAGTGAACTCCAAAATTCACTCATTCATAAATTCATGGCTATTTAAAAAATATTAAACATTTCTGCAATATTTATGAATAGTCTGAATATTCTGAATATTTCTGTCAGACACACTGCAACTTTAGGCCTTACTCCAGCATGTATCCACAAATCCCTCAATGTTCTTTAATAATTTATATTAATAATTAAGTATTCAAGAACCTCCTAATAGACGAATCACTGTCTGAAGTAGGGAATTAATCTTGTCAGAACTCCACTGATAAACTTCCTGTGAAATGACATTGATACTCCCTTCTCCCAAACATCTGTTCCATGAGGGGCACTGGAGGATCAGGAACTTTCATGTCAATCCACCAAGTGCTGACACATGACAAGGAGAGGAAGCTTTGATTTTTTTCTTACGTATAAAGAAGTGCAGATGCAAAGTTTTGAACGAGCTGCCAACCCTGGAATTCTTTACTGAACTTTGAGTATCTGGAAACCTCCTGAAAGCTGCTCAGCAGGAACCCTTGTAAATCAATAGAAAAAATCATGGGATGGTTTGGGTTGGAAGGGATCTTAAGGATCATTGGGTTCCAACCCCCTGCCATGGGCAGGGACACCTTCCACTGTCCCAAGCTGCTCCAAGTCCCATCCAGGCTGGCCTTGGACACTTCCAGGGATGGGGCAGCCACAGCTTCTCTGGGTAACCTGTGCCAGGCTTCACCCCCCTCTGCATAAAGAATTTCTTCCTAATATATGATCCAGAGCTCTAGTTTAAAACCATTCCCCACTGTCCTTTCGCTATTTTCCTGTGTAAAATATCACCCTCCCTCTTTTTTATAATCCCACATTAGGTACTGAAAGGTGACAAGGACTTGTCCCCAGATGCTTCTCTTCTCCAAGCTGAGAAGAGATGAAGAAATTGATCTCTTGTGAAGCCTGAGTGTTCCACCCACCCTGATGGTCTGGCTTGGATCACCATCAAGAAGAGCTGAGCTCTGTGTTGATCTCAAACCAGCTGTTCTTCCTTATACAGTGTCTCTCCACACTTCTGCTCTGGTTTAATTTCTTCCTTAACGTGCCAAGACACCTGAAACCACAGCAACTCTTGTAGTGAGTCTGTTCCTACCTGTGTGTGGCTTTGCTGATTAAAGCAAAGGTATACTCCTGTTACAAGTGCAAAATCCTCCCATTTTCTGCTGAGTAAAGCACAGGAGAGCAGGGTTTCTATCTCTTCATACGGGCTGCCCTGACTGCCCACAAATTTTGCAAAGCAAAGTTGACCAAAGGGACAGCTGGGGACATTGTCCATAGCACAGGAGGGCCAGGAGAAGCTGCTCACAGCTCAAAGGTGAGAAGAAATCTTCAGGGAGGGAAGAAAAAAAGCAGGCTGAATATAAAACTGCGGAGAGAGAAAAACTGCAGGGTGGATCAGGTGAGGGTTTCAGCCGTGGGCATTAGGATCAGGGGTCAGTCTGTGAGAGGACATGAAGGATGTGAGATAATCCGGTATCCTGAAGGGCCTTTATCCTTGGAAAACTGGCAGAGCTTGTCAAGGAGGCAAGAAAAGAAGAACAATTCACATTAATGTCCCACAAAATAATGCCTGGGATACACCTGGCTGACCTTGTGTCCTCCTGAAGGTTGTTGCCTTCCTTCCTCTTTTTCTGTTTGCTGTGTGGTCTCATGAAATAGTCCACAAATGTGGATTCCCACTTTGATTTTCCTGCTGGACCTTTCCAGCTTCAGCTGAGCCTGGGAAAGCAGGTTAGGTGGACATGGCCAAATAAAAGGTGACCAAGACTCAAGGCAACATCTCAGGGTACTTTGTGTTTTGACTGTAGAAACCAGCTTTCCATCACACATCCAGTCCTCTGTGTTTCAGGTGCTGTATAAATATTTAATTTCAAAATCTGAGCACAAACCAAAAAAAAAAAAATCATTCAGTCTTCTGTTGAGGTGCAGTAGGGGAAGAGCTGGAATTGTGAGAGCAGCAGACTACAGCCCTCATCTCCTTAATGATGCATTTCTCACAAAACACTGTAAAATCTTTCATGGTCTCAGGCATCTTCATGAGTCCAAGAAAAAAAGGACAGAAAGAAAGATGGGGTTAACTGCAGATCATGACAGCAATTATTACTGCCTCAAATTCTTACTGCCGAGAGTTCAAATTTCTCCAAACAATAAATAAACCCCAAAATTTCCTTGGTGTTAGCAAGTGGCAGGCTCAGAGAAGAGGATCAACCTCTCCAAAGCACTAATTGAAACTCAACAGGTTTCTGCTGCTATCACAGCAGCTCTGTTATTGATTTTCCAACAGGAACACTTGTTTCCCGAGCAAGGCTCCTGTATAGATAATAAGGCTGCTTTCAGAAAAAAAAAAAAAAAAGGAAAAAAAATACAAAAATAAAAAATAATAATTGCCTCTCCAAGCCCTCATTTTCTTTCCCATTCCAAATGCAATTGCAGATGTCTCTGATAGCTAATAATTTAATGGTCATTTATGTACAGTTTAGGGTCCATTGTTAGCGAATAAGCCGATTCGATTAGCTTGGGTCTTGCATTCATGTAAAACAAATACATATCAAAGCAATTACATGTGCAGTTTAATCGCTCCCCAACTATGAAGAAGACAGTTGCCTGAAGCTCCCAGCATTTTTCCTGCCTCCCATTCCCAGCTCCTGATGCCAGTGAAGCGAGAATGGGTTTGGAAGTGCTCATTTAGCACGGAAAGGTACAGGAATCATTGACCTCAGTATTTCCCAGGTGGGGAGGCTGAAGCCCTGAGGGAGAAGAGGTTTCTGCAAGATGTTGAAGGTGTCAGCAAGACTGGGAATATTTTTATTTTCCCTCCTTGCCCACATCTGCCCCACAAGGTTTGGTTTTCCCTCGCAGCCCTCTCCCACACAGATGATTTAGTGCTGCTGAGGCCTGGCATGTTTGTACACTGACAGGCAGAGGATGGGAGGCCACAAAAGAGTTGAATTTTTAATCAGGAGTTGCTTCTCTGAGAAATGAGGGGGTGATCTCATCTGCCCTCTGGAAGAGACCCTGGAGGGAGATGAGTCCTGCAGAGGGTGCCTGTTGCTTCTTGCTGACACAGGGGGTTCAGGTAAATTCAGGTTCTTCCATCCAGGGCTACTCAAAGCCCAGGAAGACCACCAATCCCTGCCTGAGCAAAACCAGGGCCCTCTCTTTGTCCTCTTGTGAGGTCACGAGGCAGCTCTGCCTTACTTGGCACTGATTATTTATGAAATTTTCTCCATTATTGGAGAATATTCCATATAGCCACCGTTGGTTTAATGCTTCCCCAGCTGCATTCTGGGAATCTATTTCCTTTCTCATTACATGACCAGAGGAATTGATCCAGGTCAACATTATAACATCCCTTTTTGATTGAAAAGTAGACTGGTTTGGGTTGGAAGTGACTTTAAAGACCATTCAGTTCCAACCCCCTACCATGGGCATGGACACCTTCCACTGTCCCAGGTTGCTCCAAGCCCTGTCCAGCCTGGCCTGGAACATTTCCAGGGATTGGGGCAGCCACAGCTTCTCTGGGAAACCTGTGCCAGTGCCTCAAGAGTAGGAAATTACCCTGCCTGCCTGCTGCTGTCTTATCTCCTAATTGGAAGTGTGCCTGGTCTGAGGGTTTTTTTACTCAAATGTTTTTATCATTTTTTTTATAGTTCTGGTATCTACAGTCCTCATCTTGTTTTGGTCTATCTATCACCCATGCCTGGACTGATCCCAAAGCTTCCCTGGAGCTAGAAATCTTGAAGAGTTGTCTTGGAAAATAGCAATGAAAAGGGTTTCCCAAACCATTGCAAAAGTCCAGCTCCAAGTATCTCTTCATGTTAATCGCTAGAAACTCTTTCTTGGCTGTCTACAACTGGTTTAGACATTTCTGCAGTCTAGGGAAGGGAAGATTGAGAAAACAGATGGAGAGTTTCATTCTTCCTAGAGGGAAGCATCCCTGCTGGGTGTGGGAGAAGCCTTGGTTTATATCAGAGCAAAATCAACATGTTCAGCAAAGAGCAGCTCACAGTGAGAACATCTCACAGGGAAAGAGAGGGAACAGCCTCGAGTTGCACCAGGGGAGGTTTAGATTGGATGTTAGGGAAAATTTCTTCACCCAAAAGGTTGCCAGGCTGCTCAAGGAAGTGATGGAGTCCCCATCCCTGGAGGGATTTAAAAGATGTGCAGATGTGGCACTTGGGGACATGGGTTAGTGGTGGCCTGGCAGTGCTGGGGGAAGGGTTGGACTCAGATCCCAGAGGTCTTTACAACCCAAATGATTCCATGATTCCTCACCATCCCTTGTGTTATGTGGTGGCTCCCACTGGCTGCTGCTCTGCACAGGTCAGGGAGATGACATCACCTCCTTGACTGATTTTTGGGGAACATTAGTGCTCAGAGTGTGCACCAAAGGCATTGCAGAGATCTGGGGTCTCAAAATTCAGGTGATGGTGTCATTTTAGTGTAGGATTCACCTGACCTGTGGTTCTTCCCTGAGTATCTCATCCCAGCGGGTAGAGGAAGGCTGAAACTCCCAGTGGATGATTCATTTGACTTTCTTGTCAAATAAGTCTTCATGCTCAGGTGGTGCAGTGATGGGACAGCTGGCCTGTACTCTGTCACAGGGCAGAAAGTGGTGCTGAGAAGGAAGATCTCAAATTCCTGTATATTTAACTGGAGACATTTAAAGAACAAGGTCAGGCAAACAGAACCTTTACAGAAATAATGAAATTATATTTATTTTTTTCTTAATATACAAATGAAGGACATTGGGACAGGCTTCACTGGTGGTCTTCTGTTCGGTCTAACAAATCGGGTTTTTTTTCAATCCCTGTTTATGTCCATTTGCAGTTGAAAATTCCGCAGCCAGATCCTCTCAGACAAATCTCTGTTCTTCAGCTCTATTTCCTCCCAGCTGAAGCTGTTTTTTTACTGATGGCATCTGCCCAGCTTCGCTCAGGATGTTAAACCCAGAGGAGCCAAATCAAACCACCTTTCCCAGCAAAACCCAGGCAACAAGCAGCTTTTTGCAAGCCTTTCAGATCAAGTCCAAGTGACTGATTTTGGAACATCATTATGTCAAGCACTGTCCTATTTGTACGAGGCTTTTAAGGAGCTGTCAGCTTTCCTCTTTCTCTTTTACACTGCCTTTCCAACGCTGTCACTTCAGCTGAGCCTGGCAGCATGGAAATGCCAGGTAGCAGCAGTGGCAGTCACAAACTGCAAGTGCAAAGCTGGTGGTGCTCTCAGTGCTGCACCAGGAACGAGGAGCTGGCTATGACACCCACAGAAAATGTCAGCTTGGGCAAAATGTTTGGAGAAATCTGAAAATTATGCTATGAGGACAGTCTGAGAGAGTTGGGGTTGTTCAGCCTGGAGAAGAGAAGACACTGGGCAGACCTTAGAGCCACTTCTAGTGCCAAAAGGGTTTCCAAGGGAGCTGGAGAGGAACTTTGGACAAGGCTGTGGAGTGACAGGACACAGGGAAGGCTCCTCACTGCCAGAGGGCAGGGATGGATGGGACATTGGGAATAAGTTCTTTACTCAGAGGGTGGTGAATCATTGGCACAGGTTGTCCAGAGAAGCTGTTGCTGCCCCATCTTCAGAAGTGTTTAAGGCCAGGTTGGACAGGGCTTGGAGCAACCTGGGATGGTAGAAGGTGTCCCTGCCCATGGCAGGGGGTTGGAAGGAAGGGATGTTCAAGGTCTCTTCCAAGCCAGACCTTTCTGTCACTCTGTAATTCCCTGAATCTGTGCCCTTGAGCCAGCACTGAGCAGCCACACCTGGAATCTGTGTCCCATTCCAGACTTCCCAGTAAAAGAGAGACGAGCGCTGGAGAGAGTCCATCAAAGGCCATGAGGATGATGAAGGGACTGGAGCACCTTCCCCATGAGAAAAGGCTGAGATCTGAGATTGTTCAGCCTGGAGAAGAGCAGACTTGGAAGAGTTTTATTAATGCCTATAAATACTTGAAGGGAGAGTGAGAAAAGGCTCTTTTGAAAAAGGGGATGTAAACTGAAACACAAGAATTTGAAACAGCAGGAAAACCTTTTTTTTTTGTGTTAAGGTGATGGAGAACTGGCGTAAGTAGCCCTGAGAGTTTGTGAAGTTTCCATTTTTGGAGATTTTGAAAAGATGTCTCACATCATCCTGGACTATTGGCTGCAGGTGACCATGCTCCAGCAGGGGGGTTGGACCAGATGACCTTCAGAGGTCACTTCCAACCTCAAACATCCTGTGATTCTGTGATTCCATGTGTCACTTGCTCCCTAAACTGAATGAATTCAGTGTCCCCTGTGCTACACATGGCAAGACAATAAAACTTAGCATAACTCAGCCCCTTCTCAAAGTAAGAGAATGTCCTGGTTCAGGGCAAATTTTGGAGAGAATTTTTTTTTCAGATTTATGTACAGGTTAAATGGGATTGTTGAAGGGTGAGTGGGTTTTGTTGACTATTTATTGGCTTTTTAGCTTATGGATTATTTTGTGGATGGGGATTATGTTATTTTGATTTGTTGGTATTGTTGGCGGTGTATTGTTGAGGTGGTAATTGGTATTTGTTTGTTTTTTTTTTACTTTCAGGAGTCTCTTTGCGGATGGGAACTCAGAAATGCAGTGCATTTATTGCTGAGAAGGCTGAATCCTCCCCCAACATCCCACCAACCTTTTTTCCTCTGTCCTTACCCTTTCTTTCCCCCCTCACCCTGTGAATTCTGTCAATTTTTACAGGTGTAGATCAGGGGCAGGGCCACAGCTCAGTCTCATTCCCCAGAGCCACCTCGGTGTGCTCAGCATTGGGAGTGTCACCCCTGGGTTTTTCTTACACGGCAAATCCTGTAACAAGTCAGAATACAGGTCAGCTAAAAACACTGTGAAACCTGGCAGGCACTTTATTAACTGCTACTCTCTGGCTCCAGGATGACTTGGGGGATTCAGTAAGTGGGTTAAGGAGTTTTCCCATCAAGGTCAGTGGCAGGAATCTGGTGCAAAGTGGTAATAACCACAAGGAGTTTTCAGGCCAACAGGAAGTCAATAAGTTTGGGTTTCATCTCCTGCTGTGGGAATAGAACATTAAAAAAAAAAAAAAAAAGTCTCTAATAATAAGAATGGAGGGGTTGGGTGTTTTTTTCCCCCCTTTCATTTTTCGTCCCAGACAGGGAAATGTGTGAATGATTGCAAACAGCAGTGTTTTCTCCAAAGCAGTATATGGAAAATAAAGGAGAAGACAAGTCCATCATGATGGCATGGCCTTGGTACTGTGCCTAGAGCCATGGGGCAGTGGTCTCTGGATGCTGTCCTTCATCTTTGCAAAGTCCCAGTGATTAAAAATGTCTAAGGAGTCCAAAGCATGTATCCTACACAATCTGGTTGAGTTTTAATACTGGAAAAACCTAGCTGGATCCTTTTCTTATTGAGGAAATTTTGGAATAAAAAATATTCCCAGACTGGACATTGAAGATTTAGCATTGCCGGTGTTAAGAGATATTTTTCCACACAGAGATGTGAGGATACATTTTTCATGGCCCAGTTGGTCTGGTTGTCTAAAACTGAAGCCATCTAAATCCTAAACCAGGTGGACACTTCTGTTAGGTGGCTCATCACCTTATTTGCACATTTATCATGGGATGGGTTTGATCACACCTTGAGGTAAAGGTATGGATGAGTTGTTTACAAGTATTTCCACTATTTCACTTGTCTGGGATCCACCCCTACAGTTTGAGCTGTCCATATTTAGCATTTCCATCCACTGCCCACTGTAGTAATGGAGAATAAGTCAATACATCCAGTGAGAGCAGGGATGTGATTCACCAAACATCAGAGAAGCATCTCCTTCAGGATAAACCAAACCCTGTCCTGAACTTCTTCAATGCCACTGACTCACTCTCCTGTGAGAAGAAAGAGAGCCTGGGTTGAATTGTTCAGTAGGCTCTTCCCCCCTGGAAATACAAAAATATTAGAATAAATCCCATCCCTGAAGATAAATCAGATGAATGTCTGAGAACAAGTCAATCTTCACTGCCTGGCCATGATGTTACCAGTCTGGTAACCAGATGTACTGAAATCCTTGTTCTCTTTCAGCTGCAAGGCATTCCTGTTACAAAAACAATTTCCCCTTACAATGAGAACTCCATCCCACAGCTGTGGAAAAGATTCTGGGAAAGCTCTAGAATGGTCTATGTGCCACAGATCCCTTGGACTTTGGAGAGCCAAGTTATAAGCATAGAAATTAAATTGAAGCATACCCCAGACCTGTCTTGACTCCACCCTGGCTTCTGAAGAGGATCCATAGGTCTGACTTGACCTATGAGGTCCTTAAAATATTGTCATTCCTGTGTGTCCACCATCACAACAGGGAGGTGAACATGAGAGGAAGACTCATCTGACTGGAAGAAGGAAGAGAGCTGGGGTCAGAGATTCCCTTCTGTGCACAGCACTTGAATGGCCTGGATTATCTTGCATCTGTGGGCCTGTCAGGACTGCCACCAAGCTCACCAGCCTGACACGGGCTGGCACACCAGCAATCCTCTCATCTGAGCTTCTTGTTTTCTTGTTCCTGTGATTCACTCCAGGGTCGCATATGGCTTGGCTGGGTGCTGGGGTTTATTTCTGTCAGCACACCCAGATATATCAATATTAATTGTTCTTTCACAGCTTTGGCTACTCCTCCTTTAGCAGAAAAAATTTAAACTCCACCAGTGATGAATTTTTAGTTCACGCCTATAAATCAAGACTGTGAGCTCAACCCTGGATTATTATTGTTTGTTTACAGATGATCAGTTGGGAAGATGGAGAGGGACCCAAGCACTGCTGTCAGCAATATGTTGATGAGCTCCAGTGCCTTGCAGTGATGCTTCCACCCTCCTTGTAATCTGTCAGGATGCCTACAAGGAAAAGCATCTGGCTCCCACTCAGCCTAGCAAGACAGAGCACATCCTGACTTCGAAAAAAGAACTTGAGAAACTCCCCCTTGTCACTAATTTTGTTAGGAATTTGCTTTGTCACTTTGTCCCAAGGACCTGTTTGCATCTGCAATTTACTGCAAACATTAGTTAATAGCTGCATCCCTGGATTTAACAGTGCCTGCAAAGGCACTTCATCAGTCTGGTCACTGACAGGCTTCCTTCAGTGACAAGAGCACCTAGGAGGAAAAGAGAAGGAAAAGGAACCAATGCAAACATGTTGCTATGGAGAAAATGAATGGAATCCTCATTGCACATTACATGGCTTAAAAAATATAAAAATCTTTAAATGAGGAGAAAAAATGTGGGGAAGTTTGAAAGAGATTCAATATGTGAATTAACATCAGACATATATTCTTTTCATCAGATGAGATGAAATCCAATTTTTTTTTCTTTTAGCCTCCTCTTTCTCTTTCTCTTTTCTCTCTCTCTTTTTTATTTTTTCTCAATAAAATAGCAGCCCAAAAATAGCAAGAGTGGGAAAAGTAAACTGGCAGGTATTAATTAGCTGGACAGGTAGCAAAAGTAAAACCTCCACAGCTACGTACTCTGGAAATTCCGGGGCGGAGTAGGAGGGGGCAATTCACATTTAAATATTTAACTCATTTGAGTTGTTTTTTTCCTTAGCTTTCTTATTGAGCTAGAGGAAAGAAAGATGGAGATTGCGTGCGTCCTTCTCTGATGAATTTCTTGTCTTTGTTCACTTCTGATTTCTGCACCAAAATGAACAACATTTCCTGCAGGAACAGCCAGTGCTCTCACTGCAATGTCCCAGTGCCTTACTTCCCCCTGCACTATGCTATTCCGGGACCTGAGTGCCTTTGGAAACCAAGGCTTCAGGATATAAGTAGGAACACAGAAAATCAGGTTATTGTTTAGCTCCCATTCCCTTTTTGCTACACTTAAAGAAAACAAACTGGTTTTGCTCATTCAAAAACCTGCCAAGATATTTTTAAATACTCACAAAATCCTGGCCCTTATTTCCTGTGTCTTTCATGTTACAAATGGAAAGAATTTCAAAGCCACTCTTTTTTAGCTGATATGAGAGGCAGAGGCTGTTGAAGAGGCTGAGCATCAATTCCTTGCCATTTCTGGTGGCAAAGTGTTTTCCCATAGATCCACAGCACACTGGATACAACCTGTACTTCCACCAGGTCTACAGAGCTGGAACATGAGATATTAGGAAAAAATTCTTTACTCTGAGGTTGAGGAGGCCCTGGCACTGATTGTCCAGAAATGCTGTGGCTTTCCCATCCCTTGAAGTGTTCAAAAACAGGTTGGGTGGGCTTGGAGCAACCTGGGATAGTGGAAGGTGTCCCTGCCCATAGCAGGGGTTGGTACTAGATGAGCTTTAAGGTCCCTTCCAACTCAAAATATTCTGTGACTTTGTGATTCTACTACAGAAAGTTCTTTCCAGGACAGCTTTAAAAGCTACAAATTTCCTACTTTTCTGTATTTCTGGTAAGGACAGAAGAGAAAGACAATTTTTTTTTTCCCTTATACAGTCCTATTGCTGTACTTGGTCTTTCAGGGGAGCAGAAGTCAAGTTTATAAAACCTTATCAGTTCTTGTTTTTTCTCCTATGGCTGCCAAACAGGAATTCAGGTGTCAGGCTCCTCCAGAGAAGAACTAAAAGCAGGAGCTGATTAATGGACTGTATGGACAGGACCCTGACATGCCCATATAATCCATAGTCCAAAGTCCCATGAGGGCTTTGTAGTGTCTGATCCAACACCATGTCATCCCCTGTCAGCCCTGAGCTGGAAATTATCCAGGGTTGTGGTTGATAAAAGACTGGGATTGAACAAGAAACAAAAAAAAAAAAAAAAAAAAAAAAAAAAAAGAAAAAAAAAATAGGACAACACCACAGAGGGCTGATTGCCTTGAAATGATAACCAGATTATTAGATTATTTTTTTAATTTCTCAGGAGACACAAGTGTGGAGGTCACCTTTTTTCCTTCTCGACATGTCAAAACAATTTCCTGAACTCTCAGTGGAATTGCCACCAAGGTTAATTTAGTGTCATAAGTACACATTTCCCAAGTATCTCCTCCTGGAAACAATAAAATATGGTAGAAGCAAAGAATCAGATGAAATTAAAACATCCTAAGACTCATTGCACCTGTCTGTCTCATCCTTATTATCTGTAAAATAACCTGAGAGTATTACAGAAGAGAGGAGTATAATTTGACATTATTAATATCATCAGTCAATCTTCACCTAATGCTGAGATGCACAAATGCTTGTGTTCCCAAAGACAGGAATGCTTTGTTGTGTTAGGAACAAGACACCAAGAGTGACTGAACAAGTTAGGAAAACCCTGATACAGGAATTTCCCACTCTGCTGCTCACTCATTAACACATTCCAGAGCAGAGGACAGAGCATGGAGTGCTGATCAGGCAGCTCAAGAAATTCAAGTGTTAAAGGTAGGGCTTTTTTCAATATTTTAGCAAAAATCAGAGAAAATCAGAGAAAATCACCAGTGTGATCCAACAGCTGATGGAGAAAGAGCCAAGCCCTGGTAGCAGCAATGGGGGAGAGGATGAATTCACCTGGTTCTTTTTCCAATAACATTTCAGACTGACAACATCTTCAGCTTCTGTTTTTTTGCCTCTCATTATACTTTGCTTTTATCTCTTCCCTACAAGAAGGTCTAAATCCCTTGGACATGTTGAGAAGTCCTTTTCTTTAGATGAAAGATGGGAGAAGAAACAACAGATGGATAAAACCCAACGGCAGAGCGCAGGGAAGTCATGAGACAATCTGGTGCCACCATGCTCAAGATATTCCTCCTTGCAGTTTTCTGCAGGCACTAATTTCTGTAGACAGATGCTTGGGGAAGGTTCTCAGAGGTAGGTGTGCCGTAACTCCCACAGCTTGGGAATCTCTGGGCTAGAGGAAAGAGGATATTTTTTCCTCCTTATGTTCCAGAACTCAGTAAAGTCCTACATCCTACACAGAGTACATCTCTGCTGAGATGTTTTTCTATTCCCACCTGCAGTCTCTCTCCATTCCTGTCCATCCCCAGCACTGACAAGGCTCCTTGGGAGTCAATATTTCCACCAGCAATGGCTGAGAGCAGCAGGAACCTCCCAGGAGGTCTGAAAGAGAAAAGAAACTCAAGCTGCAATAATAAAAAAAAAATCACTAGATATGAAAAACTTTCTTCAGCAGGGCAGTAGTCAATCTAGGAGAAGGCTTCTGAGTAATCTGCTGAGAGAGGGAGCTTCCATCAGGAACCTTCCCTCTTTGTGCCATGGTGAAAATTGTAAAATGTGCAGTAACATCAGTGCTATGAGAAGGGACAGCTGGAAATGTCCCATGAGCTCTAAGACAATCATCTCTGTACTAAACGTTGCTTGATTCTGCTGCTTGCTCTGAAAAAACAGCTTGGAGATCCTCCATGGGGCACCAGCACCAGGGGAACACTGAGGGGCAGGAGCCAGGCAAGAAAATCTTGGAAAAGATGGAGTTCCTCCACCTCCAGGAAATTCAGCTGCTTTGCTTGAGGTTGCCATCAATTGGCACCAGCCTTCCCTTTAGACCTGTGGGCACATTCTGAGCTCATGGGAGATTGTGGGCATGAGACCTGATTCTCCAGACTAAAGAATGAAGCTATTTGCTATTATCCTGTTCTGTGTACATTCTGATTGTTGGTGGTTTGGGGTTTGTTGTGGGTTTTTTGTTTGTTTGGGGTTTTGGTTTTGGTTTGTTGGAGTTTCTTTTGTTTTTGTTTTTTTTTTTTTTTTGCTTTGGTTTTTTAATTTTTTTTGTTTGTTTTTTGTGAGTTTTTTGGTGTGGTTTGATTTTTTTTTATGTTTTGTAAAAAAGCAATGTACTGTCAAGAGGTTTAATCACAAATCACAGAATTATTTGGGTTGGAAGGGACCTTCAAGACCACCAAGTTCCAACTCCCCTGCCATGGACAGGGACACTTTCCACTATCCCAGGTTGCTCCAAGCCTCATCCAACCTGGCCTTGGACACTTTCAGGGAGGGGGCAGCCACAGCTTCTCTGGAAAACCTGTGCCAGGGCCTCATCACCCTTGAGTAAACAATTTTCTCCTACTATGGAACCTAAACCTTCCCACTTCATCTCAAAGCCATGTGAAGCCACTTTTGTTGTCACCAATCACCTCCTTGTTTCTTAAAGCATAGTTTCCAGGAGAACTTGCTCCATGATCTTGCCAGAAAAAGAAGTGAGACTGACAAGACTGTAATTGCCTGGATCTTCCTTTTTTTTCCCTTTTAAAACATGTGGGTAATGTGGGTTCCTTTTCCAGTCAGTGGGAATGATGCCAGACCAGGGACCTGCAGGTGGGTGAACTATTTCAGGTGGTTGATGTTGATGACAAAGAGAGATCAACCCATCAGGAACTGTTTGTTCCCAAACATCCATGGGAGATTTATCTGTCTGCACCCATCTCTGAGCTGATCCTGTGTCCATGTTGGAATAGAGGTGTTGCAAATCAATAACCAATTAATCCTTCATCAAAGTATATTTTTAAAAGTGAACAACAGTTACTCCATTTGGAAAATGGAGTCCCTTTATTTTCCCTGATGTACCCAAACACTCACTTCTGAAATTTTCTAATGAGTATTCATATTGACAAGTTGATGACCCATTTAATTCCTGTACAAAATGCAAGTTTCTCCTGCTTGGCCCACTCCCTCTCAGAGATGCTGCTGGGAAGGGCAAGCACAAATGAACTTTCTGTACTGAATCTTTTCCTGCTTTCATAACCTCACACCTTTCTGACAGGTGCAAAACCCCAGAGGGTGTCGAGATTTAATTGAAACACTTCCTAAAGCCTTGCAGAGGTGCTTATGTGAGAGGAAGCACTACTAAATTTTCCACAGGCTGAACTCAATTTTTGCCATCAGTAACCACTCCTTTTCAAGTCAAAACAGCAACACAAGTTTAATTTCTTTAGTTCAAAGGGTGGTAAAGGCACTCACCGAAGACTGAGTGAATGGTAAAACTTCAAAGCCAAAGTAATCTAAAAACTTGAAGAGACACTTAGGGGAGTTAAGTGCTTCCATGTAGATCAGAAACTTCCAGCAGAAATCATGAAAAGTGATGCTGGGAGAAGCTAAAAGATATTTTATTCTTACCTAGAAACATGTATCTGTTAATAATTTAGGTGTCTATTCCTCAGGACTTGACCTCACTGAAGAGAGTCAGATATTAACACATAACATAGTATTAAAGACTAGAAATCTCTTTTTTTTTATTTTTTACTAGTCAAACTGGAGCTTGATATTTGCACAAAATTAGGTCTTTTCATCCTCAGATGAGCAACACTTTTTATCTATATGTGAATTAGAAGAGACTTGTGCACACACTCCCATGGAGACAAACACCAGACTCAAACCTGTTCCCATGTGCTAAAAAAAAAGTGGAAAACTTCCACCTTTGCTATCCAGGCCATTGGAGTGTCAACTTTATCCATTCAGAGAGTCAGCGTTTTATATCAGAATTAATTGAAATGGAAGAGCTGCTGTGAGGGTTTCATCATCAGGAGGGAAAACAGACAATTTCCCAGACCAGAACAGATCAATTCAATGTCTGGCAGCCTAGAGGGTTGTTCTTCCTTAAAAAAAAATCAACCCACTTTTCCTTCAGAGCTGCAGATGATCCAGTTATTAGCATTTGAGTCCGTGGCAACCCTTCCCAGATGATTCTTAGGGTTGTATAAAACAGCACCAACAACTCTGATAGATTTTTTTTTTCTTTTTGAGGGAAAGGACACATCATGGTTTGCCAGAAATTGTGCTAGATGCCAATTAAGCCGAGGAATTTTGGAGTTTTTGTAGTGAGGATAAGGTTAATATTCAATTTTTTTTTTCTGCAGCATACTATAGAAGCCTAAAAAACCCACAAAAAAAATTTAAAACAAAAACCCCAAACAAACTCTAAAGGAAACAGAGAAACAAGGAATCTGGTCTTCTGCTTCAGTAACCCAGAGGTTCCAACACACTCAAGAAAAAATATCTCTTAGGGATGCAGGACTGTTCTGTTGCTCCATTGCCTGCAGGATTTCCTGGGATCATCAGGGAATTGTTTCAGGGAAGTGTCTCCAACCATGCAGGACATGTCTGGACCACGAGGACCAGACTTTTGCTATTGATTTATGGGATTTATGGGATTTATGGGATTTATGGGATGGTTACTCAGGTCCCATAATGATGGGAGTGTAAAAACTACAGAGACAGACCCAGCTCAACCCATTCCCCACTGCTCACAGGGAATGCTCAACACACCAGGGCAACTCAAGGCCACTTGTATTTGAAAATTTGCCTTGGCCAGAGGAACACAAGCGTCCCCCTTATTAGTGCAACAGGCAGCCTGCTCACCTTTGGCCTTTTTTTTCTCATCAAAATATTCAGGAGAAGGCTTGGAAGATTTTGGGAAAGCACAATTTGCCCTGAGGGACACTGCACTGTCAGTAGGATCTGAGGGAAGCTGCTAATTGTTTTATTATTTTTTTTTTTAGCACACAATGTAAGCAAGCAATGATCTGTTCCATCCCTGGGCAAGTCACTGCCCAAGAAATGCTACAAAGAGCATTTCATCTGGAATTCTGAACACAAATCAGGGTCTGGAGAGCTTCAGAATAGTCCTGAAAATGGTAAGTAGAACCAATAGAAGTTTTTTAAAGTACAATTGCAAAGAATAAGTGTCAGAGGAAAAGTCAAAGAGTAGTATTAAAGCTTAATTTTTTTTTTCCCTATTGTCTTGTAACTTTGGGGGGCTTTGAGTCAGAATGAAGTGTTATTCTCTAAAAATACCTTTGGGGGACTGGCTACAGGTAGGCAAGAAATGAATGACAGAGCTGGGAGAAAATCAGATACTGTCTTCAATGAAGCTGGAGAGGAAGAACCAGCTCCCAGGTCCCAAGTGAAATATGAATGTGGGATGTCAGAAGGACTTCAGCTGATGAAAAAACTTCATAATTTATGTATTTCTTCTGTTCCATAGTACATCTTCCTTCAATCCAGCTGCTCCTTCATTAGACCAAATGCTGGTGCAAGTCTCTGTGGGCAGGCTACATCTGGCATATGAATATGTAATTATATTTCTCTGTGAGTGTCCAGGTAACTGTGACATTTGGTATCTAAGAAGATGATGTGTTATCTAGGTCAACTTAAAAACAATCAAACAACAACCAAAAAGTCCTCCCAGAATTAAAATAAGAACGTGTCCTGGTCATCAGCTCTTTGGAGGATGCATTTTTGTTGACCTACCTTAGTTCACTGTTTGGAAGGAAGAGTGGAAGAGCAATAAATGCATGAAAAGTGGTCTTAGAAGTGTTACAGACAAAGAAATCTCTTAGGGGATTATGAGAACATAGATTTGCTTCATATACTTTCAAAATCCACCATGTTTATAATTTTCAAATGAACCTGTTACAAAGCAGATTTGGAACTATTATTTTTGCCAACATGAGCAAAAGTAATAAAAAAAAAAAAACTGAAGATTTAAAATTATTGGACATTGCCAGTTGTGTAAAAATTACGATCAAATGTTTTGGTAGGACAAAATTTTTTACAAAACCCTAAAAAATGAAAGATTTCCAAATATACATCAATTCAGAAGGGAGCAGAAGCTTCAGCCTTACATGTTTTCTCTAAAAGAGATGAAAGCAAGAATCTAAAATTCAGGCGCTCTGAGATTTGAGAAAAATTGAACTCTAGATCTGGCATTTGCAACTCTGACCCAGGCCTACATTTCTCAGGAAAGTGTGATCTGAATTTCCTTCTCAAACCATGCCCCAAGCAGGCTGAGCTCCATTCCAAAGAGCCCTGCTCTGCGCTGTGGAGGCAAAAAGATCTCAGCCAAAAATAGGAGTCTGAACCAACACCTGAGATTCATCTCACCTTTGCTGGAGGTCCTGAAGCTCATTCTCATTTCCTTCCCATACACATATGAATTCTTAATCTGGCAAGGAGCAGTGCCTGTGCTGCTGAGAACTGGGACTGAATGATGAGTAGAACTCGTCTAATCAAACTTGCCTTCCTGCACAACATCAAGCTGCCTGCTCTGGCTGCCACACTCCTGCCATCTGCCCCTCTGGAAAGTCTATTATCTTCACTGCCTTCCCTGTAATCATGTGGAAGGACTCATGGTCTGGGTGTCTGGAGGCAGGACCTGCGTTTCTCCTCAGCTCCAGGAGCTCTGGGCGTGCACTCCCGAGTTCCTCTGCATAAAAATATGGAGAGGATGGATGGATGTGACTTTTGTGCCGAGGCCAATGTGATTTTCTGGGCAGGCTTATGGGGCCTGACTCAAATCTGATTTCACTGTTATGGTATCAAATGTCATTTAGCTAATCACAGCTGTAATTTTCACACAGCACCTTCTGGCCACAGGCGGATGCGGAATTTCAGAGTTACTCCATGGAAGCAGGTACAGAAGTGCTCTGACCATGCATCTGCCAGCAAGGGAAGTGAATGAAAGGGAAAAGGCTCCCAAAATACAGCTGGAGACAGCTCAGCAGAAAGCTGGTGAGAAAAGGGGCAGCCACAGTCCTCATTGGGCTGGTACAGGGACATGAGGTTGGAGTTTGAGGTTGGATGGGGCTTGGAGCAACCAGGTCTGGTGGAAGATATCCCTGCCCATGGCAGGGAGGTGGAACTGGATGATCTTGAAGGTCCTGTCCAGCAAAAACCATTCTGGGATTCTCTGGCTGAAAACCAGGCTCCTGATTTTGCCGAACACATCAAGGCTCTCAGGAAGATTTCTCCCCTCATGAAATCAGTGCCTGGAGGAAGTGGATCCCTGTACATCAGGAAATGAAGCCTCACTATCAACACATGCACACTCTTTATTATACAACTCTGGATCCACCCCTCAGCTGCTTTGCCAAGTATTCTCCCAATCCTTTCATTCTCCTCCCTGGACAAAAATACATCAATTTATGCCCTTGCTCATTACCAGCCTGACTTACCCCTGTGTTTATGCAACTTGTAGCTCTGGCCTTTCCTGTGACTTGAACATTTGTAGCATTTTCTTGCATTAGAAGTTCCACAATCCCTTTTTCTGTGCCATACTCACTTGCCCTTTATCTTTGCCTGAATTTTTGTTCTCCTAACCATCACCCCAAAGGGGTCAGCAACCCCAGCTCTGGGCAAACCTTCTTTTTATAAAGGGCTTGAAAAACTCAGAATTGTTCCACCTTTTAAGTTTTATTGATCCCTATAAAAAGCTCAGCTGCTCTGTTAAGGGCGTTATGTGGATGAATGCACACAAATGATGATTCCAGCCAGAGGAGGGGAAAAAAATAAAAGGAATAATGTTTTAAATTTTTAACTGTTCAGTGGGGTAAAATGCACAAAATCAGAGTTACACATCGGCTTCAAGCCCTCATTCTCTTGTTACCAGGTTTTGAGGTGTCTCTCTGCTCCTCTCAGGAGTGGGCTGGTGGCTCAGAAGAGAGATTTGATGGTGTTCAAATGCCTAAAGACACGTGGAGATGCCTGAAGAAAACTTCAGACCTGCTTTCACCTGAAATATTGCACACAAATATTAAGGATAAAACCTTTAAAGATCCATCTGGAGATGTCCATGTGAGGAACCACATTGTCCTTTCTTCTGTGTTCCATAGAGAGGCATGGACATGAGAAATGACTCAGATTTAAGCTGGGCTGAGTCACTCCTGAAAGACGCTGAGCTTTTCTACCAAAAAAAAATCCCTCAAATTCTCATCACTAAAAGGATAATAAGCTCCCCACCCTTGCCTCTGTGTGTGTTCATCTTGTCTCAGATGGCAGTTCTCTCGGGAAGGAATTATCTCTGAGTATTTTCAAGTGGCACAAAGCATAATGCAATTAATCACATTTTCTTCGGTAATATAAATTAGGAAAACAGCAACAAACATCCTGGAAGTTTAACAGTTGTTGTGTCCTGGAAGAGTTGGTGTGAAAACCTGCCTGTGACCCTTGGAGAAGCTTTGGTGCAGGGTGCATTCACCCAATCCTACATCCAACAAAAATACTCAATTCCTTAGCACATTTATGGCCACATTTTAGTAACACACAGAGAAACTTGCAGCAAAATAACAAAGGAAGCAATTCAGGTGGGCGCATCTGAGATGAAAGAGTAGAGGAAAAATACACACAGTAGGTCTGAAAAGAGACAATTAATTGAGGGAACAAACTGTAGAGAAATCAATGCAGGTCCACCCCTGAGATGTGTCACTCAGATTCTGATTCTGCCTTTGTCATGGTGTCACTGGTAACCACCAGGTGCCCCAGGGATGTACTCAGCATAATTCAACCAGCCTGTTGCCATCAACAAGTGAGGTTAGATGTTAGAATTACTTTATAGAGGATGAAAAAAACCTCACCTGTTCTCCAGGTATATAAAAAGAGAATGTTTCATCAGCACCTTCCTCCTCCTCTGGGCAATTTAGCAGTTACAGAAGTTAGTAAAGCAAGCAGACTATCAATTGTGTCTTAATTTCTTTTCTTTGGAATGAAAAGCGAATCAATGCACAATTAACAAAAAATATGCTGTAATAAAAAATACTCTTTTCAGTGCTGGGAAATACTGAAGTGCAATTTTCCTTCTGGAAAAGAGTCAAAGACCTCTTAACTTCCAGCAAAAGCAACATGATTTTATGGTCCCCTTCTTCCTTCTGAGCTGCTCCTGTGGTCACTGTTCTGAGTAGTCTGTGCTGGTACAGCAGGTCCACTTCTCTCTTCTCCAGCCATATTTTTCTTCTTGCTGTCAACATCATAAAATCAGGCAATGGTTTTGGTTGGAAGGGACCTTAAAAACCATCCAGTTCCACCCGTGCCATGAGCAGGGACAACTTCCACTAGACCAAGTTTCTTTAAGGTCCCACTCGCCAGCCTTGAACATTTAATCAACATTTTCAGACTCAGCTTCCCAGGAAATCCATCTGAGACTGGTAAAACTGAGATTGTTTCATCCCATTCCTCTCCCCAACAGCTGCTGAATTCTTGGGCTAATTTCAGGTAACTCTTGACAAACACAGGAAGCTGGAGGAGGGTCTCATACAGAGAAGTGGCTGTTGCATGTCAGCTTTTATTGGATAATAAGGAGCCCACGTCTGAGAGGTACAATCAGAAAGGTATTTTGAACGCTCACAACTGAAAGGAAAGCTTTGATCATACCCTGGGTCAATCAAGAGAGACAAATCCAGGGGATTTCACTGATCAAACAGGTTTGGGCTTGCAACATCATCCTCTACCCCTTTGAAAGGTGCAGCTGCTGCCAGATAAGGAAAATCAAAGACTGATTTGTGTTGCCACCAGAAGGGACAGTGCCCCTTCCCCTGGCATCCCTGGTGATGTGCTCACACAGCCTTCCACGAGTCAGCTCTGGCATTGTGGTCACACACAACGACTGCTCCACTCCCTGATCCAGCAGAAAACCACAAATTCTCCAAAAGAAGAGGCAGAGGTGATCCCATCTGTGCTCACATCCACGGAGGGAATGCTGTGCCTTTGGTTCGGCAGGCAGCAATTTAAGCCAAATGTAAAGTCACAAACTGGCAGTTTCCTGAGAGCCCTGGACAACCATTGGTCCCCTTTTCCCTAAAACCATGGATTTTTACACAAAGCCACGTGCACACACACTGGGAAAATTGTGGGAATGAATGCTTGTAGGTGGAACTGGTACAGAAGGAGCATTAATATGATCTTGGGACCAGTGGCGTTTCATTCCATACCTTCTCTGAGTGCATCCCATCTCTCAACTCCCTCTCTGCAGCTTTCCCGTGCTGATTCCTGTGGAGAAATTACCTTTGTGCAGGACTCAGCACCCAAGGAAGGTCTCTGCCAGCTTTCCCACCCTGTGGGCACCACAAAAACCTCCAGGCCACAACAAACATCCCTGATGCTTCAGTGAAGTGTCCTGCAGTGTAAGGAAGGCCCTCATGGTGTGTTAAAGGATGGCTTGGAAAAATGATTGCTGACTGAGGGGAAACATGAGGAGCCAAAGATGCTGAATAAGGTAATAATAATTTGAATTCCCTTCTAAAACAAGGAGCCCACCACAAGCACCAGCAGAGACCCTTTCACGCTGAGCTGTGGAATCTCTTTGCTGGATGATGCTGCTGGTGCTTCCATGGACTTAAGAAGAGTTTGGATAAACTCACAGGGGAAAATCCACATGGTGCTGCCTGGTACCATCACCCCAGCTCTTGTTCAGGAGGTCTCTGAGCCCTGCCCAGCTTGGGGTGGCCCATGGATGTATTTTCAGTGCATTTACTCAGCTCTTGCCCTCCCCTTGACTTCTGCTCAGGGCTGCCCTGTCCTTTGCTCCAATCCATCACTGCAGTTGTGCCATCCCAGGGAGAAGCTCCTGCCCAGATGTCTGAGGGATCCCACAGCGGGAGCTGGCTGATTTTCTGCTCCCACCTCATTCTGGGCTGCTTCCTTCCCCTTGGCAGCATCCCCCCCTCCTCTCTCCCCTCTCCTCAGTTCTCTCTTTCCTGAGCCAGATGTGAAAATCCAGCCCCCCCTGCACCCCTTGCCTTGTCCTCCCCTTCCCTCCCAACTTTCCCTGCTGCTGTCCTGTTTTCCACAGCAGGCAGCCCACACCAGCAGAGAGATGCCAAACAAAGGGGCTGACGTGATGCTCCTTGCCCACCAGCTCCTCCAAGTTCTACCAAAACTTTGGAATTAGAGCTGCGGGGATTTTGAAGTTCCCTTTTAAAACGCCACCTGGAATTTGCTGAACAATTGCCATTAACAGGGAAGGATCTTGGTCTCTATTTAAGAGAATCAGAATGGAGAATGTTGAAATTCAGAGTGCTGTGAATCAGGATGGAGAGTGTTGAAATTCAGAGTGGGGCTGTCTCCCCCCTCCTTTTTTACCCCATTTTTGTCCCTTTCTCCTGCAGCTGGTGGGGCTTTCTCAGCCTAGGAAGGGGCAGAAGGCAGATCCACATGAGGATGCAGCTAAACCTGCCCCACACACCTTGTGCCCACCAGCAGCTTCCCCCACACCCCACAAAATGACAAAGGAACCTTGATTACTGACTCACCACGCCAGCTGAAGCAGAGGGGAGGGAGGAAAATAATGCATTTATAATAGTGGGCTCTGAGCCTGCTGGGAGATTGGCTGGCATTTCAGCAGCTGAGGGGGCTGCCCCGTGCCTGAGCTGTCACACTGACTCACCTGCCACAGCAGCAGCTCTCACAGGCACCTCGGCAGGAGTGGGAGAGGGAGAGGCAGGGCAGGGAGGAGGATGCAAAGCCACAGACCTGCACAAGGAGGGTCTCTGCTCCCTCCCCTCCCAGTTCCACCCCAGACATGCACGTGTGCCTCTCAGGTGTCTCTCTCCTCCATCTGCAAGCAGGACAAAAATTCGTGTTGCTTCTCAGCCCCCTCTCGTCACCCCATCCGTGTTTGTCACAGGATGATGTGGTGTTGAGGGAGTTCAAAGGTGAGAAAGACAATTGTTCTGTCTCACCTGCTGCCTCAATTCACCAAAATGTCTCTTTTTTTTTTTTTTTTTTTTTTCCCTTTTCTATACAGGAGCTCACAGAACTGTTTTTTTCTGGGTGCTGGACCCAGCCTTGGAGCAATTTCCCCTCACCAGGGACTGACTATGACCATCCCTGCTGAGTCAGAGCAACCCCTTGCCCTGAATAGAATCAGGAGACAAATTCTGAGTTTCTGCAGGAGCTTCAAACTCCCTTTCCAATATTCATAAGTGATTCCAGCACTCTGTGGACAATATCAGTGTTCATTTTCATACCAACTACCTTTTCTCTTTGGGAATTTCCCCAGTGTTTTAGGACCATGGGGTGAGTTCCTCTTCCTGTCTTGGGTGCTGCTCCATCCTACTCCTCTTTCCTTTTTCCTGCTTTCTGCCATCCTACTTTTTCCTACTTTTTTCCTACTTTCTGCCATCCTACTCTTCTTTCCTTTATCCCCTGAATAATTTTCATGTCATATCAGGCCACCCCAGCCCATTCCCATATATTAATCCCTCCATGCTTGCTACTTCCTGCTACTTTTGCAAGTCCTCTGTATGGAAAAAAGACATCTGAGTATCTGCCTTTGCATTGACAAATTATCAGAAAATAAATGGGAAAATGGGGAGTTCTCCAATGTTTTATTCATCACTTTATTTCATGAGCAGGTGCCTGCTGCATTAAAACTTTATCCACTGCTCAGAGCCCAATCCACTTACCTCACCACTAATGTCATCCTCAAAGGGTTCAGTCTCTGCTCTGAAGGCGTGTGAGTGCATGCCTGAGTGGAAAGGGAGAGCTTTGATATGGGGTTATCAAGAAATCAGTAAGGAAGGATGAGGAAAAGATGCCTCCAGGTCTGGGACCAGGGAAAGGAGCATCAGTGGTGCAGAGGGGTGGGGGCTAAGAGGTAATTAGCTGGAAAATGGGGTTGATAACCAGGATGGTCTTTTGGATTCCATGACCTAACTGGTTAAAGCACCTTGGAATGCAGAGCCCAGCCTCACAATGAGGTTTCCATGTGTGCTCGCAGCTCCGAAATGCTTCCAGATTAATAAGAATTCTGAATGATAATTGGTAACTGTACACTGTAATAAACTTCCTCTCATTTCCAGTCTTCCTACAAGCCAGAAAGCACCAGAATCCCCAGAACATTATTATTCAGGACATTAAACCCTCAAAGGAGAAATCTAACAGTGTACAAGCACAGGACTTCCATCCAACGCAAACAAGAACTCAATGAGAGAGGAAAGGAAAGAAACCACTAATTCCAGGGAATTTTGTTCCTCCTTCCAATACTGTGAGCACATGGGTGAAGCTTTTTCCTTTCCCCCTGCACAGAGCACTCCAGTGTTTGATTTCTAGCCTGAGGCCGTGTTTGCTGCCTGGCTTCTGAATCAGACTTGACTGGCACAAGTGTGATTGGGAAAGCTCGCAGTTGGTTCACTCCTGGCAAAACAAAAAGAAACAAAAAGGAAAAAAAAAAAAGAATAGGGGAAAAAAAACCTCAAACAACCCTGAGGAAAGAAGGGAGGGAACGCCACAAAGGAGTTTAAAAGTTTGGGGAAATGTTGGTAGCTCTGTCTTCATTTCCAAGAGTTGCTCTTTTCATATCCGATCAATGCTGAGCTGGGAGTAACTCCCCAGGATTGATGTGCACACTGCACTGAGTTATTTAATTTCAGCTTGTACTGGAAAATCATTTCAGTGGTGTTCCCTGGTTACTGGTGCTGTTCCTTCCACCTCTGACGCACTGGGTCTGGCTGGGAAGTTCTGCACAGGGGAGAGAATGGAATTAAAAACATTGGCAAAAAGTCAAAGTAGAGAGAAACCCTTCAAAAAGAGGGAATGGGGGAAGATGAGGCAGCCACATGGCAAGGGGAGAGGAAGAAGTTGGTTTTGTGCTGGAAAGTTTTGTGGTTTAGTGTCCAGAACTCAGCTGGTTTTCACTTAGGTCTTATTTTTCTGGCTGTTTTCTACAGTTGTTGGTGTCTTTGGCTTGCTGGATGATGGCTTGAACACTTTCCTCTCCAGGCTCCGCTTTCATCTTCCCAAATTGAGAAGATGGGAGCTGCCCATGCTCTCCTGTGCCAACTCCAGGGGTTTTACCAGAGGCCAATTCCCCCATGTTGACATTGTAAATAGTTTCCCATCTATGAAAATTTATTTTTAGTGGAGGGAAGACCCTGACTGGCAGTGGAACAGCTCCCCTTGCTCAGCTCTTCATGCCAACAGCCAAATTTGATCATCAGAGCTGTACTCTTCTTCAGGGAGTCACAGGTCAGGAGTTTTCCTGGCGTGGTTCCAAGCTGGTCAGAAAGGAGCAGTGACACAGATGGAAGTGGGGTGGATTTGGGAGTCATGGATTTGTCTTTGCTGCCTGGCTGGGTGCTTTTCCCACACCCTTAGTCCAGCAGAACAATCTCCTGGTTCTGCTGCCATGAGCTGCCCAGTGTGGGGCTGTGGGAATCCATGCTGCATGGAAATTCTGGGAATTGGCCTCCCAGCAGTTCAAGGGAGAGGGTTCTGCCCCTCTGCTCCACTCAGGTGAGACCCCACCAGCAGAGCTGCCCCAGCCCTAGGACACAGCACAGGAAGGACATGGAGGTGTTGGAATCCAGAGGAGGCACCAAGATGATAAGAGGGATGGAGAAGCTGTGCTGTGAGGGAAGGCTGAGAGAATTTGGGTTGCTCAGACCAGAGAAAAGAGAAAGCATCAGTGGCCCTGCAGAACCTGAAGGGAGGCTACAAAAATTTATGGGAAGGCATTTTACAAAGATATGGAGTGACAGGGCAAGGGGAAATGGCTTCAAGCTGAAAAAGAGGCGGTTTACTTTGGATATTAAGGAAGAATTTCTTGGCTGTGAGGGTGGTGAGACCCTGGCACAGGGTGCCCAGAGAAGCTGTGGCTGCCCCATGCCTGGAAGTGTCCAAGGCCAGGCTGGACAAGGTTTTGAGCAACCTGGGATAGTGGAAGGTGTCCCTGCCCATGGCAGGGAGTGGAATGAGATGATCTTTAAGGTCCCTTCTAACCCAAACCATTCCATCATTCTCTGACATTCTTCAATAATCTGCTGAGTCTGGCAATGTGAGTCCACTGACTGACAGCTTTCCAAGGAGCCCTGCAAGCAGCAGGTTCATGGAAAGGTGGCAGGGAAGCAGGAATGCCTTTCCCTTCTCCTTTTCTCTGACCCAGGTTCTGAGTTGTGGGACCTGATTGCCATCTACTTTGCTTCCCATCCTTTTGTACAGACCTCTTTCAGCATGAAGTGCTTCTTAGACTCTTTTACACTGACACATTTGAATTTATTCCTCTGTATCTCCTCACATCCAGCATCATTTCAGTCTTTTCTGCCACCAGTTCTCAATTATGAGCCATCTCCTCTACTTTTCTTCTTTTGCTCCTTGGTTCAACCCTTAGTGCTTCAGGCACCTTAAAAAAAAAGTCATGGATATGTTAAGAACTGACTTTATAACTAAGATAATGAAAACCTCTACAGGTCCTGATTCTATTCCATCCTCTGTGCTATGCCTGACCTTCTACTTGCAGGTTTTTTTTACCTGGTTTCCAGTCCACACATTAGTGGAAATAAATCCAAACTTCCCTAAATTAATGCTTTGAGTAAGTTTGGTGAAGACACACAGCCTTTTTGACATTTTCTGGGTCTTGATTAACCTGAAATGAAGGAGAAAAATGTTCCTTAGAATAATTTGCTGGATTGCTGGTCCTCCTTCTCTTGATCTTTGTTGTTAGGTGGATCTTGTGGTGTTTTATTTTTTTTTTTTCTGCTGGATTTTCAGCTGCTTCCAGAGGAAGCCCAGGGTAGGAATGAAGTGTCAGTCAGATTCCCCACCAGCTGGCCTGTGAATAATCAAAGCTTTAACCATGCATAAATAACATTTTATAAGGATGTCCTGGATGAGCATGACGACAAAAATTCCTCCAAGTCTCTCCCTTCCCAGCCCTCTCACCAAGAGGTCAATAAATCCTTTTAGCCACCACAGCAGCAGCTCCCAAACCCCACAGAGGGATGCAAGGAGCTGACCTTCTCTCCTCTGCTGGTGTCAGAATCAGAGCAAGGAGTTCCTCTCCCACACACAGCACTCGACTCTCCACTTCTTATCCCACTGGGAATGCAGGCACAGCACATGCCCCCACATCCACTGCAGGCAGGCAGACACACCAGGCAGGATGCTGTTACCAAGGCAATGCTTATCACAAGTCTCTGGGAAAGGAGTCAGGGGAGAGGTGCAGGACAACACAGGACTGGGGAAGGAGAAAATAAAGCCAACAAAAGAGATCAAAACTGAGATATAAGAGCTGAAATGCTGTGATAGGGGCAGCAGCTGGGAGTGGGAAACTGGGTTTTAGAATTTTTTGGGGATTTTGGTTTTTTTTGTTTTGTTTTGTTTTGTTTTTGGCTTTTTTTTTTTTTTTTAATTTGAAACACAGTTCTGAGATGGACAGAAATGCTTTGACTCTGATTTCTTACCAGCTGCCAGCCTCAGGTTTGGGATCTAACCTATGCTGGTCACACCCCCCCCATGGTCTCATAGCTGGTCAAGATTTTGCACCAAGGCTTGTCCTTCATACAGCTGGGCCTGAGGAAAATCCATCAGGAGACATTGCCTGAAGCTCTTTTTTTTTCATGTTTCCCCATAGCAATAATGGCTTTTCTCTTGCTGGACTTCACCCCAGACTCTGTTTTTTTAAATCAGCCCAAAAGAGAGCAGCAATGAGTTTATGGCACAACCCTCCCTAAAGGGAAATCCTTGTTAGAAAAGTGGATCCAATCAATACATGGATCACACAGGGATAACACAGGAGTGCAACTGCACTGCTAATGAGCTCATTTGGGAAGCCTGAAAGCCTTTCAGAGGCAACATCCGAACTGTTTTATGGTGTGTTTAAGAACAAATTGTTCCCTGTGAGGGTTGGAGGACCTGGCACAGGTTGTCCAGAGAAGCTGTGGCTGGCCCATCCCTGGAAGTGTTCCAGGCCAGGCTGGTTTTGAGCAACCTGGGATAGTGGAAGGTGGCAGGAGGTAGGAACTGGATGAGCTTTAAAGTCCCTTCCAGCCCAGGACATTCTGTGACTGTGATTTCAGCCACCCAAGACTGTTGAAGTGCCCTCTGCATGGAGCTCAGTGGGAATGCAGGAGACAAAACGGGATGAGATCCTTCCCCTTCCTCTTGGAGCATTTTTGTGTGTGATGCTTGTGAAAGTAAAGGAAACGTTGGGAAGTGGGGGAAGACAAAGCTCTGCTTGCAGGTTTTGTTGTCAGTTGTTTTCAAACCAACAAGAAAGGAAATGTGGAAAAGAGGGCTTTAAAAAGAAAAGGAAAGAAAAAGAAAACACCCCACACACACTTAAAATAAAATAAAATAAACACCTCCCCTCCCTGGCAGCTCAATATCACAGGGTAGGGAGGCATTTTCCTTGCTTGCAGCATTTCCTGTGTCCGCCTTCCCACTGGGTCTTTCTGGATTTGTGAAAGGGAAAGGATGTTGTGTACAAAAGGGACCAAGCTGCCTGGGTGGAAAAGTGATGGGGGAGGACCAAAGAGAGGGAAAAAGGAGTCAGGAATAATAAAGGACACACAAACATCTTGTGCAAAGCAGAGGGGTTTGGACCACTTAAGCAATTAAGCCTCTTGTTGGATTGTTTATTCTCGCCCAAAAGAAGAATTGCTGATTGGTGACCAAAACAGCATTTTGATGGTTACCAAGGGGGTGGAGAGAGGGAGGTGGAGTAGGAATGAGGCATTTTCTGTGCAGGGCTTTGAGGGAGATTCAGTATGGCAGGAAAAGAGAGGCCTTGTTAACACAGCATCAGGGTGGTCCCTGTGATGGACAAACCAGACAGGACCCCTTGGCATGGCTCAGCACCACCCCAGCTTTGCTGTGCAGTAAAGTAAAGCAGGAATTCTCCAAAGGAGGAGAGAGCTCCTCCAAGTCCTCCAAAGAGCCTGGAGAGAGAGCCCTGGGATCCTTCCTGCATTTAAAGTGAGCACAGGCCAGCCTGAGGGATGGGGGGAGTAAGAGGTTGTTTAAATTCGGGAGTTCTGCTACAATCAGGGTGTACTCAACCAGGGTTCACCTCACCCTTATCTTTCAAAAAGCAGTGGTGGATGTAACAGCAATGGAACTGAAGCACAGGGGTTGGATTGGTTGGGTTGAGCCATATCAAGCCGTTCCATTTTCCAAGATGTTCATAAAGCCCCAGATCCAGTCCCAAAGGACAGGCTGGAAGGTTCCTAAAAGCACTGCTAGAAGAGGTTACCCTGTTAGCATGATGTGCCTGGCAGAGGTATTTTGTCCCCAGGGAATCCAGCAGTGTGGAAAAAGGTCTCTGTGCTGAGTTTAGTTTCTAACCCATGTCTCTTCCATGTTTTGCTGAAGAGCTTCAATTCTATTTAACTCCAGCACACCAAAATTTGCCAGGCCAATGAGGAGCAGCAGTGCATGATTGCAGAAACAAATTTATACTTGGATGGACATTCCTGCCCACCTTGGAATTACTTCTTGCTGAAGAATTCTTCCAGGGGACTTGCACTGGATGTAGCTAATCTAGGTAAAAACAAGACTTTTCCAGGCAAAGCTCTGGAAACGCCCAAAGAAATGGGGCAGTCACCATTTTTGGGGTGACTTACAAGAAATGTAGATGGGGGTGTGGTTAGTGATGGCTTGGCAGTGCAGGGTTAATGGCTGGACTCAATGCATTAAAGATCTTTTCCAACCTAAATGATTCTATGATTCCATGATTCTGGGACTATGATTCAAGGATTCCATGATTCTGTGACTATGATTCAAGCATTCCATGAACAGCTCACTAGCAAACACCATGAATTCCTGCCCAGAATATCACCCATTTCTGTGAGATGGAAATGTTTGCTGGAGCTTTCAGTCTCAAAATGCATTTCCATACCATGCCTTTTAGACAGCGATGATTTAAGAACTTCTATTCTCTGCCATGAGTCACTTTGCAAAGAAAACTCCGGCAAAATCAGAAAACCTTAATTTCAGTTTGAGCTTTGGAGCCTGGTTGTCCTTATCTCCCCCTGCAGTCCATGGAAGAGAGAGGCATGCAGGGACCTGGTCTTGTTTAGGCAGAAATTTGGGCAGGTGGGAAACATCCAGTCCACATCAGGATGTCCAATTATCTCTGTCTTTAGCACAGGTACCAACCTGAAATGACCTGAATCAAGGCCAGCTCATTGGATTATGTTTGCACTGACTTCTTTGTGCTACACAGATGGAACACCCAGGACAGGGCAGGAGAAGCAGAAATGAGCTCCAATAACTCATTCTAAAAAGCTGCTCCACAGTCCTTAACCTTGATGTATTCCTGCTGCCTTGACAAATCCTTGTCTCTGACTATTAATCATATTAAGGCAACCCAGAAGTTGTTATCCCACCACTAACCCTGGACTGCTTGTTCTTTGCTTTGCTTGCAGAGTCTTTAAAGAGCAGGAAGATGCTGCATCTATTCAAACACCTCCAACAAGCACTGTGAGTAAGCAGCCTTTGGTCCTCGCTGAAGAGTTTTGGAGAGCCAGTCTTTAAAAATGCAATTTATGGAGAGGAGTTTTGTGTTAGAACAGTCATCGCTGCTGAGCTCAGTCAAATGGGAAAGGAGGAAGCACAAGTAGAAAAATAATTACTCCAAAGAATGAAGAAATAAAGGAGAAATAATATCAGCCAACATGAGGGACCAGTGAGTGGTCAAAGTGTTTGCATGTAAATTTTTGTGTCAGAAGCAAAATCTTAGAAGGTTCAAGGAAGCACAATTTCTTCCTGGGCAGGGAATGTGTCTCTGCTTTTGGCAGGGCTTGGAGCTGGGTGATCTTTAATGCCCTTTCCAACCCAAACCATTCTGTGATTCTCACTGCCAACATCTGCCAGGCTTCCCGGGCAATCCTGGAAGCGTTTCTAAAAACAAGACACAGGAGTATAAAACGTTTGCAAGGAGTAGGCCAAACTGCTGGATTTCAAGCTGATAGAAGCTGACAATTTGCAGACATAACAGGTAAATTAGTTACACCAGGAACATTTATCATAATCAGCCGTGGAGTGTGAGCAGTCCTCCAGGAGGAACAGCAAATAACCAAAGAAGGATGCTGTCGGATTTTTTTAAGTATTTCCAGAAAAACAGCTCCTAAGAAAAAACCTAACAGACAGGGCCAGGCAGAGACAGAACACAGAGAAACACTGAGACTGGATTTGAATATCAGCTCCAGTTCTCTCACTAAAAAAGAGACTCCTAAAAACAGGGAGGCTACCAAAGTCTCAAATGTGACTGTGACCAACAGCCCACAACATCCTTTTTATCCAAAGTTCGTCTGGATCTGATCTGTTCCTTACAGATAATTATTATGTGAAAATTTCTAATTAATCTCTATCTGATTAAAAAAAACCCCACAAAACAAAAACCACATAAAACATCTTATTTTCTTTCTCTATTTTATCTTCCTTTTAATCAGACATGAATAAAAAAGGTGCTGCCCTAAATACCAAACTTTTGACTGGAGATGTTGAACCCTTAACTTGTGAAAGGAGCTTCAACTTCTGCATGGTGACACCGAAATATAAATTTAGCTTCCAGCACGTGCTCATCACACTCCTCTGCCAAGGAGAACACACCTCAGACACCTGCAGTCTCCAGCCCTCCTGCTCTTCTTTCTCTGGCTGAAATCTCAGCTCACTGAGAGGATTGATTCAATGTACACATCTTTTTTTCTTCCTTTCTTTTTTTTTTTTTTTCTTTTTTTTTTTTTTTTTTTTTTTGCTGATGTTGTTTTATCCCTTGTCTCTAATGGGAATGTATTATCTTTAACTCTTCTCAGAGCACTCAAGATGACGGGAAAGCTGTTGAAAATAAATTAGACTAAAATAAACTCCAATTGGAAATGCTAAGTACTGCATGTTCCTGCTTTAGGAAAATGAAATACTTCATTCACATTCCTGAAACAGGACTTGGGACCATTTCAAGTGTTGTGACTTTTTTTAAATCCTCCAAAAATAGTGAGCGAGTTTTATAAATTCTTACTTTTCTCATATGATAAGGAATGAATTCATTATTAACAGAGCTTTCCTCTCTATGCATTTAATCAGAGTTGGGCCTCATTAACTAAAATGAACACACATTACAAGTGATTTTTGTCAAGTGCCTTTTTACTGGTCACCAGGGACCACCTGAACACATCTATGCTGTAATTAATAATATCAAAATTGAAATGTTGCTGCACCTAACATACCTTTAAAGGTGAATTTGGCTTTCTGCTAAAAGCTGGGTTTAGTCTAATTTGGAAGAGAATCATAGATACAAAGGATGGTTTGGGTTGGAAGGCGCCTTAAAGACCATCCAGTCCAACCCCCTGCCATGGACATGGACACCTTCCACTGTCCCAGGTTGCTCCAAGCCCCATCCAGCCTGGCCTTGGAGGACATTCCAGGGATGGGGCAGCCACAGCTTCAGGAATTTTCCAGGGATTTCTATAATCTACAAACAGGTAGAGGGACAGAATGCATTGGGGAATCCAGAGGAGGCGTGGACTCCACCTTCCTTTGTGTCTCATTTGTGCTCCCAAATTTATTTTGCTTACAGCTCCTGCTCCCCTTGTCTTTTTTTTCCAAGGACAGTATCCACGTAGATTAAGCTCAGACAAAACACCAAAGCACAAGAAAATGACATACTGCAAGTACCCTTTCCTCGAGGAATAACCTTTCAGGATGAGCTACAGGATTTTCAAGGGAAAAAACAGAGTACATGAGGGTGGCATCCCCTGGGGGTACAGAGGTTACAGAGGTCTCCCATTTGCCCAACATATTTTCTCCTCTTTCCCATCCATTTACCCCCCCCAGTTTGATCCTCTTGAACCTCTAAGTAATTCCTCTCTCCCCTCCCTGTCTGCTTCACCTTAAAACTGATGGTCTGTCTTTCCAGGTCACACTCCCCTCCTGAATTGTTCTTTAAGTTCCCCAGGTGGTCCATGCAATCTCCATCCCTATTTATCCCTCTTCCCTGTGTCCTTGTCCTGACTAAAAGGCCTGGGGGTGACCAAGAGCTGCTGCAGACTGAGACCTTGAAGGGAAAAGCTTTGAAAATAGAGCAGGGGCATCTCATCTCTTTTGAGGTTGCCCCACAGGGGAATCAGGCAGGGAGCGAGGGAATGAAAGAGCAGAAAGAGGCTTCTCTCACAAAGACTCTTTGCCCCCTTACACCTTTTCCCTCTTATCCCTAAGGTTTCTCTGCTCCTTTCTTACCAGACATAATGGGGAAGGGTAATGGGATCACTGTAGGGCCACTGTGTCCAGCCCCACAGTATTGGAATTATTACACCACAGCCTGATAACTTCTGCAGAAGGTGAAGCATAATGCACACAGAGAAAAATCCTGCTGAGATTCTGCTGTGTCACTCAGTGCACTTGGCAGAAACATGATGCAGGTCTGAGAACCCTGGGATGATTAAATTGCAATAAATACTACTATGAAAATAGATGTCTGTAGATGGTTTGAAACAGTTATGTTTTAGAATGGTTAAAAAAGAGATTAAAATCTTAATTAATGGTTATAATAAAGTCACCACGTATACTAGACCCTTAGGGTATTGTGTTTAGATGTCCTCCCCAAGTTTAAAAGGGTGATGAAGATGATTGTCCCAAGCTTAGACAAGGAAAACTCTGCAGGCAACACCGCAAATTATTTCTTTTGTATCTCATCATGCAGCTTCTGTTGTGGTGCTCACAAGTTGCTCCCACCTAATCTTTTAACTGACAAGCTCTGACCTTTGAGTTTCTGATAATCCCCATTTGCTTTGCTGATATCCAGCCAAACCTACCCAATTTTTCACTTTGGGCCAGCTGACAGGACCTGGGTTAGGCTGTGCCTGGGGAGTTCCCAGACCTGTCAAGTCCTGTATTGAATAAGAGACTCCCCCTTGTTCTCTCACCCTGTGTTACCCAGCGTCCTGGCTGGTGTAAAACCCTCTCCAGCACTGTCCTGCTCTGCCCTGCAGCCATCCTGAGCCCCCAGATGATGGTGCAGAGCAGGGGGGCCGCTCTGGGTGCAGCATCTGGCAGGGCATGGTGCTCAGCAGAGCTTTTCTAAATGTCCTTCCCTCCCCTGCTGCTGCTGAGATCCTCTCTGCACGCACAGCTGTGCCCTTCTGCCCTGCCTGCAGGACGAGAGTGGGATGGACGGCGGGAATGATCAGACATCCCTGAACACACGGTTTTTTCCTCTGTCCTAGAGATACAAACAGCCCCAGTGAAATGAACATGGGCAGGAAACCTTTCTCCTTTTTAGGGCTTTTATTAAAAGTCATCAGCTCAGGTGGGGAGAACCAACAGGTCTGCACTCACACCACTGCTACTCCCAGTGGTGGTTGAGAAGAGGAGTAAGAACGCAACTTTATCCACTTGTCTGTGGACAAAAAACATCGCGGCAAAAACATTGAGAAAATCCCTTGTTTGGTTTTTTGGTTTAACTCCAGGGGTCCTGCCTCTAGCCGAGGTCCTCCTGGAACAGGGCAAGGGGCAAAATAGGGTCTCAGCATTTCTGCAGGCTCTGGACTTTGTTCCTCACATCCAGACATCACTTTGATCTCTTAGTTCTGTGTTGGCTCGTTGTTTTTGGGGTCTTTTGGTAAGTTTGGTGGGTTGGCTTTCCCGTGGCATGCTGGCTCCGACGTTATTTGCATGTTGACTCGATGTCCCTTCCCCTCCACCTTCTGGGTATCATCTTCTAGGAAGCAGCAGGTGTCACTCGACAAAAGGGGGCATTCTTAACCATCAAGCACAGGTAGTTAACGAAAATGACTGGTGATTACAATAACAAGCAGTTAGAACTCCACCCTGGCAGCAACTGGTCCAACCTGTGAACTCTGCAACCTTTTTAAAAAAATTGGCAGCTTTTTCTGCTTATAACACCAGTGAGCACTGCTGAGGGAGAACCCAACAGCTTGGCCAAAACCCCTCCCTTTCAGCCCCTCTGTGCAGCAATGTTTGCTATCCCTGCATCTCCCGCCCCTCCAAAGAGCAAAGACAAGGCTGATAACGCAGGGCTGTCCCTTCAGCCCTCTGCCCTCTGTTCTCCTTTCCACCCTGTTTCCTGGAATCTCCTCTTCAGCTCTTCCCAGACTTCACTCATTATCAGTCAGAATAACAACCTTTGGTTTTGGTGAGGCTCTGGCACAGCTTCCCAGAGATGCTGTGGACTCCTCATCCCTGAAAGTGTTGAAGGCCAGTCTGGATGGGGCTCTGAGTAAGCTGGAAGATGTCCCTGCCCATGGCAGGGGGTTGGAAGCAAAATGACCTTTAAGGTCCTTTCTAAGCCAAACCGTTCTATATTTGATGTTTTTGTGATTTTGCTCACAGGAGATCTGTCTCTATCATGACTATTTTCAGTGGTGTTGTAGCCATGAAAATCTGAGAGAGAAATTCTGATTCCCAAGGAAAGGCAGCTCAACTCTGGGCACAGGACACGCACCCTTCCTTCCTATGATCTTTTTTTTTTTTCCCCTGGGGAATAAAATGCTTTAGGTCGCTGAATGAGCCTCACTTTGCATCAAGGCAAATCCTGAAGCCCTCAATTAATTTTTGAACAGTTTTTTTATCCAGTAGACTGGACTGTTGGCTTTAAAGACACACGAAAATGAATCTTCTCGACTGTCAACTTTGCACCTCATTAGGAGCAGTTTGAATCAGAAGGAAAAAGAGACAAAAAAAAAGGACAGCTAATCTCTATTTCCAAAATAGCACTCAGTGCTTTAATGGATTCATGCACACAGCTCCAAAAACAAATGGTTGATTAAATTAAATCAGATTAAATAAACAAAAGAAGCAAAGGGAAAGCACAGATAAGAATTTGGATCAGTGACTGGTATTATTAGGTGGGGAAAAACAGTTAATTTAAATTTTAAGAAGGATGCTGTTTGTCAGGGTGGTTTCATTTAAACAGATCTATTCTGTCTATGACACATTGCCAGATCTTCTCTTTGTGAAGCCAACAGGGAAAATCAGTGTTATTTTGCCAGCCCTGTACTATGGAGAGACTGGGATGTACTGACATGAAGTTTTCCTATGAAGAAGAGCACTCTGGGCAGGATTTATTTCTGCTTTAAAGCATTTTGTGCATGGGCAGCCCACCAAAGCCTGCTGAGGCCACCTGTATCTCGGTGTCCAGGGGTTTTCCAGAGCCAGGGATCCATCCCAGCACCAGTCACCCAGCAGAGCTTTCACTGATACCAGTGCAGGTCAGGGGAAAGTCAGGAATGAGGTGAAACATCATCTGAGTCATACACATTCACTCAACCTTACAATTCCTATTTTTCCTCAGTATTCCTGGTTTAGTAATGTACCTTTAGCATCTTCACATTATGACCCTGGGGTTTTTTTCCTCTTTTCTGGATGGAAGCAGGGTCCAGCTGAAGGTTTTCATTGTGTGTCCTTGATGATGATTTCTGCTTGGCAGTTCTGCTTTTTCCCCCTCAAACATTCAGCCATGGGGGAGTGTTACCAGTGGCCCATTCTATTCTTTCTCTTACTCATCAATATTAATTAATCAGGAATCTACCAGCATTGATGAGGAAAATGTTCCCATTAGCTGCACAAATGAACACCAAAGGAAAATCAACAGGGACATCCCTGTGGAGAGGATGCCAGAGTCAACACAGGGCTCAGTTCTGAGAAGGGAACAATGAATGTTCTTGCTAATCAGCCACCCAAATATTCGTGGCAGCAGAATTAAAAGAAAACAGATTTTCTACGGAATTGTGAGCACAATGTTTTGTAAACAATCCTGCCACCACATCCCCAGCTTTCCTCTCATGTACAGAACCCTCTCCTCCTACTGAGATACAAGAAGGACCTTCCAAGTCCCGAGTCTAGCAAAGCATCAGCTTTGCAGATATCTACATCTCCAGGCCTCCACAATCCTCAAACTCCCCAAATCCCTCCAGCTCATCCTCAGACCCCCTGAACTCCCCTCCACACTGTCTCCAGTGCCTCTCAGGTACCCCCATGATGAGTTTTTCAGAAAGCAGAAGAAGCAGCAACAGAATACAGAGTGAATGATGTGCCACCAGGGCAAGAGCAATGGGTCATTCTGATTTTCATGCCAAGGCTAACAGATGAAGTCTTCTGTTCATTTCTAGGAACAAATTATTGGGGATTTGAGTAATTCTTTCAGTCTCATTGAAAATGGCAAGCAGACAGAAATGGTTCTAGGAGGGGGAAGCAAGACTGGCAGTCAGCTAAGACAGACAGACAGTTGCAGTGTGATCATGTTAAAAATGAAAATCGAGGTAAAAACCCATTTCTGAAATGTATCCAGAGGTTTAGCTACCTGTCACTCCATCCTGAAGTGCAGTTAAATGGTTTTGAACCAGTTAAACCTCCAGTGGGATTGGTTGGTGTGATCCCTCCAGCTGCAGGCAGTGAAATGTGCAGCCCACTCCCACAGAAGGATCCTCTCAACACATCTCAGGGGAAAGGAGGGATTAAAACAAAAGCAGCATTTCAAAGCTGGAAACCTTTCAGGTGGCCATTGGTTCTGATCATGCAATGGTAGCATTTTTCATGGTGTCCTATGAAAAAAGCCAGGCCAAGATGTCACATGCTGTCTGCTCTGGAGTCATTCCTGGCTATCTGAGGTCCCAGATCCAGATGAACATCTGATCAGCATTCCAGAAAACCTGGGGGTGAAAGCTGTCCTCCTGAATAGAGGTGTCAGGAACACCTCAGGAAATGCAACAAGGCCAAATGCAAAGTTTGGTACCCAGGGCAAACCTCAGTATCAACACAGAATAAAAATGAATTGCTTGAGAGGAGCCTTGGAAAAAAGGGATTTGGCAACTCTGGGGGATGAAGCACTGGACATGAGCTGGCAATGTGATATTTCAGTCCAGAAAGAAAATTGTAACCTGGGCTGCATCAAAAGCAACATGGGCAGGAGGTTGAGAGAAGGAATTCTGCCCTTCTACTCAGCCAGGAGTGTTTCATTCCAAAATAAAAGAGACGTGGAACTGTTGGAGTGAGCCCAAATGAGGCCACAAATCTGATCAGAGAGATAGAGCTTCTCTTATATGGAGACAGGCTGAGAGAGTTGGGATTATTCAGCCTGGAGAAGAGAAGGTGGCAGGGAAAATTTAGACCCCTTCAAGTGTCTAAAGGGGCTCCAAGAGAGCTGGAGAGGGACATGGATATGCAGGGATATGACAAAAGGGAATGGCTTTCTACTGAAGGAACATAGGTTTAGATTATCAATTATTAGGAATAAATTCTCAATTATTGGGAATAAATTCTTGACTGTGAGGGTGGTGAGGCCCTGGTACAGATTGCCCAGAGCTGCTGTGGCTGCCCCATCCCTGGAAATGTTCAAGGCCAGGTTGGATGGGGTTAGGAACAACCTGGGATAGTGGGAGATGTCCCTGCTTATGTCATGGAAGTTGGACAGGATGATCTTTGAAGGTCCCTTCCAACCCAAGCCACTCAGCCTTTCAATGTGAGAGAGACACCTCATGCTCCCCATGTAGGACTTGGAGTGTGGGGACAAATTGTTCCTACAGCTGCCTGTGACAGCTCAGGTCACTGATGAACTTCCCCAGAATCCCTGTTGCCTGCTGTGGAGCCTTGACCTCTCACTCATCAACAGACCCACATCCCAAATACAAAATATGGGATTTAAACACCTCAGCATCGACATGTTCAAGCTCTTCCAACACTGATGATAATCCAGCAGTGAACAGATCTTCTGTAGGTTCTCTGTCACCTCTTTCACCCCTGTTCAGGTCCCTTGGACACCCTGGGAACTCCCAGAGTGCAAAGCTTCCACCCATTTGCTAGCAAAGCTCAGCTCTGGATGTCGGTGAGATGCACCACACGTGTGGCACCCGAAGTTCTGATGGGCTACAGATGTTTCAGGCAAGGAAAAAACCTTCCTGCCCTTTGCACTGCAGGATTTAATTTGAGAATGCAGACCTGGCCACAGTATTTTTAGTTGTGATAATAATAATAATCATCATCACAAGGACTCAGATGTTTAAGTTCAGCCCTTGAGAGACTGTGACCACAGAAGTCTAACAGCAAGAAATGGCCCCATCTGCTTTCCCATCTGAAATTAGCTGCAAATAGTCTTGTTATCCACTCGGCCCAAGCATGTCATCCCAAACCCCTTCTCAGCATATGCTTTTCAAAATACATTAGCTTGGTTCTGCAGGGTTCTGGCAAAACATTTCCCATCATGGTTTGCAAAGTCATCAAAATCTCAGCCTTCCTGAGGAATGTGCTGATTTCATTTTGATGTTGCTTAAAACCAGCTTTTACATAATATATTTCATCATTTAGTTGGTGGAGTTATTCCATTTGAAATATATATTTAGGATACATTGTTTATTCTGATTTATTTTATGTTAGAAGCTTATTTATTATGTTCTCTTTTATTCAGCATTTATCTTCACATTTAATTTTATATTCACTTTCTTATTATAATTCCATATTCTACAGCTTTATCTAGTAAAAATGAAATACTAGAAGTCAAACAAAAATAAATGTTGGAATAGTTTCAGTGATATATTCTCATTGACCAAAAAATGTGATGCTTTTTTAAATGCATGAGAAGCAAAAATCAAAATATAACATTATATTACAGACTGCAATGAAAAAAAAATATCAGAACTACTGAATTTCTCATAAAGCTTGGTCTCAATAACTCTCCTGGCTCACTATACATGCTGATATATTTATTCAATCATGCAAATATAAAATACTCTTTTCCTAATACTGACATTGCTTGTGTCATTAAAAATTGATCTACAAATATTTTTGCTTTTCTGAATGAACACTCCACTTGCTGTGATTGTTTTTTCCTTTTTTTTTTTTTTTTTTGAATTACATCATTATTATTCCTGCATATTTGACGTTGCTTGTTTACATTCGCTGGGTTTGGATCCTCTTCAGTCTGACTCTCGATACATCCTGCTTCTCATTAGAAGAGCTAAAGAGCACACAGATCCTGCCTAAGCATATGTGGCATGTGCTATTCCTTTTCCTCAGGCTGAAAAAATTGATTTTTCACAGTGAGGGACAAGCAGCAGAACAGTGCAGATCTTGCTAATTATCCGTACACTGCAAATTCAGAAGGAGAAATAAAAATCTGAGAAGGACCAAGCCCTGAGAGCTGTGTGAGATTTTCCTCTGCCTGTAATTCTTCAGCAAGTTTTCAGCTGACAAATGCATTTGGTGAGAGCCAGGACTCACACATCACCGGTGTTTTAACCAAAATATGTGTGGCAAACCCATCTCCAGTTCATCTTTCCTCACCCTGCTCACAGCAAAGCCCTGAATCACAATAACCTGCCTTCCCCTCTCGCAGGGAACAGAGCATTAGGTAGAGATCTGCTTTGGTTTGTGATTGCTTTTTAATGTCTTTTCACTACAGCAGATAGGCCTGACGTCATTAAGGCTGTTGTTGTTATCTTTTGAGAGGATTACTGAACACATAATTGATATCAGTTTCCCTTCCATTAGAGATTTACGAAGTTTGGTTGTATTTATACAAGTGGGTTTGTTCTGTAAAAATGAGGCAAAAGAACAAAAGTGTATCATTTCATTATGTTCCTCAGCGCTGAGGGGTTGTTCTGGGTTGCTTTGAGTTGATTTTTGCTTTCATTTTATGGATATTGAACGTTGTTTCATGTAACACTAAACTTTATGCAGATATTGAGAGGCCAATAAAGCTGAATGCGGAGAAGAACTGATGCAGAAAGATGTCCAGGAAAGCCACTTCCACCTGACAAAGGCTTTCCTGGTCTCACTCTTTTTTTTTTTTTTTTGTTTTTGTATGCACTAATAAATCCTCTATTTATTTTCTTCCTTCCAATGAAATTCATTATTCCTAAAATTTCTGGGTAGAGTAGCACCCAGTCGGTCCTCCAGCGAGGATGTCAGACAGGCAGAGAAGCACAGACAACCACCAGAGGCATTTTGTAGGACCTCACACTGGAATTGCACAGCTTTTTTCATCGAGGCTGGGCCAGTAGCAGCATCCAGAGCTGTTCTTGATTTATCTCAGCTCCTGCACCTACACAGTGGGGAAAAGGGCTTTATCTGGCTCAGAGGATGACCATGGGTTGGATGAGAGGGCAGAAGGAGGCTCTGATACACCTACAGTAAATCTCAGGGCATAACCAGACACGACTTTTCAGTTTCTCCAGCACAGCCCACCTTCCATGTAGGGTTTAACTTGTAACACTAAGCTGCCTCTGAAGTAGCCAAATCCAATTACAAAAATGTCCATATTCTGCTTGATTTGTTCTTAAAGATATTTAGAAGGGAGTCTCTTCTATATTAGACAGAGAGGAAACGAGGAAAGACAGAAAAAATCATAAAAAACAAGCACCAATCCCTCAAGGCAGGAGTGAAATTGTACAGAACCAGATGTGCCCACTGCAGAAACACCTTTGCAGAGCTCCAAGACTCATCAGAGGCTGTCTGAGAGAAGCAGCAGGAGATTCCAGCAGCAGCAAGGACTGCTTAATGCAAAGGTTTATTTCTGTCTCCTCTTTCAATCTCACTTTGCAGCCTGGGGAGTGAAACCCCAAACGTGTTTGACACATTTCCATTTCTCAAAGCCAAGTTTTTCCCACCAGCTGCTCTTTGCTCCACTGGCAATATTTCCCCAGGGCAAACTGGAGTCACCTGCCCAGGATAACCCAGGAGGAGTCCTCACAAAAGGCATTCAATTGTGCTTTAATTTGTGGGACTGCTCCCTTTGGTCCCAAGCTGGACCAGGCTGGTGCCCTGGACTATAACAGACCAGAACATTTAACACTGATTTACATCCTCCCTCACCTCACAGAGCTGCCTTTCTTTTTGCCCCAGAATGCCCCAGAATTCAATTTCTTTGAATCACATTAATCTATTTTTCACAGGAAGACTGAGCCAGCTTTTTTCCCCACAGTGGTAATTTCCCATTTATGTGGATTTGGTAGGTGGAGATCTTGGATGTCTTTTCCAGCCTTAATGATTCTATGATTCTGTGATTCTTTAAGTGTATCCATTGCACTGAGTTTATACGAACACTTCTGCTGGTTCTTATCTCCTCCTTTGCTTTGCTTTCCCTCACCTTTCAGAGTATTTGGATCAGGGACACAGCCAATCAACCTCTCAGCAATCCTGACCTCTTAGGCTACTTTGCAGTCCTGATCCTTGAGGTGCAATTTGGATGCAGTCTTCTCCAAAGGAAATGGATTTGATAACAGGGCAAAAATCAAAGAATCATTTGGGTTTGAAAAGATCCTTAAATTCATCGAGTCCAACCCCAGCACTGCCAAGTCCACCACTAAGCCATGTCCCCAAGTGCCACATCTACAGATTCTAAATACCTCCAGGGATTTAAGACACTTTCCTGGACCACAGTGACCACAATGAGGTCCAAAACCACCTCACAGCAGGGATAGTCCATAATACCTTTGGAAAAAGTAAAGATTCTTTGATGTGTTGTGCATACTGAGTTTTAAATCATATGAGTTGGGGACTTTTCCACTGCTCACCAGCTTCTAAAAAAGATCCCCAAATCCTCCATTCAGTGCAGGAGAGTTTTGTCCCCTGAGGGGTGAAGCTACAGGTAAATCATCTATTTAACCAGGGAGAGGCTGCCCGTTAGAAAAAGGTGATAAATTATCCTCTGATTTAAAATCTGAATTTAATTTCAGACACATACAGTAAAAAAAAACCGCAGAGGAGGGGAGATGGAGCATTAAGAAACTGCTATTTTGTCTCCAAAGCAATTGAGCAATGTGTAATGAGGACCAGGAGGGACAGATATTCAAGGATGCAGCGCGGTTTCCTGAAACATGAACAGATGGAAAGCAGCTCCTGTGTGTTGCTGATGACTCCACCCAGATGCCTTTGTGCTGCTTCAGTGTTTCCACTTCCAAATTCACCATTTCCAGGGAAGGACCTGTGCTGTAGCCCCATTCCATCACCTGGGAGAAGTCCTTGGAGGGAGGTATTGCCTGAACTACATTTGGGAGGCAGCAGATGGGTTGTCTCCTGAGAGGAAAGTCATGGAATCACAAAATGGGTTGGAAGATCATGGGGTTATCATAAATCATTAATATGATTCATGGAGAATCATAAAATGGGTTCAGGATCATGGAGTCCCAACTTCCCGCCATGGGCAGGAGCACCTTCTGCTATCCTGGGTTGCTCCAAGCCCCATCCAGCCTCCCTTGGACACTTCCAGGGATGGATCAGCCACAGATTCTCTGTGCCATGGCCTCAGCACCCTCTGGGAGTACAGCGATGTCTGGAGGTGTAAATCACCTGGGATCATAGGACTCCTTCCGCCCTATCAAACTACTGAGCTCTCCAGTTTACCCCCAAGTCCTGATATCTCCACAATTGTGCCAGCACCAGCACAGATGTGCCAGGGGCAGGACTCTGATTTTTCAGAAAGAAGATCAGCAGGTAGGCAAACATGGGCTCATGTATGAACTGAAGAGGTTCTCCCTGTCCTTGTCCTCACAGGAGAAAGGTTTGACCTTGAGATCAAGGACACTGTAAAACTCTAACGTTTTAACCTTTTTTTTTCCCCTGTGAGATGTAACATGAAACTGCTCATATTATTTTTTTTTTCCTCACAAAATACTCTCTCCCTGCCAAAGTGGACTGGAGAAGGCCAAGGCTGGAACAAATTGAAATCTCCAGGTATCTAACAGTCACTTCAGCTTCTCCACATGATCCTTTGCACTACTGGGGTTTCTGCAGTCGGGTTGTTATTTCAGTTTACATCTCTGGTCATTTCTATTTCTTGAACATGTAGAAATGCTGAGCCCTGTATCCGATGGGTGCTGATCTGCAGTGCCATGAGAGCAGGACCTGTCTGGGCAGCCTTTGGTGAGAAAGGCAAGACAACCACGAGCAAAATATTCCTTGAGAGCCATTTCTTTTTAACACATTCCAATTTCCTGGCCCTACTGCTTCTGCATGGACTGCTTCCACATGAGTAAATGACAAAATTCTAGTTCACGAATTACCACCGACTAGTGGATGGCTCCTGTGCTCAGCAGCTACCCACTCACATGATGTCTGAAGCTGTGTGTATATTATTCCCTGAAGTACCAGGAATGTTCTCATACATCTAAATTCAGCTCAAGATTTGCCATGGTTTGTGCAACGATTAATGGAAGGTCTGAGCTTTTTTCGTGCTGCTGGCACCGTAATCAGTTTACTTGGGGATTCACGTCGGGGATTAACAATTTTGCAAAGATTGTTACATCAGATACAGTTTCCAGAGGTGAAAATGCCATTTTTTGACATGATTAACCGAGCAAAGTTGCAGTTATAAATAGACATACATGGGGCAGGCAGGAACCAAGAAACTGAGTTGCAAGGAGATGCTCAGAGCTGGTTTTTACCCCACCTGATGGTTTCTGTCACTCTTCAGGAGCACCGTGGTTCTTGGGCATTGCCCCATACCTGTTGAACTCCCGGGACCAGGTCTTTTGCCAATGTAAATTTAAATCTCTGCCCAGTTTGCATGGGGAAGGGCCAGTTGATGTCTTCACACCAAAATATTGCACGTTGCATTGCAAATTGCCCGACACTTAAAGCAGAGAAGAACTCCAACTTATTTCATTGCTGTTACACCCACTTTCATGTGGTGTGAAGTGCAGCAGATTTCAGGATATTTCAGTTTAAAGGACTGAATTTTAATGAGAGTATCTGTTAACCTCTCCAGTCCCAGCTATTTCAAACAGTCTGTAATTCAATGCAAACTCACTCTGACAACTATTTGGCCTCTTCAAAGAAATCCCTGCCTTTTGAGAGGTCTAGGAAGGCTGTAAAATGTCCTTTATTATTCTTTATGCACCATATAAAGGTGTCTTTGTCTGTTGCTTGCTGGATAACACTGTGCCCATGGGGATGAACCCAGGTTTTGGATTAGCTGGGATCATGGATCAAAGCCCTCTTGATCCAGCACATGTCCAGAGTGATCTCTCATCCTCCCAAAAATCTCCATGGAAAGCTTTGGAATGGAGGAGTTTATACCAAGCCATTTTTGGGAGCCCTCTCTGTGATAGAAAAAAAAGTCCTCAGTCATTCGTCTGTGAAAAACATGTCGCACAATGGATCTGAGTGTTAGATGAGCTTTCCTGCTCTCCTGCAAGCAAAAATAACAGCACCTTACACACAGATAAAAGGAAATGTAGGGGTGAAGAAAGCTGCCCAGCCCCTGTTTGAGATACAACAATTTCAGAGCCTTTCTTCTTGCTTTTTCACTTCCAGGTCCTTTCCTGGACCTTTACGCACATTTTCTTCCATCAGCTTTTGCTTCAGTCACTGAAAAGAAAAGCAAAAAACAAACAGAAACTCGATGGCCAAGGGTGATGCTGTTGAGCAGAGCCCGCCCTGCCAGCTTGCTATTTCTGGCTGGATCCTTTTAAACTTGTGGATAGCTCTGTAAGCCTTATTTACACTTATTTACCAAACTCCATCTGACAGAACACACAGCAGCTTCCCTCCCCTCCTCTCCGTGGCTCTGCAGAAGGACTCACGCAGGCAGAACCACAGTGCCCACTGAATGGCAGAAAATGTGATGGGAATGGGTGTGAATCCTTGCTGCTGCAGGAACAGAGGAGGAAAAGGAGCAAGAGAGACATCTCTCGTGACCCCTGCAGTCTCAAACAAGGAGAGCAATGTTTCACACTGGGTGAATAAAACACCCTCTTCTGATTCAGGGGTTTTTTTTTTGTTTGGTTTTTTTCTAGAATGGAGGGAGGCCCACTTAGATGTGGGACAGAGCAGCTGTTTAGCAACACAAAGCAACACCCAAAATCAGTGCCAGGCAAAAATTCTGCAGAGACATGAAATGCCTGGGAAAACTGAAGCAGGTAGGATGTGATTTCTCGGCAGCGTGTGATCGCAGCACCTCCTGGAACAGCACTAATCCAATTTAATCCACCACCTGCTTTGCTGAACTCAAGAGCACCCTCAGCATCACAGTAGGACCCTGAAGTGAAAATAACCTGAAGCTGCTGCACCCCCAGACAGGTCCTAGAGCAGGCCCCTCCAAACTTTGGGTTTTCTTTGCAGAGTTCATCACACATCCGTGAGCTTCTGCAATATGGAAATCCATGTGAGATGAATTCTTCCAACCCATAGCAGGGATCTTACAGCTTTTTCAGCCTCGAAGATAAAATTAAATGAACATGGCCTAACCAAATCACTAGAAAAGGGACAAGATGTGCTATCACTAAGTCTAGAACAGCCATGAATGAACCTGCAGAAGGATCATTAACATTTAAAAGCTGGGCTTTGGAACAAGATGATCTTTATGGTCTCTCCAACCCAACCCATTCTAAGATTTTATGATTCTATGATTCATGGGTTCATCAGCAATTTCCTTTCTAGAAATTCTTAGGTCTTTTCCTTTAGAGAACAATATCATCTTCATATCTCTCCCACAAGGGCTTTAGGCTTCCTTGTTGCTTCAGGTGGGTGTAAACTCAGAGTAACTATGATTAGGGCAAGGAAAAGTCACAGGGAGATTCTGTGATTGACCTCTTCTCTTCTCTTCTCTTCTCTTCTCTTCTCTTCTCTTCTCTTCTCTTCTCTTCTCTTCTCTTCTCTTCTCTTCTCTCTTCTCTTCTCTTCTCTTCTCTTCTCTTCTCTTCTCTTCTCTTCTCTTCTCTTCTCTTCTCTTCTCTTCTCTTCTCTTCTCTCTCATCTCCCTCTTGCCTTCACAGCCTGATCATTGGAATTTCAGCCAGAGCTGGTACTTACCTGCATTTAAAACATGATTGCTTTTGGCATAAGAGGCTTTGGGAGTTTCAGAGGAGCTTTTGAAATCAGAAAGTTGCTCTTACTTTTATAGCAGAGTGACTTCCAAAGGGAAACAGTGGCTGGTGGATTTTGAAGCAGCTCCACAGCACCTCACACGAGGATGGGAGAGTCGATGATACACTGATACATTAACCACTGCAGGCAAGGATGGAGGACACTGAAAAATAATAATTATGGCCCTTGGAATGATTTATTCCCTCTCTAGAAACTCTAGGAACTACTCTAGCAACTACCTCAACCCCTCGAAGGTCACTCCTTGCACATGGTGCTCTCTCTAGGAGACCACGTGGGAGAAGGACTTGAAGGATCAGGAGCTCCCTCTGCTCTCCTGCTCTGCACCCACTTGGCCAAGCTGAAGGGTTTCAAACACATGTCTGAACTCATCTCCCTGGTGGGGTCCCCAAGGAGAGCAGACAATGGATTTAATTTCAAAACAGCACTGGATAACTTTTCTAATAACCAATAACTAATGAAAAGTGTGCTGGCCAGGGAAATTGTGAAATCACAGAAACCCCTGGAATAAATAAATAAAAGCCCTGCTTTACTGGAAGTGTTTCTGTAGTGAAACCAACTGCAGTGAGATGAGGAACAGCCTTGCCAGTAATGGATAACATTTATCACATTCCCAGATTCATGGAGCCATTCTGCACACCTGAGGCTGCTAACAACGTGGGGGACTGGGGGGGAGCTGCACTAAAGGCCAACATATGGCAGTAAATCTGGAACAGCTGAACACTGGGATAAATTCACAGCAATATTTCCAAATTTTTAGGGCTGTGACTTCCCAGTTGCCCTGTAAAGAAATATCAGTGTAGGGGATTCAAAGCATCTTTTCATCTGTGAGTTACACTGGGAAAAAAAGAGTGAAATTCAGTTTTAAGGGCAGATTTCTTGTAGCTAAATCAAATAATTAGGCATCTACTGTAAGGCAGGGTTCTACAACAATCAGGAGAAACAGCCTGCACATCACTTCCCACTTCACCTTCCATTGGGAGCCTTGTTCACCCATCACACAGGGAAACAAAGATGTGTGACTATCAGGAGGCTGGAAAAAGATATAGGGTTTAAATTACTAGATTACAGAAGAGAAAATTGATGTCTTAATTTTTATTTTACTGATTATTTGTACTGGCCCTCTGTTTGTCCAATTCCTGCAACTCTCAGAGGCATGGGAGGGAATAATTAAGGCATAATCTTTTTTGCTTGGCGAAATGTGCAGCAATAAATGGCTGCTAAGATTGATTAGTGACTGAAGTGAAGCAAAAGCCTGGGGTAGAATTCACCTTGCTGTTTCTCAGGATGATGCAAAAGAAATTGAAGTCAAGCCTTTTGCAGGTAAATCACAGGCCCAAATTGGGAAAAAATAATCCCTGTGCACAGCTCCTTTCTTTGAGGTGACTGAATTGTTCTGTAGCATTTCTACTTTTTTCTTGTCCAGAAAAACTGGAGCAAAATCAGTTTCTTTGAATGGATGACCACACTTCAAAGGAAAATGTTGCCACCGCTTGGGGCGTGGCGTCCCGGGTCGAGGACGGCTTGGTGGCAGCGCCTTTGCCACATGGGCCAAGCACATGCATACACCAGTGTGGTGGATGGTGAAATGGCATTTATTTACAGTTGAACCAGGTCATTAATAGCAGGAATTAATGGTAAAGTAACGGTAAAAGGGGAGGGGTTCTGCCTGACCGTAACATCGCGATATCTTGAGCGTAACATCGCGATATCTTCCCACAGGAAAATATAACTGAAAAGCCAGAGTGAAAACCACATTATAGGATTTTCTGAACCAGCTGAGAGGCTGGAAAACAACTTCTGTCTGTCCCAAAGCATCACCAAAGAGTTGTGGGGCCAGGATTGATGTCAGCAATCAATCAGGAGGTTTAAATTCCAGGCTGAAGTGGAAGTGGGGCCATGAATAACCCAGGAGGATGCAGAGGACACAAGGATGGTTGAATGGGCCAGAAGTGGCTGCCAAAAAATGCAGAAGAAATCACTGAAAATGGGAGATCCCTTCTCCAGAAAGAGAGAAGTGATTTCCCACTTTGCTTCATCTTGCAGATTAACAAGTAATGATGCCCTAGAACCAAACTGACTTTTCCTCTTTTCCTTTTGCCCTTTCTTTTAATTTTTCTTTCTATTCCTTTTGAATTTTCTTTTTCTATTTCCTATTTATTTTCCATTTTCTTTCTCTTTTGCTTTTCTCTTTTTCCTTTCTCATTTTCTTTATTTTTTTCTCTTTTTCTTTTTTCTCCTTTTCCTTTTTTTCCTTTCCTTTTAGTTTTCCTTTTATTTTTTTTCTTTTTTCTTTTTCTTTTTCTTTTTCTTTTTCTTTTTCTTTTTCTTTTTCTTTTTCTTTTTCTTTTTCTTTTTCTTCTTCTTTTTTCCCTTTTTCTTTATTTTTTTCTTTTTATTTTTTTTCTTTTTCAGCTTTTTCCCCTCTTCTTCCCCTTTTTTCTTGGTTCCATTTTCCTTTTCTGTTTTAAGCATTTACAAAGTTATTCCATTTTAGAAAGTGGTCTGTTTTAGCTCTTCAGCTGTCTGCCCACATGGCTGAATACCTGCTTACCTGATTTCTCCTCCCACTCTTGGGTTGACTCCTGCTGTCCAGCTCCCTGCCTGAAGGCAAGAGTGTAAATGACAAAATTGTGGAGGTTGGCAAGCAAGGACCATCACTTCAATTTTTGCTGACAGGCAAACAACGTTTTTGTTTCAAAAATAGGTGTAAGAAATGATCACCTGAATATTTTGATGTTAAAAATACAAAATATTATTTTCATTAGAAAATCATCCCAGGTAAGTTTTTCCCCCATTGCATAGATCACAGGGGATGATTTGTCCTCTGGGCAGAGGCAACTGCAGGATTGGCTGAGATTTGATTTAGATTTAAAAATTAGATTTAGAGATAGAGGATGCAGGAGTCAAATCTGAACACGGGCATGGGTGTGGCTGAGCACTCACAGTCCCCTCTTGGTGTCCACTGATGGCTCCACCTCTGGGCACAGCTGTGTCAAGGATTTTGATATGATGATCCCCATTCTGTGATTTTGACCCCATGATTTCCGACTATGAACTCGTGATCCACAAATTCATAGTCAGAAATGTGAAAATGTAGTGACCAGTGAGGTGTAGAGTGAAAAAACTCTGATCAAAGTCCTGCTGGTAGAGCAATATTAGTGCATGGCAGAGACCTGAGGCTCTAAAAAGTGATTATACAACAAATGGTGACACTGTGCTTTTGCCCTTTCTTGATCCCACAACAACCATAAAATGTGCTCAGCTGAAATATTTAACACTTTACTTGTGGATGGGATGATGCCCAAACCCCGGGAAAGCAGATTATGTGGAAGGTGAACACTTTTCAAATGCCACTTAGGGCTTCACGCTTCCCTCCCTCGTATTCTTGCCATGTTTTCCTTTTTATCTGTAGGTCAACTATTAATATGAAACAGTAAAGACAGAGATAATTTCCTATTGATCTGGAAAATAAAGTGGGAAACACAAAGTGAAGAGAACAAAAAATCCTGCTGCAGTCCTTTGAAAATTACCTCAGCATCTGTGTTTGAACCTTCTCCTGCAGATTGTGGCAAAGGAGGAAGCTGAAAGGAGAAGAAAGATGTGTAAAAGTAACTTTAAATATGTTTTTGTCCCAGATCCAAAAGGATGAAGACACCAAAAACAAGGAGATTCATCTTGAAGCCTTCCTGGAGATTGATGGAAGCAATCTTTTTTAACACAAGGAAAGCACTTGGATTTGATCAGTGGCAACTTAGAGATCACCAAACTGAATCAAATCCCTTCTATTTTTGTGATTTTGACTTCCTTCTCCTCCACCTCCTCCCACTTCTGATTCCCAGGAGAAGCCCACCAGAAGCCCACCATGTTCCCTGGGAGGGAAACATGACCTGAATTGTGAGATTGGGTTGCAAAAATTCCAACAAGAGGAGAAGGCTCAGAATTCTGAGCTTGTGAATTTACTCCCTGAGAGGAGGGAAAAGCCTTGGTGAAGGGTATGGAGAGCTTATTACAACCTGTAGCTTTCTATAGACTCCTGCCACACACATCTATGTCTCCAACTCACTGAGCAGCATCATTTAAAAACCCTCAAGCTCAGTGATTTTTTAGTCCATAAGAGGTGAAATTTAGCATTGACTTCCATTAAATTCAAGGGAGCTACTCGAATTGTGCCAGCTGAGAGATCTCAGCCCTCAATAGTCTATTAGTCCCCTAACCCAGGTAGGAAAATATTCCTATATCAGACCCACTGCCATCTCACTCCTCATCTGCCATTCTCTTATATAACACCACCATAAACATCCATGATGGATTTACACTGTTGTGCCAGAGGAAAAAAAAATCCATCCCTCTACTTGAAAAACAGGACTTGTTTTCTCTCCTGCTTTTCTTTCCCTCAAAGTCCCAGTGCTATCCTGGCATTCTGAATTGGGGATGATAAAAACCAGTTCAAGTGTAGGGCACATGAGGAAAAGACAGCAAATCTGCAGAGTATCAAAGAGATCATTTCTCTCAGAAGCATCCACAGAAATGAGAAGTAATGAGCTGACACCTCCCAAACAGCTTTTTAGAATGCAAAGCGTTGGGCAGCTGGTCAGGTGGAGAAAAAGAAATAACCAACCAACCCTCTTTCTTCCTTTTTTTTTCTTTTTCCTTTCCTTTTATTTTTAGCCAGAAGATGTGTTTAGTCTGGGGTGAACAAATCTGTCATGTTGGTGAGATTGCTCCTACCACAGTACCACTCTGAAGAGGACAGCTACTCCAAATGGGTCACTTCTGCCATCAACCACGGGGTGAGCACAGCAGTGGCTGATTAACAGCATGGGGTAAAAGCCATGTAGGACAAGGATGAGCTGAAACCTTGCTCTGAAAGGAAGCTGTGGGAGAAATGAGGGACATTAGGTTGTAATCTTCCAGGAGCTGCAGCCCACAGCTGCAGCAATGAGCCCTTGGTTTCACAGCTCTGGGTTGTTTTTGTTCTGCTGCAACGCTGGGCATATCTGTGCCCTAAGATAGTCCAGGCTTAGGCTCACAGCTGAGTTCAGTTAGCCTGTGAGGGTGGCAGGTGTCAGGATAGAAAAGTGTCACCTGAACTGAGAGTCCTCAGAGAGAAGGGTGTCCCTGAAAAGGCCACTACATTGGGGATTGTTTCAGCCGTGTCACAGCTGAGAGAGGGGGATCCACACCCACCAGTTTTAGGTTTTCACCTCTATCATAGAACCATAGAATAATTTGGGTTGGACAAAATCCTCTTATTTCAATCCTTCCACTAGATCAGGTTGCTCCAAGCCCTGTCCATCCTGGGTTTGAACTCTTCCACAAGTTCTCTTTCCATTTCCGTTTCTCACCACCCTTTATTGACCTCAATCAACAGATTTTCACAGTCTCTTCTAACCTGACAGTGGGAAAATGTAGGTGGGATTTGTCCTACCTATTTTCAGGTGTCTTTGTCAGCATGGGATTTCTGGCTTCCTGTAAAAGTGGGTGTCAAGTCACCAGAGTCAGTAATGTCACAGGTCTGCTCGTGCTCAGACAGATTCCTAAATTTTGTCAGACAAATCATCCCCTGAACTTGTCTCAGTGAGGAGAACCTGGGGTGACTTGTTCAGATGGAGAAACCTGTATTGAAGGTATCCATGCAGGTCAGATAGATTTCACCTATAGGGAGGGGAGTGTTTGAAGAAGGTTTCTGGCATGGATGCACTTTATTGGAGTTCACTCCAATGACTCCAAAGAAGACCTTGTGTGATCAGTTGGCTTCCTGTTTTGACCACAGGACTGTCATGCAGACATCAGTCAAAAATCAGAGCTCTTCTCACATCTGGTCTAGCACAGGCCATCAAAAACCTGTCAATAATGATTTTACTGGGAAAAATTATCACAGATCTCTCTTTGCAAATGGAAATGACTGCTGCCTAAATTGTGAGGCATCTGCCCCAGCACCTTAAAAGCTTCCAGACTCACAAATCTGAAAGGGAAGACTTTTCCTCCTGAAATTAAGCTTTTTCTTTTTTCCTTAACAAGACATGCAATTTATTCCAGTATGACCAAACTACTCACCACACAAATGAGTAAGAGAGGAGTAAATATAATCATTCAAATGCAACTTTATGTAGATCAGTAAAAGAAAACCTAAGGAGAGATCCAATGGAAAACTAAACTCTGAAATTTGAAGTCACATATGAATCTTGAGGTATCCTGGGACTAGATCTGCATGGATGGAGAGGATGATTTCAACTTGCAGCCTTTATTTAGAACCGAGCACTGATGTCCAGCCAGCGAGATGCGGATTCATGTTTATGAGCCGCCTGGCAAATACTCACGCACCTCCCACAAAAACCCTCTAATTAAATGTTAATTAAATGCAACACATTAGGCTTAGCAGACTCTCTGCTGCTGAGTTATATACATACACTGCAGACACTCTAATGAAATACTTGACTTTGATTTACGAACATGAATGCAGCTAGAACTGGGGCTCGCGCTGGTATCTAATTTTGCACAAAACAAAGGAGGCTGCCTTGCCTCTGCTAATGGCTCCAGCTTTTTAATGAATACTTCCAGCCCTGATGTGATTACACAGTGACTTACAGGCAGGGAAGAGACACAAGCAGAGAAATGCCTTGCATGGAGGGGACCTCCTCTCCTGGCAGTGGGGAAAGATTTTGCCAGGTCTCCAGCTGCAAACGCCCCTCAGCCACCACAGTGATCTCATTTCAGCCCTCATTGCTCTGGCTGCCATCACAAAACCTTACTTGATCTGAAGGGATGGAAGCAGCAGGTGAGGCTCAGATTGTGTCATGCCCGTTACAGTCAAGATGATGAAGGGCCACGGGTGAAAATCATCAAGAGAAAATTAGAGGTGTCACTTCAGGAGTGAACTCGTTTATGCAGATGGCTCCTGATAGAGCTTCTCAATGCTGTATTCACTCGTTTTACATGCAAAATAATCAACACATTGTTAACCTTTATTCGGCTTCAGAGTAAGAAAATACCACAGAATCATGGAATATTCTGAGGTGGAAGGGACACACAAGGATCATTGAGTCCAACTCTTAAGTGAATGGCCTATATGGGGGTCAAACCTACAACCTTGGCATTGTCAGAACAGTGCTCTAACCAACACAATTCTGGCCCCAGTATGGAGTTATCTCAAGTTTTCCTTATTTTTATTTTTATTTTCTACCTGGCCCCCTAAATTTCCAGTGCAGACACTGACTGACAAATTTAGAAAAAAAATTTTAGTACTTCTTATTCTCAACATGCAAGGTGCAGCCTGGCACATAGGACAACTGAAACTCTCTAGGATTTATAATATTGCTCATTTTCTCCTGGGCTTTTTGGTAGAATTCTCCTTTAGTGTCCAGAAATGGAGGCAGATCTTGTCATGCCATGTATTACAGCTCCTCAGTGACAATCAGCACCAAGCATAGGGTATGAATCCATGTGGCATCCACAAAATACACTGGTAGAGGAACAATATTTTTACAGTTTTTCCAAAGCTCTGAGACTATTGGAAAGTAGCTACCTGCCAGGGAAACTTTCTGTAATCCCTCCCAAGGACTCTTCCTGGCTCTTGGGCAATGGCCCACCCAGCAAAAATGCAGATTAAATTGCACCATGAATTTCTGAGGCTTTGTAATGAACTCAGGCAGAATTTGTGGTGCTGTCCTGATGTCAGTAGCTGGGTTGGGGACTTTTAATATTGGCTGAGATATTTCCTGCCTCCACTGTGATTGAGTTCTTTTTAAACCCACATCTATTTCTCCTCAAAAATGGGTAGATTATGTCTCAATGTGAAGAAAAGCATTGCTCTCCAAGCAAACCAAGCAATACAGAAAGAGAAATTTGAAAACAACAGCCCTTGCTGATGTGGCAGGAGGCTGAAATCACTCGTGTTGTGTAGTACTTTGAGATTCCCAGAATGGAAGGCACGGCTGAAATGCACATTACTGTCTCAGGGACAAAAAAGGGAGAGATCAGATGAAATAATGATTAGAAAAGGCAAAATAAATGAGTTACTCTCCTCCCTGAGGGCAGGCTGTGCCGGTTTTATGAATGTGAGAACCTATTCTTGGCCTTGCACAGGCATCTGTGAAAAATGTGCCACTGTTTCATCCCTCTGTGTACCCTGCCAGAAGGAGCGAGCGCGGCGGGAATCGCGCGCAGCCTGACGCGTCCTGCAGGAAACGCGAGGGACTGACCGCGTCCTTCCGGAGGGCTCCACGTACACCACAGCTGACTGAAGGACCAGCAAGGTCAGAGACTACCTTGGATGCAGTCCTAGAAAACCATCCAGGCGCACTAAATAAAACAGAAGCCAGTAGGCATCTGGGGAGAAGTGATCTTAATGCGTTCGGATCAGAGATGTCGCCGGCAGAAGGCTCAAGCAGCAAAGCTCGGGGCATAAAGACCATGGGAAACTTTACCTTAAACAGAGGTCCTTACCTGTGAGGAAATAAAAACAGATGCTGGAAACGTCTCATTATTCCATATTGCTTAGTGCTTTCCTTTAGAAGTCCCAGACATGAGAGAAGAGGCTGTTGTAGAAAGAAGCCAGAAAAAATGGACATTCAGGCACTTTACTTGTTAGCACTGAGCTGCAGAAGATCTGAACACTCCAAACCCATGGAGAAAAATTATTTTAAAGGTATCAGAAAAACACACTGTAGACATCTTCTCCAGGATGAGAAGGTTCACACCAGGCTGTGCCCCTACTCTGAGTTCAGAGTGCAGAGAAATGTTACTCTTCAGTCCCTATAAATAACTCTCTTTTTTTTGGCAAGACCAGGGGGAATTTTAAGGACTTGTATTCTTCAAGGGACACCATATGGTGGTTTTGGCTCCAAAAGAAGCGCAGAATGTAATTTTTGGGGCTCAAAAGGCACCTTAATTAGCTATAGTCATCCAGGAGTGGAACATACCACTGAGCTCAACTGATGAGCTACAAAGACCAAATGATGCTCATGTTAACAAATTATGCTGTCTGTTGAGGACATTGAATTATTATGTCAGCCTAGCCTTTGTGGGTTAAACTATTCCCCAGCCACAGGAGCTGGGGAATTGAATGAAGTTGACATAGTTCCAATCTAAAACCTATGAATCCTGAAGCTGTGCCTGTTTCAAAATATTCCTTGATTTTTGAGATTTATGGCCTGAATATTCAGAAATTCCATGAAGTTAAAGTACCATTTTTTCCCCCTAAAAACCATTAGTTCTTCCCTTCTTTGCATGGAACAACTTGTAATTTTTTCCCTTTGAAAAAAATTATAATGTATCACTGGATCTCTGTCCTGGTTTCAGCCAGGGTAAGGTTAATTTCTTCTCAGTAGCAGATTTTCCTTAAAAGACTTCAAGAGAGCAAAACAGAGTTTTAAAACAGGTTTTAAAGCTGGCTTCTCCTTCTGTAGCCCAGACTGATCTACTCCCAGGGTGGAATGAACTGAGAGAGGCAATTAAGGGTGATAGAATCAAGTTAATTCTGATGAAACCCAAATGTTAAACACTGCAATGAAAGTAAATGCTGCTTATCTGTCTGTTGAGGGTGACAGTGAGAAGTTGAGCAGAAAACTATAAAACATGTAAGAAAATGATCAAGTGAGTTGTCCACTCTGAATGAATCATGTGAACAAATCAGTGGCCACCAGGACTTCAGGTTGGCCACCATGAAATTAATTTTGTAGCAGCAGCAAGGACTCAAACACAAAGCTGATGAAGGTTGGATTAGGCATGAGAGAACAGGGCAATGATTTACCTGGGGAGCCTCATGGTCTGTGATCCACAGGGAAGTGTTATGGTTCCAGGGGATTGGAAGTAGATGATTTTTAAGGTCCCTTCCAATGCAAAACCTTCCATGATTCTTCTTCGTGAAGAAAAAAGTGTATTTCGTAAAATGAGCGAGCTCAAAACTTTGCAAGAAGAGAAAGTCACTGGTCCTACTGAAGTGTGAAATATTAAAACCTGGTTTCTTGGGAAGCTGCATCTCACCCTGTCTGTAGAGGATTATGCTAAAATTGTAGTTTGAATTCAACCCTATTGGATGTCAGACAGAAAGATTTTCCTAATGCCCAAAGAGGGGAGCAGGAGGGAAATCACACTTTGATGTTTGCAATAGTCAGGACCATTCTCCCAGTGGAACCAGTCTTCATTTCTTTACCTGGGAATCCAACCATTTTCACCCAAGCTTGTGAGAGTTTAATATTTTCCTTCTGTCAGATTTCACCTATATTAGCCAGCAGACCCAAAAGTCATGAGTAAGGAACAACTGACAGGCTTAAATTGCAGCATCAGCTAATTAAGTCCAGAACTCATCGGTGCTGAGTTATGACACCCAGAGCTGCAGAGGTTGCCAAGCCAAGGAAGATGCACTGAGACAGAGCTGATATTAGGTAAAAGAAAAAATAAAACAGAAATATGTGTGTAAGTAGTCTGAAGTGCAGAGGAAGATCTGAAAAGGAGATTAAGTTTGAAGAAGACACACAACTGGGAGGAATGGCTGCCACGCCATTGGACAAGAGAGTAATGGGAATTTTTGTGGGTGTTAAAACTGTCTCTCCCATTTTGAGGGAGTAACCAGTGGTCTGTTCTAACAATAACGCACTGAATCTTTCATGTTGTCCACGACCAATTATGCCCAGAACAGGGATCACTTTAATAACAGAGGTGTCAGCTGCCTGCAGACAACCTGTGATTAGGTTTGGTTCCGTCACACCTACCTAGGAAATGGGCACCCACTGAACCTGCTGGTCTTGGCTCCTCCCTCAAGATCAGCACCTAGAGAGGTGACTCATCTTCCTCTCTCCCCACACCTGATCCCCCTCCCAGATTATGGTGGGATGAATCACCCTATGGAGGTATCACTATCACTCAAGCCCTAATAGATATTGAGGAAATCTACTTCATTGTCTTAACAAATGGTACAATTCTTGGTTGGCTTAAAGTATAAATCCAGCTTAGAGCATGTCTTGGTCACCGCTGTGGCTTCTCTCCCTCTGGGGCATGAGTTATCTGGGTTTGTGAGATGGGATTTCTCCATCACAGCAGTATTCCAGGTGGCAGGAGCAGCCTCCAATACAAAGAGAGCCCCATCCCTGCAGGAACAGCACAACTTTATCCAACTCCAGCTGAAAGCTCGCTGTCACAAATGATCAAATCTCTTTATATTGACAGGAAATCGTTTAGAGCTGCAGGAAAGAAAAAGCCATCAACATTTTCCCTGTGAAAGCCAATGCTTGTTTTTTCCAGTGGTTGCTGGTGTGTGTTATGTGGATATCAAACTCTGAGGAATGGGGAAGACACAGATGACTTCAGAGACTCATCTTCACTGCAATTTGCTTATAATCTGCATGAATAAATTCCATTCAAATGACCTTGAGGAAAATATTAATAATATGATAATGGGTCATTTGCATACACTGCTGAATATGTTGTCAATTCAAACAGAAGGGTTTGTCCAGAGCTCTGTCAGCAAACAGAGAAACAGAACAAGTCACTCTGAGAGTGACTCCTACATCAAGTCCCCCAGCTGATATCTGAAACTATTGGTCACAAGCTTGACTTTTTGGTGAGATTTTTTGAATTCCAGGTCACAGCAAGAGACAATGGGACTTCGGCATTTTAAAATTATTTCACGTTGTTCAGAGCTTGATTTCACTCTGTTTTCATGTTTTGTCTCCTAATGATTTCTGACATGCTTCAGAATTCCCAAACCATCAGAAAAAAATATTACCTGATTGTAAGAAATGACAAATTCATTTCAGTTGTGCATTCCTTAAAATCCATTTAAATTTGAACTTAATTTTATCATCAATGAATTATACACAAAGAACAAAACCTGAAACCAGCCTTGCCCACACAATTTTAGGTATTTTTACTGTGCTGTATCTTTCCCTGAAATAGAGCTCTGATAGTTTCTTTCAGATGATTTAGAAACTTGAAAATTTCATCTCAAGTTGAAAAAAAATCCATTCTGTGGACTTATTATTTTCATCTCCCTTCGTGGTGTAACTTTCCCCATGGTGATCACATTTATTATGGGCATGGAAAGGACAGTCTCACACATGAAATATGTGCTTTGTGTGCTAAAAGGGCTCATTCTTCAAAGCTGAGAAAAATTTTGAGAGAAATTGACATAAGTGTAGAGAGGAAATTGTGAATGAAAATTGAGAGTCTTTTAGGAATAATTTATTAGATGGCCCAAAGCCAAGCATCCACAATCAAGACAGGATAACTTTGACTAAAAAGCCATTAGAATTTCCTGATAAAGTGAAAGCTTCAAGTAGAAGTATCTATATATAGGCCTGTTATCTCTGTTGGGCATTTATTATGGCTATTTGCTTCTTTACTTCTTCTGTATATACTGGACTTTTTTCATGCAGATGAAAAAAAAATGTATTTATGTATTTTTTTCATAGAACCAGAGAATGGTTTGGGTTGGAAAAAAACCTCTAAGATCATTGAATCCAACTGTTAACCTGACATTGTCATCTTCACCACTAAACTGGGTCCTCAAGTGCCACATCCACATGTTTTTTGACCAATGAACAGAGACTGTGGTTTCACCACTTCCCTGAGTGCCCTGTTTCCATGCTTGACCCCTATTCCAGTGAAGAAATTTTTTCCAAATATCCAGCCTGAACCTCCCTTGGTGCAACTTGAGGCCATTTCCTCTTGTCCTATCACTTGTTACCTGGGACTTTGTTATCAGTTTGCTCAAAGTCTCAGCAAACCTGGCTCTGAACCCTTCCTGTGATGGGGCATCCCCAGCTTCTTGAGGCAGCCTGGTCCAGTGTCTCACCACGTTGCATTGTCCAAAATTTTATCCACCAGCATCCCCACATTCTTCTCCTCAGGGCTGCTCTCAATCCATTCATCCCCCAGTCTTTATTGATAACACAAGTGCAGTACCTCTCATTTGACTTTTTATGCACTTTTTTTATATTTTTTACTTTACTTGGTGTTTCTTAGAAATCTCGGATGGGAGGGCAAACAGAAAAAAGCTGAAGTTTTAAGAAAGAATAAGTAAGGTAGGAAAATCTCAAACTGTCAAAAAAATTGAGATAAGAATGAAGCCAAGATTGTGAGAGGCCAAAAATTTAACTGTCTCCAAGTAATGCTATCATGGAATATCCTGAGCTGGAAGTGACCAACAAGGACCATCAAAATCCAACTCCTGACCCTGCACAAGGCACCTCCAACAGTCCCACCATGAGCCAATACTATCCAAACACTTCTTGAATTCTGTCAGACTCGGAGCTGTGAACTCTCTTTTCCCTGGAGAGCTGTTCCAGTGCCTGAGCACCCTCTGGGTGCAAAACCTTTTCCTGATATCCAGCCTAAACCTCCCCTGGCACAACTTCAGGCCATTCCCTTGAGCCCTGTCACTGGTCACCAGAGAAGAGATCAGTGTCTCCCCTCAGGAGGATGTTGGACCACAATGAGGTCTCCCCTCAGTCTCGTCCTCTTCAGGCTGAACAACCCAAGCGACCTCAGCTGCTCCTGAAGCCTTGAATAAACGTTTTTTATTCTGTTTTAGGACATCTCAAAACTTGCTGAAATTTTCAGCCTTGGCAAGGTTAAGATTCCACACACCTAGGGATTCCATAGACATTTCCAAAGGCAATTAGGGCAGGAGCCAGTAGGGGTTATGGCCACAGCAATGGGTCATGGGGATGGAGAAGTCCTTTAGGACAACCTGGGTCCATTCCAGCAACCTCATCCACCCAAAAGCCAAGAACAGGGAGCACGGGCTGCGCTCACGGAACAGAATGTGAATTTCCAGCTCACAGGGGGCTGCAAACAGGAATTTTGGAGCTGAATGGCAACCAGCCATGACCTCCCAACACAACATTGTGGCAAGAGCAGCCTTTGGCTGGCTGACCAAGTGAAAAGTGAGTGGGAGTGAAAAGCAATTCTCTATTTACAGAGAGAGTTGGTCAAGCTGGTATTGCTGAATTTGCGTCACTTTGTGGCTGATCCTTTTCAAAAGGTCACTGGAGGTTCTGGAAAATACTGCACTAGAAGTTAAGATGAAGAGAAAGTTTCCTTATCAAATGAGACATAAAGAGGTCATGCTGTTTATTGAAAAAATAATGAAAAAAGAAAAGCAGTGCCTAGGTTGTGGCACAGAGCTACCTGCACCAGAGGAAATTGTGGCTGTTCAAGCTTTTCAGTCTGCCAGAGAAAGGCAAAACAAATACCACAAGCAGAAAAATCCAAATTAGAGGAAAGACACACATTATTAACAGTGATTAATCACTGAAACAAACTATCCAAGGAGGAGAACAGACTCTCATCTCCTGATGTTTTCAGAGCAAATGTATTTACTTTCTCAGGTAGGATGCTTTCAGTAAACATATGTTATTGATCTTGATGCAGGAAGAACCAATAGAATTTAAGAAAGCATTCAAAAATATGACTTAATGACCCTTATTCTCTTATCTCTTCTTCTAAAGATTTTATGAGTCTATGAATTGTACCTAATTAGCAATATTTAGTCATTACAGAGTCATTACACCCTGCTTACATCAGAACCAAGATAATTTGCATAAAACACCTCCAAACAAGGACAAAAGTCTGCCAGACAAAAATTTACTATCAATTAACAATGGGAGGAGTGAAACAATCCTTTTTCTCTGCCCTATTGATCTTTATTCTCATTTTGTCTCAGGGCATTTGTTCTGGCCTGGACATCTTTGGTCTTGGTGTTTCCATCCCTGTCATTTTTCTTGCAAACCTTTTAAAAGAATTGATATTGTCTCAAAATGTACGGTCTCCCTAGCCTGCTGTTTGTTGGAGAAGCTGAATGCAATGCCAGAGTTCCTCTTTAGTCTGAGTGTTCAACACTGCTTAAAAACACCACTTAGGAGATGTCCCATCTGGCCACCCAAAAGGAGTGGATATTCAATGACTAAAGGATGAGAGTCATAGATTGGTATTTGATAACAGAACGAATATTAAGGGCTGTCATTTAATATCTGTGCAGGAGTTGGTTTGTGTTAACATGATCTCAGAGAGAATTACACAGTCCAAAATTATAGCATCACTGTGTTATTATTATTATGACATTATTAAAAAATGCCAAAATTAGCATTTTAAGCCATTTTCTTCCCTTAACTAGCTAATCTTCACCCAGAACAATGCCCTGTAACAAAATATAATGCAAAGTCTATCAGGCTGGGAACAGAATGATTCCGGGGGCTGGAACATTAATTAGGAGTAACAGGATTCTGATTTATTCTATTCCCATTCATCAACACAGCTTGGGTCCTCTTTTTCTGATCTGGTTTCTGTTGTTTACCTGCTTTTCTTTGGCTTGTTAGTAAAGCATCCAGGATTCCCAAGCAGTCTCCCACCTAAATACTGCCAGACTTTGAATGGGTTCATTTCCAAGAAGAGATGAAAGCAGCACAGTTGTTTCAAAATGGGCATAGGCCAAAGCATTCAATGCTCACAGCCAACTGCTCATGAACTGTCTACACACCAAGAGTTATTGGCAGGCAGCGTATGGCAAATGTGCTGCTCTTCAGAAAACTGTGATCTCTTTGTGAGCCACTTTTAAGTAGATAAACGGACCAAATGGCTTGTTATGAATTATACACACCATCTCTATATGCCACCAGATGTGTTTCAGTGTAAAACCACCGGTCTGCAATGATTAGTTATCAAGTTGGAGATGAGGAGAGCTTGGACAGGCATTTCCAGCTTGCTGGCTCTTAAACCCTGGCCAAGCTAAATCAAATTATGCCCAGATATCAAATTGTGCCTAATGAACTCCTGTGCTGATAATGAGCACCTGTATTTCTCACTGCTATGTCCCAGTGAGAAATTCTGGTGCTTGCAGCAAAGATTCATTGGGAAGAATAATTGTTGTGAGTGGGCATAAAAAGTATCCACTGCAATTGCTGCAGTAATTGCTGGCCACCACAATGTCATTGATGGCAAGTCAGATGAGGAAGAGTGGAAAAAGGTTTGTCCCTGTGCTAAATACAGATGTGGATTCACATCATCCCTTGCTGTGCTTGAAGGGTATCCTTGCCCTTGTGATGATGGAAGTTCAGCTTTCCATCACAATACATTTCTGCAAATTTCTTTTCTAGATTTGTGTTCTGTAATTCACTTCAAGTTTTGCCCCTTCACTCTTGAATTCAGGGAAGTATCCCACAATTTGAGACTCTGGATGGACAGTCACACACAAGCTGTGAGCTTTTGTCAGCTTCTTCATGGAGTTTTCTCTCTCCAACAAAAACGTTCATGGAATTGTTTAGGTTGGATAACTCATCTAAGATCATTGAGTCCAACCTTTCCACCAGCAATTCCAAACCCACCCCTAAAACATGTCCTCAAGTGCCACACAGAGCTTTTAAATCCCTTTGGGGATGGGGGCTGTACCACCTCCCTGGGCAACCTGTTCCAATGCTTGACAACACTTTGCATGAAAAAAATTTTCCTGATGTCCCACCTAAACCTCCCCTGGTACAGCTGAAGGCTGTTTCCTCTTGTCCTGTCCATTGTTCCCTGGGAGAAGAGATCAACCCCCAGCAGCTACACCCTTCTGGCTGGGAGTTATAGAGACTGAGGTCTCCCTGAGCCTCCTTTACTCCCTCATCAGACTTGTGCTCCAGCCCCTTTCCCAGCTCTGTTCCCTTCTCTGGCCGTGTTCCAGCACCTCAGTGCCTTTCTTGTAGTGATGGGTCCAAAACTGACCCCAGGCCTTGAGCTGTGCCCAGCAGAGAGGGACAGTCACTGCCCTGGTCTGGCTGATCACACCAGTGCTGATCCAAGCCAGGTGCACTCGGCCTTCTTGCCCACCTGGGCACGTGCTGGCTCATGTTCAACCAAAGCAACACCTCCAGATCCTTCACCACCAGGAAGCTTTCCAGCCACAGGAGTCTTTAGATGGGGTTCACCTTAGAGGGGAATAAACTCAAGCAAAAACTACCTGGGAAGTTCATTTGGGAAGGGCAGTGGGGGACCCAATCCCTGAAAAGCCAACTGTGTGGAACACAAGAACATACAAAAAACCCCATCCTTCCCTCTCTCTATGCCATTATTTCTGCTTGAATAGCAGGCTGATTGATGCTGGGGTGCTCAACCAGGCTGGAAGGTGAACTTTGTCTTCGTGCTTACACAGCCTGATTTTAATTTAACATTTCTCTTTCTCCCTTGTGGGTTCCTCTCCCTGCCCTGCTCTGCGAGTTCACTGGGCTTTATGAGTTATATGCTAATCATTCTGCCAGGGCTGGGCTCATCCATCATCTGGGCTCCAGTGGATGGATGGATGGAGCTGGGTGTCTGTCCTCCTCACTCCACACCCCACAGCCCCAGCAGGCTGGAGGAACAGGCTGGTGGGTAGGGCTGGACCTGCTGGGAAAAGGAGAGGAGAAACTGCTTGGTGGAGTAGAAAGGGCAATGGGATGCCCATTCCTCTCCATCATCCTGGAGGTGGATCTCCTCTCTCCACACAACTTCTCCTCAAGACAAAACCATCCTGCTGAAGTCCAGTGTGAGGATGGGGCGTTGGGGAGCTCCAAAACCAGCATCAGTGTCAGTAAACTGTCAGAAACTTGCCTTGCTCATCACAGGGTTTGGGGAACTGCCAAGGACCCTACAGTAATTCAGGTGAGTTTCTTCCCTGCTAAATGAGTTTACAGTGATGAATAGTGTTTTCTGGGTAATTTAATAATATTAATGGGATCTCATTAGGCTGGCATTCATTAACATTCTTGAAGGTGTATCCCCTGCTGGCAGTCTTTGGGAAGACTGGGATGGAAAAGGAAAGCCAATATCCTAATTCATTCACATCCCTAAATGCTTCCAATGAGGCAAAGGTTTTAAAGCACTTTATTGGTTTGGTTTATTTAATTTATGTCGCTCTTTGTGTACTGTGGTTTTATTTCCTACATAGGCAGTAAAACCAATATTGTTTAGCTGAAAGTGCCCTCAAGAAAAATGATATTAGAATTAGAAATAGATATCAAATGGCCAGAATTATTATTATGACCATTATGATGCAAGAATCAGATGATGGAAATGCAATAATTTACTCAAAATAATTCTGTCTTCAGAGCTCAAGTAACCTCTCTGTATGAGATAGCTGAGCTGATAGCACTGGTAGCTGTCATGTCTGCCACTGCTCCAGCTATTGAAAAGGGACTGGCAGAGAAAAGGTATTCACTGAGTTTGTTTTGATCTCTCAGAATGAGATTGTCTCTTTGATTTGCATTAAATTACACCTCTCACTCTGTGGAACTCTCTTCTCTTTTTTTGCTCTGCAGGACACACGAAGGTAACAATCACCACCAACAACAACCTGAATAACAGGATCAGGACAAAGAATCATTCCAGAAATTAATGGGCAGCCATGGTGCTCCAGGAGATCCACGATGGCAAACTGAAAGGGAAATTTAGGTTAAAATTTATATTCAAAAAGAAATCTCTCAAAATATGTTTTTGTGCTTCATGTTCTCTCTGGCTAGATCATAACATTGGGTGCAATTAAGTTTTTTTCTGTGCAAATGACAGTTTTCTGCAGAAATTTTGTTTGCAGGCCAGTGCAGGAGATATTAAATTTAACTCATGTGCTCTCTGATATTCACCTTACTGAATTTCTCTAAAATTTTCCTATTCACATCATTTGTCAATATGTTTAAAGAAACCCTTATTCCCAGAAGCTCATACACTCAATTGAAAAATGCCTCAGTTTTGAGAGAAACTCTTATTTTCAGTAAATATTTACTTCTTTTTCTGAAAAAAAACACTCAAACAACTCATCCTTTATAAAACTGAAATTTAAACTTTAAAATATTTTTTATTCTTTTTATGTTGTATGGTGATGAATATAATTTTGGATGGCGAAGACTTAAACAAGCTGTTTCTGTGTTAGAACGCAAAAAAAAAGTGTAGACAAAAGAAGTGATATTTTTAATAAAATGCGTTATTCGATAAAAACACTCCCACATTTTTCATCACAAATTTCAGATAGATTTTTTTTTTTTTTTAATGCCAGCTGTAGTTTACCTCTGGTACCAGAATGAAATCCCCATCATGATAAAAGCCTCCACATCCTCAGAGCTCATATTTCATGCCATTTTTGCACCAGAAGAGTGAATAATTCAGCAGATTGGAGTAATGAATCATTTTCTCATCCCAAGGTGGCTGCTGCTCACAATGATTAATACTGATTTATATATTACTCATGACAGTCTCAACCAGGTCAGGGCCTCGCTGTGTGACATCCTGCATGGGAGACACTGAATAAACACTTCCTGCCCCAAATTGCTCCCAGTGTAAGGTTTTGTTCTTTTGGTCCTCACCAGTGGGTGACTGACCTTAGTGAGCAGCCAATTTTCACCCACACCAGCCCTGGAGAAGAGTGGGGAAGGGACAAAAAGGGAGGGAAGAGAGGAAAGGAAAATGAAGAGGAGAGAAGAAGTAAAAGGGGAAAGGTCATCAGATTGCATGAAAACCTTGCCAGTTTATTCTACCTTTGATAAACACCAGTTGCTTGCTTTTTTTTTTTTTTTTTTCTCCAGCAGCTTTACCTCATGTCACCTGGAAAAAACTGGATGATGAGATGTTTTTGTAAACAAGGAACCCAGAAAGAGGCATTTCCAGGCTTCCTGACAGAGCTGTTGGGAGTTGCAGTTACATTATTCAGCTCCCCATGCTGGGATGTGTTTAGGCTTTTTGACAAGCTGAAGTCCCTGGCCAGCAAGGACCAGAGAGATGATGATACACAGGTCCATTTCTGTGCCTTTAGTAATTGTTTTGAAGGAAAAAAAACAATATATTTTCAATATAGCAATGAAAGGCTATTACATCACACTGCAACAGCCACCAGTTATGTGATGGTGTCTCTGCAAAGGTAACAGGGTGCACCCAGAAGGAGAGGTGAGCCTTGGACAACTGTGAGACAATCACACAACCATTGCATCTTCTCAAAATAGCAAAATGGGCTAAACTTTCTGATAGCAGGCTCTTTGGACAGTAAAAAAAAGGAAAAAAAAGAAAAAAAATCATATATTTGCTTGTAAGTGGAGATTATGGGTTAGGATTTCCCATTTTCTCACGAACATTGAAGAAACCTGTTGCCGTTGTTATCGTCATTATTACTGCTGTTGTTTCATGATTATTACTACAAAATAATTGTGTTAGTACTATTAAATTAAACATTATTATTATTCTGTCCCAAGCACAGATTAAAAGGGCTATTGCCAAACAAAAAGGATAAAAATATAAAAAAAGAGGAAGCCTGTCTCTGTCCCCTGCTTTGGTCCATGTCATGGGACTACCCTGCTCTCCCTGGCATCCCTCCAGCCCCTCCAGATGCTGTTTCCACACTGAAACAGGAGAAGGATGGGGTGGTTGGTACCTTTTGAAAAAGTGCTGCTTCCCTTCTGATCCTTATATTATGCTCAGATTTATCCCTTAGCTCATCCTGCCTCACACATGACACCTGGGAGTGCTGTACTCAGTGGTGTGTGACACTTTTTAACCCAGAATCTCATCCTTCTGCCTTCTTTGACAGGTGTTTTTACCCAGTCAGCTTTGGAGGGGTAAAATTTAGGCTCATGTAAATTCAAGACAGTGGAGTTTACCCACAATTCTCTTTCTCATCCCTGTCACTCCATAGTGAGGAATGGGATTGCTCTTCAGGAACCCTCTGTGATTTTCTCCCTGAAGGGAAAAATTAACTCAAGGGAGCCTGACTCACACATGCCCAGCTCAGATGTGAAGTGGTATCTGCAGACTGGGATCAAGCCTCATCTATAAATAGGACAGTTTGGCTGTGGAATATACTCCTCTTATCTGAGGGTGATGCCCCTGTAAAGGCATCGCCCTGGAGGAGTGAGATAACTTTATGATTCAAGAGTATCTGTCCCAAAATATCCAGGAACTGCAGCTGCAGGGCTACACCAGAGATGCATCAATACCAGCAGTGTCTCCTCCACTGTTTCCTGCTCAAACCAACATAATTCATTTTGTTGTCTTACACCAGGGAGGGACAACCCAGCACTGCAATTTCCTCCAGTCAGTGATTAGAATAACAGGGATATAATTTATTTTCTTAAAAAAAAGGTGTTTCCAGCCTGTACCTTCTGCTAGATAGTCCAAAAGCAGTGGTTCAGTTTATCCTGATCAATGATTTCTCCCTAAAACAGAAGTGTTTTTCCAAGTTCATGTGTGTATTCCAAACTCGGAATGTCCTGCACCTTTTAGGAATGGATAGGTCTGGGATTGCCTATTTCTTGTTCTTTATCATCTGTCTCCTTTCTTTGCTCTGTTTACAGTGCAAACTTTGCAATTGGAAGGTTAAGATCTTGCCTGGTTTTTAATATTTTGTTTGTTCTCAGTTTCTGGAATCTGATCTTAACTTCTAGGGGTTTTTTGGTGTTTTTTTTTTTTTCCTGATGGTGGGTCTCCAGACCCCTTGTCACTACTTTTCTTCAGGAAAATTAACCCACAGACACACATTTATCCATCATTGTTATGTAAAAGTCCCATAAAAACACTCATCTTTGCCAGCTACATTCCAAATGGAAATATCATTCTTTCTCCTTGACACTGACACATAAATGTCCTCTTGTCTGTTCAGTGTCTGTGCTGCAGGGGTTAGAACCAGGTGATTTTTAGGGTCCCCTCCAACCCAAACCATTCTATGTTTTTATGATTCTCTGCCTTCCTTCCTCTCCTGAATGATCCAGATTAAAACTCAAAACACAGCAAGCCACCACAGCATTTTCTTTTGGCTCCTTCCTCGATGCATTTCCTTGGCTGCCCTACACTCCCTGAATGCTCATCAGCTCCAGAATAGATTTGTCTCTGATCCACCCGTCCAAATCATGCCTGGGTTTTGTAGATTCACCCTGGCAAATAACTCTACAACCTCCCCTTTCTGATCTCTTTGCCAAACCAGTGGGCCAAGGTCTTTTACATCTCCCCTGGGCATTTTTGCTCTGCATCCCTCACAGGTAACATTGGGAAAGTCACTTCCCCAGGCTATTTTTACACATCTCTGTTGACTCCAGCAGTTCCCTGTGTACATAAAGGTACTATGCAGTTTGTTAAACACTGTCTTGCTTCTCACCTCCCTGATATTCTGCTGTCAGGGTGCAAAACCTTCCTTGTGGACAAGATTCCTCCCTACCCAGTAAACCTGTGCCCTTCTCTGGTGTGAGCATCAGCTTGAGAGCCCAGCAGCCACAGAGCCCTGAGATTCAGGGCAGGATTCATCTCACCACCCCTCTAAGCCTATCATAGAAACATCTATACCACAGCTCCTTGCCTGGAGGTTCCCTGTACACTCAGTGGGGAAAAAAAAAAAAAAGAAGATACTCCAGGATTCAGCTGACCCACTTTATTTTGGGATGACTATTCCTAATGACAAAAGGCATTGTACACAGCTGTACAATGCTCCACTGCCTGAATTGAGTGGATCTCTCCCAGTTAGCTGAGGGCAGGTGTTTCCTGTGAAGACATCACACTTAGATGAAACCTGTTTATATTACCAAGTGTAAAAAGAATTTGCTGCTGTCAAGTGCACCACATTTTTTTTTATTTTCCACAGTGAGGTGAAAGCATTTAGTTTCCTTGCAGGAACAAGCCACTGGCAAGGTGTAGGCTCTGAATACCAATCCAGAAATAACACTTAAAGAACTGACTGCTTCCTTGGGAATGAAAGTGCAGACGGAAAATTTATGGGCATTCAGCCTGGCCCTTTTATTCAGCATCTACAACCATTTCCACACAGGACATTTTGGGTTAATTAGGTCAGCTCAGATTAGTCACAGCTCTCCTAACGAATGTTTTTAAATAGGTTTCCCTCCTTAGGGCTCTGTGGAATTAGTAAGAGTCTCGTCAAAATACATGGACATAATAGCCTTTTCTGGGCTAGGGCTTTACAAAGTTTATTTAGAGAAAGCTATTTAAAAAATCCAAGTTCTAGTTCAGCTCCCCGTGAGCACGAGGAAATAAATAGTGTCCCTGTAGTGCAAAGATGTGTCCCTGGAAATAAACAAAATAAGGGATACTTGCCATCTCTGCCCTTTGACTTCAGACCTCCAGACCAGACTTGTGGCAGGTTGCCCACAGACTCAATAAAATGTGTCCATTATTGCAGTCTGTAAAGTAGAGCACTGAGGTCACACTGCCCTGCAGAAAATACCCAGAGGAAGGGAAAAAAAGGTCTCTTTTTTTTTTTGTTTTGGTTTGGTTTTTTTCCCCCTTTTTTGCTTTATGTGAATGCTGTTTCATGTCACCCATGCCAGCCTAGATCAGCCACCCCTTGTCCCCAGCTGCCACACTGACCATTCCAACCCAGAAATTTCCCGAACTGATGGAAAAGATTTTGTGGGATGTTATAGGCCCATGTCTAGTGGTGATCTCTGTGTGTGTTCCCCAGTGCCATGGCCCATAAATCTGGGGTTCCAGCCACCACAAATCCCTTTGGAACCATCTCTAAGAGAGCTGCAGTGATCCCCATGCCCATGGTTGGGCACAGACACGGTCGGGAGCTATGGAATATCCTTCAAACCTGGCTGTTATCAAACTTGCATCCATCAAATATTCCCAATGATAATGGTCCTCCTGCTGCTTGAGCTGGCCTTGGAGATGTTTCAGCATGGTTTGCCAGGTGTGCACTAGGGCTGGGTGAGGTTGTTGTCCTCGTGGCACGCTCTCTTGTGGTGGCCACACCAGCTCTGGCCAGCCAGAACTCTGCCCTCCCTTGTTGTGCTTTGTGCTTCTCACCCCCACAGACACACAGTTAGTGATGGTCAAGGCCATTCCATGTGTAATTGGTGTGTCTCCAAACCAAGAACATCTTGTGTATCTTCTGGAGGAGAAAAAGAGAAGGAATGGGGCTAAAAGTGTGAAGCTTTGGACGTTGTTTAACCCAGTGCCCATTTCTGTTCCGTCTGACTCCTCTTTTTATCCTGCTAGGGATCTCCCAGATTCCCTTCAGCCTGACATAAGAGACCCAGAACCTGTTCCCAGAGCTTTGCCCTTGTCCCTCAGCATTGGCCTGAGATAGATTTGTCCACCTCATCCATGAAATAGGACATGAAGCTGCTACTGGTTCTGAGGTAGTGGTTGAGGAGATCATCGAACAAATCTCATCAAATCTCCCCTGGGTCCTGCCAGCCCACCCACAGTGGCAAAACACTCTAGGAAAGAAGATCCCTCAGCATAAGAAGGAATTGTCAATATTGGCCTAATTTCTGATGTTTAACTCCAACCACGTGCTGGTTTCAACCTTTCCTAGCTGTTCCTTAATGTGTTCTCCTCCAGTAGCTGTAATCTGGGGAATATTTTTCTTCCCAAATGGAGAGGAGAAGAAAAGTGTCCTTCTCCCAAATGCAGCCTGAATTACAACCTCATCTGATGGAGATGCTAGTGGAGGTGAATAAGAGATAAAGGTGTTGCCTTCACTGGGGAAATTTGAAGTGACTAAAGATGAATAAAGTCAGAACCACCATTTCTCAGGAACGAGAGATTCTTGGGATAAAGAGGGGTCAGTCAGTGCAAGCTCTGAGTGCCGCCTCCCTGTTGATGGACACCTGTGCACAACATCACAGGGATAAAAAAGCTCCAAGAATTATTTCTGCTAGGGCTCTCTCCAGAGCAGAGTAGAAACACTCCTGAGATCGTCACTGGGAATAATCCCTTTAGAAACGGATGTTCTGGGACTGCATAGCTGTAATCCCCAGTAACCCCTACCAGGAACACTGCAGACCCCCAGTGTTTATCTGAAGGTGATTTTTCACACCCCAACCACACCTGAATCCTGAAAGAGGGCTGGATATGTCCCTTTCTCAAAACATTACAATGTTTTGAATGAGAGAGGAGAGTTGACCAAAAATCATGTCCTCTTCCCCATCCTTGTTCCATCCTCGATCCATCTTGAAACAACACAAGGACAAATATTTGCCTTTAAAACAGCCTTTTTATGTGGACTCAATGCAGCAGGGAAAGGAGCTCTCTGGAACTGACACTGCTCCCAAATCCACTACACCCTTCAGGGGTCATTTTCACAGGAGGAAGCCAAAGAATTCAGATACTTCCACTCCTTTGTGCTACAAGTGTGCTCAGCATGGTAAAACAACATAAAATAAAAAGGGAAAGTAAAATGCATAAATAAAATGCACAGAGATAACAAAATAAGAAGTGTTGTTCCAAAAATATGTGGCATCATTTATGCAGCCCTAAAAATTATGGGCACTATTATTGTGAGCTGAAGTGGTTCCCTGAGTTTGGTTTTACATCTGCCTTGTTTAATGGTGGCTACTCCTATTACCTGCTGGAATTGGTGCTAAAACAGCTTGGGGGGAGTCCTGGGGAGCAGAGGGTGGGGACAAAAGAGGGATATCTCCAGAGGTACTGGAGTATTTTGTCACTTTCTGGCAAACAGAAATGCTGTAACTTCTAAAATGAATTTCTGCTTGTCTCACTGGATCATGCACTGACATGAAATTATCCAAGTTTAGGGCAAAGCTGGGTAAAAACAGACAAAATACCACAGCTCAGCAGCTGTGTGTGAATCCCTGGGCAATGGGCACAGAGGTGTCCAGGAAAAGCTTTTGGAGCAGCCCCTACCTGAGTGCTGTAAAGCCCACCTGAAGTTCCTAAAGGGATCAGGCACTGGATGCACCATTCCAGCTCCTGTGGTGAATCTGACACTGCCCAGACCCTGCCTCAGACCAGTTCTTAGGGTGGACTTGTGACAATGGTCACAGGGGTCTCAGGTTGAGGGAAGAGACAAGGATTCGACTCCATGTTTCAGAAGGCTTGATTTATTATTTTATGATATATATTACATTAAAGCTATACTAAAAGAATAGAAGAAAGGATTTCATTAGAAGGCTAGCTAAGAATAGAGTCAGAAGGAATGATAACAAAGGTTTGTGGCTCAGACTCTCTCTCTGAGCCAGCTGGGCTGTGATTGGCCATTAATTAGAAACATCCAACACGGGCCAATCACAGATCCACCTGTTGCATTCCACAGCAGCAGATAACCATTATTTACATTTTGTCCCTGAGGACTCTCAGCTTCTCAGGAGGAAAAATCCTAAGGAAAGGATTTTTTCATAAAAGATGTCTGCGACATGGACTGCCACCAGGAATGACAGCTTTGGGACACCACAGAAAACTGGTTGGAAACATCTCAGGGGTGTATTTGTTAGCTGGGAAATCAGCTCTGGGATTTACTACTGGGAAGGCAAAGGTGATGCCTTGAGAAGGCCGACCTAGAACAGAGGCTGGACAGAGATAAAGAATAAATTAGGGATTTATTAGAAAGCCTTAATGGATACACCTTAGGCAGCACAAGAGCCCAGCCAGGGCTACACCCAAGATGAACAAAAATGGTCACAAAATGCGTGACTGGTCATGAGGTCTCACACTTTTATAAATTTTGGTCCCTTTGTATGTTGGGGTTAATTGTCCAGTCACAGCTCCAGATCATGAAGTCCCATCCTTCTTGTTTTTCTCTCTTTGGTCCACTGCTGTTTATGCTTTTGGTCCTGAACCTCGTAATGGTTGTCCTTGGTCCCAAGCTAGAGCAGGAATTGTTTTTTCTCCCTATTCTGTGGAGAGATCTTACCAACACTTAATATGACGATCAGAATTACACCTGGCAGCACAGAATCTGCAAAATATGAAAGCTAAAAGTTAGGGCATCAAAGGATGGATGGAAGCAGAGAGGAGGGAAAGTAGAATATGTCCTGGTAAGGAAAATAACAGAAGGAACCAAATGATCATAATCTGGGTACCTGAGCCCTGATCCTGCCCCTCAGCTTTAGCATCTTCCTCCCTTCTGGCATCAGCAGAAATGAGGGAAGGCTGAAATAACCTTCAGGGTTGTTGGACAGAGAAATGGACATTTTGGGAGGGATCTTTTGTCTCCTGAGATTCCCTCATATTCTCATTCTGAATTTTCCTGCAAGACTTCTGCAAAGGGGAGTTCCTTCACGATTGTCAGATGTAAAGGGAGTTTCTGAGATGGGGTCTGAATGTACCTGACCACTAAAGACCCTCCAGACACCAACATTTGGATGTTTCTGGCAAAGGACTATTGTGATTTGAAGACCTGGAGGGCCTTTACACAATGGAGTGAGTGTCAGTCACCAAGAGAACAGCCAGAAGAGTTTGAGCCCCTCTTGGATGTGCATTGAATACTCTGAAGTCTCACATCTAGATGAAAGATAGGGAGAAACTCCTAAAATACCAAACTGGAATAAAACTTTGAGCCTGTTTGTTGTAAACTGAAGGTCCCTTGAAATGGCTTGATGGCCTTAGAGATCTTTTCTGGCCTAAATGATTCTGATTGTAACACAGGCAGATTTTAGTGGGGATTCACAGGGTGTGGTACTGCCAGAAAAACATTTTGGGGACCTATTTTAAGTGATGGGATAAAGCTTGTGATGAAGACAAGACACAAGGACTGGTGGGGGTAGCAAATGGTCCATGAGAGACACTTGGGAAAAAAGATTAACACTAAATGGAGCTGCTACAAACCCCTGTGAAAACTGGGTGTTTCTTGACTTTGAGAAAAAAACCCTGTCAGAACCCTTTGTCTTCCAGTCTGCCTCCACTTCTACTCAGTTATTGAGTTTGGGAAGTCCTCTGAACACCTGCACCTCAGGCAGAGAATTTCAGAGCTTTGCATGTTGCAGAAAAGTGACAGGAGGGGTGTGAAAATGAGCCACACATGCTGTTTTCACGGCTGAGACTTGATGTGCCTTGGATTCAGAAGCAGCCCCGATTAATACTCATCCTGAACTCACCAAATTAAATCAGGCTGCTTAAAATTAAAAATACATATTTATTTTAGCCAGCCTGGGTATTCCGAATGAACTGAAAAGGAAAAAGGACGGAGTATTACAAATGAGACAATTAAGCAAAGCGAGCAGAAGAAATTGTATAAATTACAGTCCTGTGATGAACGCAGGGCTTTGATGCAAGGGAGGGGAGCTGGAAATGATTCCAGAGATGGAGAGAGGTGGAGATGGGTGGTGGGAAAGGACTGAAAGTAGAAAGAAACAAAAAAAAATTAACTCTGAGAAAATCCATTAGTATTGATTTAGGGAGGTAATCAAGGGGAAAGAGTCTCAAACAGGCAGGATGGAGGGTTAATGGCAACACATGAATGCTGTGATGCTCAGGGCCTCACAGGGCTCCTTCAGCTGCACAACTGCACTTCTGGGAGAGCCTGGATCCATCCCTGGCCCCTCCTGACCTGGCTGGATTCCCAGCACCTGCCAGGTGAGATGAAGCTCCTGGGTGTGAAAAAGGATTAGATCAGAGCTGAAGGCTCTTCCCTTGGACAATGCTCGGGATGGAACCAGGAGCAAATGGAAAGGGAGGGAGGGTGGTTGCTGCAGTCAGAGTGAAGCCAATGGGAGAAGAGACAAATCCCAGAGCAGCATCTTGCCAAATTTTGATGGTTTTGGACTAAGCAAAATTCCCAAAAACTCTAGGAGAAGAAGACAAAGTTTGCCATGGACATTATTCACAGCTTGTTGGAAACTAGAGATGCTCAGCATATTGCAGAATCTGGTCCCAGACAGGTGAACTCCTCCCTGAATGCAGAGCAAACAAGATTTTCTGGTGAATACAGTGGAAATGTTTCCAGAGCACACAAATTTTCCTGATTTGAAGAGGATCCTGGTTAATGTGGCAAGGACACCTCCCACTAGACCAGGTTATTTCAAGACCCATCCAAGCTAGCCTTGAACACTTCCAGCCACAGCTTCTCTGTGCCAGGGCCTCACCACCCTCACAGGGAAGAATTTGATTTCCATTGTATATGTGTGGTTGTGCAATTTCTATGCATGCTTAAAATATATGGTCTACATTTCTTTTCTTGAACAATTCAGCACAGTAATATTTTGTTCACAACCAAATCAAATCTCTTTGGGATTAGTTTTTCAAAGGGAAAAATAATTTCCATGCAGAGGCTTGGGCTGTCAGTGGAGGAGATTTAGAGACTGTTGAGTGAGGCATGAGCTGGATTAAAGCAGTGAATGGGCCTTCCATACTGATTTTTACTTCATCCACCTGTCAAGCAGGCATTTTCACCTTTCACAAATCCTACTGTAGCTACAAAATCCTAAAATCACATTTTCCACTGCTCCCAATAGCTGCCCCATCCCTGGAAGTGTTCAAAGCTGGGTTGGACAGGGCTTGGAGAAGCATGATCTAGTGGAAGGTGTGCCTGCCCATGGCAAAGAATTTGAAATCTGATGGTCTTAAAGGTCTCTTCCAACCCCAACCATTCTGTGATTCAAAGAAATAGTCCTACAGAAACCCTTTAAAATTCTCCTTATGAATGTTTTGTGTTTGATTTTTGATTATTTTTTTTTTTTAATCCTGTGGATCACTGCTTTGGGCAGTAGATATGATTGACTCTGTGCTCCTTCTCTATCTCTTGGCAGGTGTTTCTTTCCAGAACTGTTATCTGTTGGTCTGAGATCTGAGATCTGCTTGATCACTGAGTACCAGTGCTATTAAATACAGCATTCACTTTCTGTGAGAGCTTCCTGCAAACCCCCAGTTTAGCTATGTACTGCAGAATTATATATCTAAATACATCCATAACTACTATATAAATGCAAAGTGGTTATTATTAAGGGGAGAAGAGAATTGCCGTATCCATCTAAATAATATGCTGGTAACTGTCAAAGAGCAAATACACTTTCTGCTAACAGGGTTTTTCTAATTCTAAGAGGAAGAATAACGGGGCTGGAGGCTGGAAGACATTTAGCAGCAAATATGAAAATGGGTTTGTTTGTTCCCCTCCTTTGTTCTGCTAAATTCTCTGTGCTTTGCTGCCTGCCTGTTTTCCAAAGCTCCAAAGCACTTTCACCCTGCAGCAAGCTCTGAAAGCAATTTCACATGGCCAGCAGAGCTGAAGGAGGGAGTGAAGGGGAAACAGATTGACTTTTCAATGCAAGAAAATGGAGCAGGGCATGGAGAGAGACCTGAGAGACAGGCAGGTGTCATGAACCAAGACAGCAGCCACAGGTCTGCATCTCATGAGGCCTGGCTTTCCCTCCCTTATAGCTGCTTTGTGCTTTAAATATATATATATATATATATATATAAATATATATGCATACACGCCCATATATATGTTCATTTGGACATTTGGGTGCCTTTTGGAGACAAATACTTTGTGGAAGAAGAATTCTCCCATTCCAAATCCTTCCACTGAGTCCAGGTCTGGGTCCTCAGCACAAGAAAGGTGTGGACTTGTTAGAGCAGGTCCAGAGGAGGCCATGAAGATGATCAGAGGTCTGGGGCTCCTCTGCTCTGGAGCCAGGCTGGGAGAGCTGGGGGTATTTAACTGGAGAAGAAAAGGCTCCAGAGAGACCTCAGAGCCCCTTCCAGGGCCTAAAGGGTCTCCAAGAGAGCTGGAGAGGGACTTGGGGCAAGGGATGGAGTGACAGGATAGGGGGCAACAGTTCTAAACTAAAGGAGAACAGGTTTAGATTAGATACTAGAAAGAAATTCTTCCCTGTGAGGGTGATGAGGCCTTGGCACAGATTTCCCTGAGAATTTTTGGATGTTTCCCCACATCCTGGGGAGGGTCAGGCTGGATGCAGCCCTGAGCACTCTGATCTAGGGAGTGGCATCCTGCCTGTGGCAGGGGATTTGAAATAAATTATCATCAAGATGCCTCCCAACCCAAACCATCCCATGGTTTTATGATTCTATGGCAAGGTAATTATATTTGATGCATTTAGGTGGGTTTCTGTTCACCCTACATGCCAACAGAAGGTAGAGGTTTTCCACACTGCTCTGTCTTCATCAGCTGAAAGCCACACAAGAAACCAGCTGAGACTTAAACTCTGCTCAAGCAGATGAATGGCAATGTTTTCCTCAGGGTCTGCATTGCACACTTCTATTTTTATACATTTTTTTTTTCTGTTCAGAAAAAATACACGGTGTTGATCAAAAGGGAGTTTTTATAATATTTTAAAAATTTTTTTTATTTTATTTTTTAGCTTTACTTTTTTTTGTTGTTGTTGTTGCTTTGGTGGAGTGTTCAGGAAGGAAAGGGAAGCAGAACTGCAGTGGAGTGATGTGTGTTTACAGATTGAGGCAGATAAAAGGTGCTGTCAATCATTTTGCTTCATGAGCAACAGAAGGCTGAATGAGTGCTCAGTAGAATTTATGGGTGTTCTCTGTGATTAAACTGCCAGAGCTACGTAAGAGCACTAAAATGAAACAACAATAATGAGAAGGCACTACAGAGATGTCCTGCTCAGATCCAGACATGGTCTAACACAAGTGGTCAGTGTCTGACAGCCCCTGACCCTTCTTGGGCTGTTTTGTCCCCCTCACCACCTCTTCTTCCCCGTGTTCCAGAATCTTCCTGCTGTTTCAGGCAGGGATATCCCAAAGGTGAAGAGTAAAAGGAGAGAATCAAATGTGACATCCTCTGACACATGTGGGACCTGTAGGGATGTCCAGTTTATATGGAAAAGAGAAGTTCCATGGGAGAACTGGGATGCTGGGAATGTGAGGACCTGCAAGGTCCCAGCTGGTGGTGACGCTCATGTTTTGGATGTGGAGGATTTGCAGGATGTTGATAACTGTCATTAAAATGCAGCCAGTGAGGAGGGTTGTGGCTGAGGGATATTTTAAAGCTTTGTTTTGGACATATTAGACCAATTTGAGGTCAGTCACCAGGAGATGCCAGAGGGAGATTGCCTGTGTTACTGTTTTGGACAGAAGGGTCAACATTCTTCTCATTCAACTTCAGATCTCTGTACTACAGACTTCCTTCCTCTCAGTTCAACACTGAGAATCCCAATAGCCACTGGAGAGACACAAATATTTCTCAGTGCTTTTCACCACATCCTTAGGGAGATCCTGAAGAGCCATGCTCCAAAAGTACCTGTTAATTCCCATTAACTACAAAAAGAATTTTCATCAGTAGCTCAGATGCAGAAGTGTCTCTTGTAGCTGTATAAAGCCAGGCAAGATCAATCCCCCCTCAGGAGACATCTGATGAAAGGGAAACTCCTGAAGCAGCTACACAGGGATGGCAATTAAAGGGGCAGATGACACCAGCAGGGCCATGAGCTGGTGGGAATCCCCAACCAGCTGGAGGATAAGGAGGATCCCTCACAAGTGCCATAGGAAGGGTGGAAGACACCAAGCATGTAAATTAAAAGAGAAAAAGGAGAGTCCGTGGTGAGTAAAGGGAAAATGGAGTGCTGATCTTAGCTTTGGCTTGGGAAAGGCCATTGGAGATTTCTGAATAAGCAATTCCAGTGCTTGGGGCAGGCACTGGAATACAGATTAGCAGGTGGAATTAGCAGAAGGAAGATCCATACCTTGAAAGCAAACGCTCAGGGAGGTTCAAGATGAGTGGTGACAAATGAAGTAAGTTTTTCTTTTGATAAAATAAAGCCTTCCAATCCATTATCACAAAGTGTGAAATAGGTAAATAAATAAAAATGGGGTCAGCTCCACATCATCTTTCTGTTCAGTAGCTCACCTTTGAAAATCATTGATACCACAGAAGAGAGACAAACTCTGGAATAATGGCTGGACTTGGGCAAGGACAATGCAGAAATACCCTCACAAACATAAGCTGGATTTTTCAAACTTTATCAGAACAGCTTTGTTCAAATGGTCCCTAATGTGGGTGTCATCAGCTGTGTCCCATCTCTGGGGGTGTTCAAGGCCAGGCTGGATGGGACATGGACCAACCAGGTCTAGTGGTTGGTGTCCCTGCCCATGGCAGGAGGAACAAGAGGATCTGTATCTTCCCTTCCAGCACAAACTATCCTGTGATTCTGTGATTCTATTTTAAATAGTTTGGGGAGACAATTTTCATTACAGCGTTCTTGTCATTGATGACCTTCTTCAAGAGCAAAATTATGAGAATACACTCATTGACTCTGGCACTAATCCCCTGTAGTATCAGCTTAAATTTATCAAAAACCACCTGCCTCAGTTTCCAGTTGCTAAACAGGTGTAAAACTTGTCCTTTGTCCTGCTTGCTCAGACTAGAAATATTCTGAGTTACTTTAGGATGTAGAGAAGTACAACCCTGACCTCTTCTGAGGTCCTGGAAGTGCCTTATTACAGCCAACAACCACAATTTCTTGCAATTTTACTAAAAAGACTTTTACTCCTTCTACCTGTCTCCATATCCATACGCATGAATATTAATCCTGTCGAAAGAAAAGAGGGGGAAAAAAAAAGGCAGAGAGAAGGGTGATAAAAATTCAGTACATCAAAGTGACTCTTGTTGATTTACAGTGGGTAATTATCATTCTTCACACATGGCTGGTCCCCTGTTGTGGGAAAGCAGAGCAGGTGGAGCAGAGCTTGTCCGAAATCCTTCCTCCACCTGCAAACTCCCCATACGCCTGCAGCAGAGAGGAATTGTCAGGACCAGACAGAAGGACAGGTGGGAAAAATAGATGGAAAAGTTAAGGTTAGTCCATACTTGAAATCCTCCTAAACATCCACTTTTGCATTTGATGTGCCATAGCAGTGGTTCTGTCTTGTAACTGAGGGGTAAAAAAAAAAATAGCAGTAAAATTAAAGGCCGTAAAGTAGTACAAAATGATAATTGGAATGATTCAGGTAATGGATTAAAACTATTCCAAGTACTCAGATCTAAATCTGAATGGTGAGGGAGGGGGAAGAGGGGGGTAAACTAATAGAATTTGGAATTGATTTTCAAAGAATGCAAAAAATTATTAGTGGTAAAATTTACAAGCGCCGCAGATCATGCTCACTGCTGCCTTGTTTGTAACAGAAATATCCAATTCCAAAATGAATTGGTCTCGGCTCAAACTAACTCTTGCTGATGATGGCAAGTTGTTAATTAAATTACACTTTTGCACTGTTCGTTTTGAAAGTCTATGGAAAGATAACCCAAGGTTCTCAGTTTCAGAAATGAGGGAGAGAGGGGAGCAAGCGCAGACTTTTTAAAGATTTCATGGGTAGGGAAAAAGAAAAATCCCTTCAGGGATGTGCTCACCAGGACAGGATTTTATCACATAAACTCTCCATGGCAGGATTTTAGCACAGTGCTTGAGTTTGGCTCAGGCCATGTGGCTGTGGATGTCTACAGAATTGAGACTGAACATGTCAAAGCAAGTTGTCTCTATAATTAATGAAGAGATATAGGCACTTTTAAGCAGTGAGTCACCTGACCTTTTTTTATAAATCTGTTTCATGATCCAATGAATCATGTCCTAAATCCCACTGTCTGTGTTGACTAGCTGTCCATTTACTGACTCAATTTATTCCCCATTCGTTTTGACAAATATGTTTATCTAATCAGATGTACTCCAAGCCAGGAAATGTAGGAAATTACCTCTTTATAACTCCCATATCATGCTCTTAGCCTAACTGTTCATGAGATCCAGCTGTCACGGACAGGGGAGTGGGGCTGATGGACAGGCTGATCCACTGGAACAGGTCTGACAAACCTCTTCAAATCATGTTTATGAGTAATTAGCTCAAGTTCTGAATAACAAGGTCTAGAGGAAGGTTCCCTGCCCATGGTAGGGAGGTTGGAATAAGGTGATCTCTAAAGGTTGTTCCAACCTAAACCATGCCATGGTTTTGTGACTCACTACCAAGTCATCTGCATTTAGAATCTGGAAATCTGATATTGTGCCAATGAAGAGACAATTCCATCTCTGTAGAGAAGCAGAGACAAGGGTCTCAGTTTCCATTTCCACAATTGCTCTCTCTCAATTCAAATCCAAACCAAAACTGGGCTCACAAATACCATCAAAGACATTTCACAGAATCATTGTGGAATCACAGAATCTTCAAGGTTGGAAAAGATCAAGTCCCACCAATTCCCAACAGAAGCTGAAGGTTCCTGATGGGATGATCACACATTGACTAAACTACCTCTAAACTCTTTTTTCCCAAGGGCATGAGCAGAGCAAGGCCACCTATCCTGGAAGGTTTTACTGTAATTAGGATGAGTCTAGTGGGAGTTTTCTGCTCACTCTCTTTAGATACTCTGCAGGTTTACTTTGATGTTCAAAATAGAATTATGGAATTCTAGACTCATGGAGTCATTTGGGTTGGAAGGGACCTTCAAAATCATCTCATTCCAATCCCCTTCTACGATCAGGGACAACTTCCACTAGATCAGAACCTGACCCAGCCTGGCCTTGAACACAAGTAGAATTGGAATGATCTTAGTGCATTTTCTAATGGTCACAACTCCTCATCCTTCAGATGTCTTCTTCCTTCCTCATCCAAACAGCCAAAAGAGCAGGAGAGCCAGCTCAGAGCAGAAAACTCCTTGGAATGTGGGGCTGGGAGAGGAAGAAGGGGAGAGTTTCACACATAAACCTGCCACCCTAATTATTTTGTGGCCAGGACCAGTCCAGCCCTTCTGATGAGAGCCCCATGCACAGAAGTGTGGGGTGAGGCAAATAATGACACCATAAAATGTGCCACCTTTGAGTGGTGAGCAGCAGGGGATGGATGCAAAAGGGTGAAAGGAATTAAAGCATGAAAAATTGCTTTCTTTGACAGAATTATAAAATTATTGGGTGAAGGGAAATTTGCAGATTTAATATGCCAGTTAATGACTTGACATTTGAAACAGTCTCACACAAAGCACCACTCATGATATTAATTGATATTGTCTGTGAGAGGACTGCTGAGTTTAAAATTGGTGGGAGCATAGAAAACAAAGGATAACCTTTATCCAGGCTGGTGTGCACCCACAGAGAGGTCTCAATAAACTTCAGTTTTGGTAAAAAGGACTAATAGTGTCTTTAATTAAGTACTAAAATCCAAGGGGTTCTTTTGCCCTTTTTTTTTTTTTTTTTTTTTTTAACCAGACAGAAAAATCAAGATACTGGGAACTTAAAGAACTTAAAGTAATTCACTGTGCACAGCATTTGCAATATTTGCCCTCTCTTAGTGACTGAGGAAATAATCACAGCAGAAGATTGGTGGAGATCCCTCAGCTCTGGTCCCTTCTAACTCTAGTGACTGGAGGAGATGCCTCACACAAGTACTCGAGATGACAAAAATTCATATTTGCCATTTCCTGAGAAATCACAGGATAACAAAATCTCTGTTTTTGTGATATACAAAATCAACTCCAGACTGGCAACCAGCTCAGCCAACCAGAGACTCCTCAGTGTGGATATCTTCATCTGGCCACAGATAACACAGTGCACAGAGCAAATTTAATTAGTACATCCTAAAAACTCTTCCCTGTGGGAGGGCAGTGACCTTGGGCATGCTGTACCAAAGGAGAAACAGTTCAAAGGAAATAGATCCCCTGTGCAAACACAGCAAGAAGATAAATGAGAGAGAGATGGACAAGCGCCAGACCTCCAAAATCCAAATCCAATGCTTTAATAGGAGCAGGTCCTGCTTTGGGATATAAGGCACATGTGAGTCACAAGGAGCTGTCACTTGGATCACAATGTGAATCAATGTCACATCAATCTGCTTAAAAGCCTTACTAGCAATATGGAAGACTGAGGTTGGAGAATCCTGATGGCTGCTGTGGGTTGGAAACTGGTACAGAAATCAAGGCATTGCTCGCAAGGGAAGAAACACCAAAATGGGTTTAATTTCTTGTGACGATGGTCACAGGGGTCTCAGGTTGAGGGAAGAGATGAGGATTTGACTCCATGTTTCAGAAGGCTTGATTTATTATTTTATGATATAAATTACATTAAAACTATACTAAAAGAACAGAAGAAAGGATTTCATCAGAAGGGTAGCTAAGAATAGAATAGAAAAGAATGATAACAAAGGCAGCTGTCTCCGACTCGCTGTCTGAGCCAGCTGGGCTGTGATTGGCCATTGATTAGAAACATCTAACATGGGCCAATCAAAGATCCACCTGTTGCATTCCACAACAGCAGATAATCAATGTTTACATTTTGTTCCTGAGGCCTCTCGGCTTCTCAGGAGGAAAAATCCTAAGGAAAGGATTTTTCATAAAAGAAGTCTGCGACAATTTCTCAGGAATTAAAGTTCTGCCAGGAGGCCTGTTAGTGGAGAGGTCATAGAATTTTAGGGTCACAGAATGGTTTGGGTTGGAAGGGACCTTAAAGATAATTTAATTCCAATCCCCTGCTATGGGCAGGGACACCTTCCACTATCCCAGGTTGCTCCAAGCCCTGTCCAAGCTGGCTTTGAACACTTCCAGGGATGGGGCAGCCACAGCTTCTCTGGGCAACCTGTGCCAGGGCCTCACCACCCTCACAGGGAAGAATTTATTCCTGATTTCTAATCTAAATCCACCCTCCTTCAGCTTGAGGCCATTCCCCCTTGTCCTGTCACTCCAAGCTCTTTTGCTAAATCCCTCTCCAGCGCTTTTGGAGTCTCTTTAGACATTGGAAGGAGCTCCAAGTTCTCCCTGAAGCCTTCTTTTCTCCAGCCCCCTCTCCCAGCTTGCCTCCATAGCAAAGGTGATCAACTCCAGCCCTGTGATCAACTTAGTGGCCTCCCCTGGACTCATTCCAGGAGGTCCAAATGTTTCTTGTGTTGATGATGTGCAAAAAAAAAAGTGAGAAAAAACAAATCCCTGATGTTCTGCACAAGAGTTACGGGTGAGGTGTTGGGCTCACGTGGAAAAAGATCTGCATTGAGAGTCTTTGCAGAGCATCCCCAGAACCTCTCTTTGTGGAAGGCAGAGGCAGAAATCCAGGAGAGACTGAGAGACTTAACTGCAGGACAAGTCAGGTAACAGCCTATTTTTTTTTCCTCCCAATGACACAGCATTGTAAAAGCCACTGCTATTGCACAAGATGTTCAGTAAAACACAATAAACCCCTCATTGTGAGCGACCTGAAAAATGCTGATTAGAGACTCAAAAGCAGTGTAATAACTTGTGATGAAAAAGGAAAGTGATAACAACTGGGCTGAATAATGATATCTGAAGTGTTGAGAAGCCATCCAGGAAAAAATGAAGGCATCAATTAAAAGGCCACGCACTTTGGGATAGAAAGGGAAAAATAGCAGTGATGTGTGACCCAGTGATAGAAGGAGATGGCTTATGATGTCTAAGAAAAAGTGTACAGTGAGTGTTTCTTTTTTATCCCTTTGGAATAACAATAACAGTGGAAAATTAATATCACCTTTGGGTGTCAAGGCCTTTGCAGTTGTTCAGAAACCAAGAGCATTGAAATCCATATCTGCTGACAGAAATAAATACATTGGATTTTTAGGCAGAGTGATCTGCACCCTGAAATTCTGAAATGCAGGGGCAAGTGGCTGCCTTACATTTGGGGTCAGCTTTTGAGGAGTCTTTAAATGTGGGAGAAAATGCAGAAAGCGTGGGAGTGTGGATGTCACAGGGCTGATGAAGTGGAATTGAACTGATCTGGGGCTGCAAAGCTGCCTTGTGCATTCTTCTGCAGAGGAGCAAACCTTCCCAAAGCATTTGATGTAGCAGTGATGACAAAATTAGCAGATGGAGATATTGGTAAAACACACAGCAAATAGATGAAATTGATAATCAATAACAATTAATTCTCAGTGGGAAAAAGAGGAGTTTTAGAGGGATACAGAGAGGGGATTTCACCTGATCCACACAACATGTGCACCACCAACAATGGCATTAGTAAAAATGGATAAACAACAGATTAATAATAAGAAAATGGCTCAGTGAAATGTTCCATGAAGAAGAGCAGCCCAGCCCTGGAGATTGTTCCCTTCGTGTCTGGCTAAGACACTGACCATGAACTCCCAATGCAATACTGTGGCAAAAAGACTCCATTCAGTTCTTGCTTTTAGAGTGGTGAATATGAATAGGAATTTATTGATGTCTCTTGTTTCTCTCTTGCTTCTCTTTATTTTAATTTTTTTTTAATCTTTCTGCACAGGCAAAAAAGGAATTCAGAAAGGAGGAAAGGATGGGTAAAATGCATATTGAATGCTGATGGATTTTTCAAAAGGTTTCACCAGATATCACTAAAACCAGGAAAATGTGAAAATTACAAACAGCCGTGTTTTGTGTTCATTTAAGGAAAAAATTCGTTTTTATCTAAAAGAAAACTTTAAAAGAAAATATTGCAAATAGCTCTATTTAGGACTCTGGAAGCAAGAGTGAACTTAATGCCAAGGAAGGCTCTGTAGAAAGTAAATGAGGCACCAAAAGACTTTCTAACTGCTCCATTAGCCCTCTTTCATCTTCTCCATCTATGACACAGCCAACAGAGACACCCTGAGAGTCTCAGAGCAGGGTTTTTAGTGGCTTGCTGGGGGATGCTATCAACTAACTGTGGTACAAACCATCCAATTTGCACTGAACTCTCCCAGCCCAGTTAATTCCTGCTGTAATGGGACAGGCAGAAGCTTCAGAGAGATTTATCATTTCTTTCCTTCCATCCAGAAAAATACAGGAATGAAGGGCACAGAGCCGCTGCCAAGAAGTTGGACGGTTGTCATTTCAAGTGTAATTCACCCAGAGCCACTGGAGAAGCATCAGCCTTGGTGGGCCTGGAGCTGCAGGATTAATGGAGCTGAAGCAGAGCTGAAGCTTTTTGCATGCAATTCAGGAAATGTCTAGACTTTGTGAGAAACCTGCTAAATTAGAGTGGCAGGATTTCGGGAACAGGGAAGCTCTTCTTGCTCTTGGCAAGAGGACCGGCGGGTGGAGGCGGGGGAAGCTGCAGGATTGATGGCTGGGGGGTGTCTGTGTTTGGAGAGCTGGCAAAGGGAGGCATTATCTGACTCAGGAATCCTGTCTCTAATAAAAGTGGGGCATGCCCAGGAGGAAAATTTGGGGGCATCTCTTGTGAAAGTAATGGCCCCATGGGAAAACTGCTGTGGAGCCCTGAAACAGCTGAGGAGGGAGGAAGGAGAACTGTTAAGACTGACGGATCAGAGAAATCATTTAAAGGTCTCCTTTCCACAGGAAACCATCCTGCTTTATCTTCATTTCTGTTCAGCCTTTCTTCAGGTGAGATTTTCTAACAAGCAGCAGAAGAAGAAGTGCCCAGAAGCCATCTAGACCAAAGCAGTGCTACAGAAGGCTACCCTAGGAGATCTGGTGGTGGTTTCTATAAGAGGACACATATGGTAACCTTCCAGGTGAACCTGGACAGGAATTTCTGCTGTTTCAACCTGTGTTTGTTACTCAAATTCCCTCACTCTTTCCCCTCACCCCAGCTTATTTCCCAGACCTGTGTTATTATCCTGGCTCCTGCACGAGCTCCAATTCTTCAGTTTATCAGAACCAATTATGTCACACAACTGCTGCTACTTTCCCAGGACAGAGTGATGGGTCTTGGGAGCAGAGGAGAAGCAGCAGAGGTTATGAGCTGGCAGTAGAAAGGCTCTGGATAGTGTTTCACATGACATTTTCCTCAGGAAGATAAGGAAGCTGTTGAAGATGGATGTGGAACAGCTGGTACTGGCAGAGGGACGATGCTTGTCACACTGTCACAGGGAACGTGTGCATCCAAGGGGAACCTGCAGGAACCTGCCAAGATATCCATGCAGGAACAAATCTTGCACAACTCACCCACTCAGCTTTGCCCACAGATTCCCATCCACTTTTTGAACCCCTGGAAAGGTCTCTAAACCAGCCATGGTTCTGAGAACGTCACTCCAAAAAATGTGGTGCATTGGCAAAGGCTGATTAGGGGAGAGCAGGGAGAAGAAAGAGGCCTTAGAGCACCTTCCAGTACCTGAAGGATGGAGAGGGACTTTGTACAAGGACATGTAATACAACAAGGAGGGATAGCTCTGAACTGGAAGAATGGAGATTTAGAATAAATATTAGGAAGAAATGATTTATTGTAAGGGTGGTGAAGTCAGCTTGGTCAGAGAGATTGTGGACTCCATGGACATGCTCAAGGCCAGGTTGGATGCAACTTGTAGCAACCTGGTTTAGAGGAAATTGTCCCTGCCCATGGCAAGGAGGTGGAATGAGATGATCTTGAAGGCTCCTTCCAACCCAAAACCTTCAGGAATTCCATAAGAATAAAATTGCCTTCAAGGTGTGGTGGCCATGTGATGCTTGGCCTTCTAACAGGGGGAAATGATGAACCTGAGGTGACCCTGCAGTTTCCAGAGCTTCTTTTGTGGGGGTGGGAGAATGAAGTGAGAGGGAAGAGGATGGGAATGGGGGTTTCTGTGGAGCTTAAAAAAGCAGTGAAAGATGTCATCACACCCATTTTGGCTGCTTTGCACAATTTGTGCTCTGGCTGGGGGTGGGAGCCTGGGCAATGCAGAGATTAAAGCTGGTAATCACAGGGAGGAGAACATTTGAGGGCCTGGCAGACCCACATAGTCTCATCTACCACAGAAATTGGTCATTTCCTAAATCTTTTGTAGAAGACACCAGAGAATGGGTCTCTTTTTTCACTGCCTGCTCTCATTCTGTCACTGCTCTTTTAATTTTCTTTATCTATAACATTAATAATCCTAAAGGTATTTTTAGTGGGTTCCCTAGGAGATATATCTCTTCCAGTCTATGTGTTTCCTTGAATACCAACAGTCGAATATCCTGATATCATAATTATCTGCTAAAAATGATCTAACTTTTTTTCCCCATAAAGAGTTTCCCACTAAAAATATCCAATAAAATTTGTTTTCTAAATTACCTCCATCCTGTGAAAGTGCCTGTGACAGAAAATAGTTTTTAAAATGTCATTTGTTGCTGCTAAATTTTCAAATTAACTGCAACTTTAATGAGAATTATTGCTCCAGACAATCCCATATGAGATCTTCCAAACTTTTATCTGTTGATGTTTGCCAGCCACGATCGTCTTTCATAAATCAGAGTGCAGAAGTATTCAGTCGTTTTAAGTGTGAAAGCTCATTTGCTTGTTTGTTTACCAAAAATAGGTGAAGAAGAGCGGCTTTTTTTACTGAACAGGCATTTATTCAGCAAAGCATTCAAACCTCTGATGTTCTTTGCAGTTTTTTTCATCGAGCCCAGCTTGAGCAACTGCAGATTTTGTCACATTGCTGGTACCTATTTTTGCATCCACCTTCTTGAAGCCCACCCCTCGTTAACACAGCTGGGCACACTCACAGCCAGAATCACAGAAGGGTTTGGGTTGGAAGGGATCTGAGAGATCATCTCACTCCAACCCCTTTCCATGGGCAGGGACACCTTCCACTATCCCAGGGTGCTCCAAGCTCCATCCAACCTGGCCTTGGACACTTCCAGGGATGGGGCACCCTGTGCCAGGGCCTCCCCACCCTCACAGGGAACAATTTCTTCCCAGGATCTGATCCAAGTCTATGCTTCTTCACTTTAAAGCCATTCCCCCTTCTCTTGTCACTCCGTCCCTTGTCCAAAGTCCCTCTCCAGCTCTCCTGGAGCCCCTTTAGGCTCTGGAAGGGGCTCTGAGGTCTCTCTAAGTTTTCTCTTCTCCAGGCTGGACTCCCCCAGCTTTCCAGGCTGGCTCCATGGCAGATGTACTTTCTTAGGCAGCTTTGATCCCATGACAGGACCACAACTCTTCTCCCAAGTCCACACAGATTCTTGATAATCTCGTGCATAACGTTACTTCAAGGCTTTAGCATTCTTTTGGTAATCCAAATAAATCCATCAGGACTTCATCTCACAACCCTTTGCAATGGATTCTTGCTGATTATTGAGATACAGCTTTCCCCTCCAGAGGACACTGTTTATTTTCTCTATTGCACCACTGCAACCAATTTTCCTTCTATGGAAATGATGCCTTCCTGGACAGCTCCTTTAAAACCTTTTTTTTAATGTGTATTATTTTTTTTTAATTATGTATTTAATGAAAAAAAAATTTGATACCAGGGCAATTTGATGCCTTTATAAAGCTAAACCTTAATACTGAACTTACACAATTCATAAAATAATGAAATGATAGAATTTGAGAATGGTTTGTGTTGAAGGGGACCACAAGCATCATTCAGTTCCAACCTTGCTGCCATGGGCAGTGAACCTTCCACTGGACAATAATCTATGCCAGAATAACTTCAATTAGTAATTCCAGGGGCAAACTGAAACCCAGAAACATTCTTTCAATATACTCTGCATGAAAAAAGTCTATTGCCTCTCATTGCTATTATATTAATTCATTGCATTCAGACTGCAGCAGCATCCAGACACTATATCAACATCCTGCTAAAGGACAAACCCTTCCCCAAAGAGCTTAATACTGTACCAGTTTTATCATATTGCTGAACATCAATTATGCTCCAGCTGCTCTCTCCACAAAGGTAATAACTCTGTTCTTTACAGGCAGGGTCTCAGGCAACTTTCTCATATCTCAAATAAAAAGTCTTTAGAAAACTGATCTGATTCTGGATTATTACAGGGCTGGGGAAACACTGACCTTGCACTTTTAAGTATATGGCTTAAAGAGGAGTGTGAAATAACACCCAAACTTGTTGTCCAGGGAGAGAGCCTATCTTTGCTCTTCCCTCACCCCCTTTCAACAAAGCTTTTTCCACCTGATATTTCCTGGGCAGGCAAAGACTTTCAGGAGAAGGAAGCAGGAGCAGGTAGCACAGGGGAGATAAGACAGCAGTGATATAAAATGAAGGTACAAGGTGCCCCCCAGCCCTGCATAATCAATGCCCTAAATCAGCCAAAACATTCTGCCCAGGTTCAGAAAAAAAAAAAAAAAAAGCAGCAGTTTCAGGAGGTGCTTTGTTTGCCTTCTGCTTGGCCAGGGAGAAATTTGACAGTTCGGAGCAGTAGCTCAAACTAACAAGTGTCTGTGTCCTCACTCTGCAGGGGAGGCAACAAGCAGGCAGTGAATTTATGTGCTGGTGAAAAGCACCTTATTATTTTCAGCAGTAAATTCCACTCTGCAGACGAAGAGCTCTCACACTTTGGCTCACAAGCATCAATGCACACTTGCATGTGAGAGTGCAAACATGCCAATATTGAAATATTTGCATAACACCAGAGATAAGCCCCCAGAAATGCATTTGTAGAAGGAGAGACCTTCAAGATCATCCAGTTCCAACCCCTTGCCATGGGCAGGGACACCTTCCACTATCCCAGGTTGCTCCAAGCCCTCTCCAGCCTGGCCTGGGACACTTCCAGGGATGGGGCAGCCACAGCTTCTCTGGGAAAGCTGTGCCAGGGCCTCACCACCCTCACAGAATTCAAGAATTCAATTTCAGAAGCCAAGAATTTCTTCCTAATACCCAGTCTGTAAATGTAAACCTGAACTCTTTTGGATTAAAGCCATTACCTCTTGTCCTGTCATTCTCAAGGCCGTGTACAGTTAAGGGTAAATCCCTGGATAAACATGGAAATCAGTAATGAAAAATCTCAAACATCTGCAATGCAGCTGCCAGGCTGTGGGGAACCACCTTTTTCTAATAGCAATAACCAAACCAATGATTTCCTCAAAACAGAGGGCTTGTTAAATTATGGGATGGTTTCTTTCAAGAAAAGTTATTATTTAGTTATCCTAATAACTATTCAGGCTTATTCCTTCAGATGTCTGCAAATTCCACAACTTGCAAGGATACGAATAAGATGCTCATCTCTGGACAGCAGTGGCTACGTCCTTCAACTCACATAATTAAAGGAAATGCTTATTTTCAGAAGCACAAGGCTCAGATCTGTGGCTCTTTCAGCACAGTCCCACCTGTCAGCTGGCTGTGGTAGCTATCAGACTGTATTGTTTCTGTGTTCACTGTGGCTCAATCACGGAAAATCCCAGTGGATTGGCCTGTGAACGCACTTAAAACCAGTCCCTGCAGCTGAGCCCTTGGGCTCTCTGCCCTGGGACCAGGCCTGCCCAGGGCCCTCTGTTATCTCAGATTCCAGCAGTGGTGGAGGAGATGCTGGAAGGTGACTCAGTAAAGGAATTGGTAATTCCCAAGTGCACAGATTCCATTGTCTTCAGCGGCACTCAACTCATTCAACAATGCCCAAACAGCCAAAAAGGAGTTGGTGGCTGCAGAAGGACATATTAGCATCAATATGTGGCTGTAGCTGCTTTTTTTGCTTTGTTTTGCACCAGAACAGCTTTCCTACATATGGCAGGGCTCATCCCAGTGATTGATCTGCCTCATTTGACTTCCCAGCTCCACAGCTGATGGAGATTTTGGGGAGGAAGTCCATGCAAGCATCAGAGAGAGGCAAATTGGGTTTTCATGGCCCCATGCTACTTTATCCAATTATGCTTCCCCATGCAAGGGCATCCCACTGGGGGCTCACCCTTGGATTCACTCTTCTTAATGACATTCAATCATTTTGTGCTGAAGACAGTCATTTTCATAGCTGCTTGCATAATAAATTCAGAGTTACATGCTCACTGGTTCTCTAATTACACCCCATTCCTGCAAAACAAAATGATGAAACTGAATTTTCACTGAAAAAAAAAATATTGAGTCAGCACTTTTATTTTACTGATAAAGTTTGGCCATGTTTGGTTGTGTTCGATATTTTCTTCTGCAAATTGGAAGCTTGTATTAAAAGGTCAGAACATAGAAAATGATTGGGCCAGTGGATAATTGTCCATTGAGTTTGTAGGACACTCTGAATTTCACTCCTGGCCTAAAATTATATCAGTGACCTTGGGAAAGTTAATCCACATTGAGTTTGGAGTTTGTGACACTTGGTTATGCAGAGGTAGAAGGACTCATGTAAACTCAAGGAGTTTCAGACCTGGAGGCACCAAAAAATATAAGGAAATAATTCAATAACTGTCTGGTAGATAATGGGGAATGAACTATTCATCTATATTTAGATCAGTCCAATCACACACCTTGACATCAGAGAAGCAAATCTGGGAAGCTCCAGAGGAGGTGGTGGGAACCATCAGACCCACAATCACAGTGATTAGACTTCCTTCTATTTTAAGTAACCAGTGCTGAGGTTTGCAAGTGGCTGCTGGCTCAGGGCTTTTCTGGGCCTCTTGGGTTGGCAGATGTTACTGAAATTGGCTCTGCAGTGGGTGATAAGGTTGAGGATGCAATTTTGGGTGTAGAACCACTGGAACTGGTCATCCCAGGTGTTGATTGTGCCAACTGATTGCAAGATGTGAGATTAACACAGTTCACATTCTAAATACAGTTGATTATAGGGAAAAAATAACAAAAGGGACAGGCACAAACAAGAAAGCTCCATTAGGAGGTTCTGTTGGACTTCCTAATACATTCCCCAGCATCCTACAAGCCTTCTGGGAATGGCCCCAAAGCCTTCCAGCCCTGCTGGCTACGGGAGCTTGGAGATTTAGAATTGTCCCAATGGAGAAAATATTCCTATGACCTTGCTGTGGTCACCCAGCCAGTCCCTACCATTGTCCTCCTGTCATGCAAGGGAATATTTTCATTTAATTATTTGTGCACACAATCAGGAGTCTAGAAAAAAATAGAGGGAGAGCTCTAATTTAAAGGTTTTCCATACATAACCACGTTATAGGCTTTCCTGTCCAACTTGAAAATTTTGGTTAAAACCACCTGTGCAATCAAAATTTAATCTTATCCTAGCCACAAGCCACACATGCCAACACAGCTTCTGTGGCAGCTCAGGAAGACTTTTCCAAAATATCATTAAATTATCTCATGTGGCCACAGCCAGGAGCGTGTCTATGGTAGCAGGGAGCTCAGTGGGGGTTTTATCCCCTAAAATCAATTTAGTTTTCCTAGAAAAAACTGCTGCAGTGTCTGTACCTGAGCAGGTATTTTTGGTACAATCTGCTGCAAAGGCTTAGCCTGAGGTGGGATTCATCCCACCTGACACATGGGACAGGTTTTGTTTGATCAAATAAAGATGGAGATGAGATGATCAATGCCCTAAAATCCCCTGAGTCTGCTGACTCACTCTTCCTTGACCTTAAAGGGAGCACTGATGGCCTCAGACATTGGCACTTCCAGAATAGACACTTTACTCACCCAAATCGTGCCCTAAGCAAGTCCAGCTCACTTCACCCAGCTTCTTTCCACACCCACACAGAACTTATCTGCCCTTACACATTCATTTTGCTTCCCTCAGCTCTGGCAAAGGCCTGGTTACATTGGTGGACATTGACATGGGAAAAAAAACCCAAAAAATCCATCTCCTCCTCCTGCTGGCAGAGAGCTTGATCTGTACAATCCTCATCTGTGGACCCAGTGAGCATAAACTGAGCTCAACAAGACTGATATAACTCAGGCAAATGGACCAAAATAAAGGAGTTTTTCTTCTGGAAGGGCAGTTGGTACACCTGCTGTGGGGACACCACCCTGGGCTGCAGTTGGTGGTGGCTGCAATGTTGAAATGGTTTTGTCCCCTCTGTTTCATTGCAGATCTCCTCCCCAGACCTCACACTCCCTGCTCCTTCATTCTGAAGCCCCCACTGGAAAGCTCTGTAGTCCTTGAGGGCATGTCAATAAAGGAACAGAGTGAGTGTGATCATTGCTGTGTGGATGGAGGATTTATGCCACCACTGTTTGTTTCCTACTGCTGGATTCTGTCACCTCCCATCCCTCATCTTTGCTGCTTTCCGACGTTGTAAATTCTTCCCAGCACAGAACTTGCTCTCTAATTTTTCTGGTAAATGTCTAGTCTACAAATGAGTCCCAGCCATCCTCATTAACAATACTTTGTACTTATTCCTTCATAAACTGATGGATGAAAAGCTCCATAAAAGCACAAAAAAAAAAAAAAAGAAATTATTTCCCCCAAGAGGGGGTTTGCAAAGTCATTGCTCAAAAGAAGCCAGCAGACTTTCCCATCTAACTCAAATCCAACACAGCACAACTCTGTTGCCAGAAGCATATCTTGTTTTCCTTCCTTTTTTTTTAATTTTACTTTATCTGCTAGTTGATTCACTTATGAAATTAAAGGAGATTATAATTTTAACTCTTTGGTTTTAGACCCATGAGCAAGGAAAGCTACAAGAGCTGCCATCTGCAAATTGCAAGAGACATAAACCAGTGTAAAATAAAGGGAAAAATATGCATTTTCCACTTAGCAATATATTCCAGCAGAAGATTAATTTGCTGCCTGACACTTGATGCTTATTGTTTGCAAACTCCAGATCTGCAACTGCAAATCAAGCTGGAAAGCATCATCTAATCAAAGAGGGGATAATTTAGCAAGAAACCACTCAGAACTGTCTTCCTTTCAGGTTATCTGTGTGCATGCACATGAAAACAGAGATCCACTAACCTGGTGCATATCTGTGTCCCTGACAGCCTCCCTGGACAAACTGTGACTCACTGACCTTTGTTTCAGGTGAGGGGAAGAGGTGCTGATGCCCTTTCACAAAGACTCAAGAAAACACCCAGTCCTTGAGCTCTGCCAACTCACGTTTCAGGGATATGCATCCAAATGGAAACAGAAGAGAAAATCTAAAAGAGGGAGCAAGTGAAAGAAAGATCCTTTGCCTGGTTTTTCAGGTGTGGTGGTTCAGGTGAGAGGCTGACACAGTGATCCAGGAAATTCCTCTTCCCCCACCTTTCCATACATGTAAGATGTTATTAAAAGTGTGAACCTGCAGAACAGCCTTGAGCACACTGCAGAAAAAGCACTTTTGAGAAAAAAAAATCTAGATTTGTTTGAACCCTATTAAATCTTTGCTTCACTGGTTCTAAGCCTGTCCAAGTCAACCTGAATGATTATTGTTATTATTAACAGAGTGCAAAGTGGGAAAAGAGAGGATTTTTTATTTAAATAGGTTATTCTGCCTGCAGCTGGCTGTGCTGCAGAAGCCTGGCACCAGTTCATATTACAGGCATTACCAATTCCTTGGAACTTTTCATGGGAGAAGCTTGCTCTGACATTCTCATTGACTCTTCTCTCCCCTATTTATCACCCATAGATTGGATGATGTCCTCTCACAGCAATATCTGCAGTTTTAGAAGACACCTATGCACTTCTGTCCTCGTGTTGGGACTTTTCTGTGGGATTTCTGTTTCCTGCTGCTTGCCAAATAAATAATTTTTGTGATTTCAATGAGACTTTTCTCTCCTTTCCTACCTAATAAAGTCAGCTGTGGCTATGTAAATCTGTAAAAATTCAGCAGGAAAACCTCAAATATGAGTACACTAAAATAAAAATACTGTGTCTGACCAAAAAACAATTTCAGCCCATGTTTTGACTGAGAGTGGTCACAGAGTGCAAAAGAAAGGCAGACAGACTCTGATACTGAACAGTGTGTTAATAAACTTAAACAGATTTTTTCCATTATTTTTTCCCTTCCCCATCCCATGGCAAGGAATGCTACAGCTCAACCACACTGCCTGTGAAGAACCTGCTCCATTTCCCCATCCCAGCTCCATGCCCATCGTGACTTTAGCCTGAAAAAATCCCTCCCTAAAATGTCTTTTCCACGACTGAAGTGTGCACATCTATTTAATCCTTTCCTGTGCTGCTGCAGCTGTTCCTTATCATCCTTCTGGCATCTTCTCAGAGCCTTTTCCAGGGCCACTAAAGCCTGTTGAGAGGGGACGACAAGCACCAGACACAATATTCAAGCTGCAGGTCCAAAATGCATTTCTTCAGTGGCATTATGATGATTTCTGTTTGGTTTTCTATTCCCTCCTTAATAATCCTTAACATTCAATTTCCTCTTTTGATTGCTACAGAACAATGAGCTCATAATTTCATTCAACTGTTCATTACAAGACCCAAATGCCATTCCTGGGCAGCAATAATCAGCTCAGAGCCCATCACCATGCACGGAGTTGGAACTGTTGTTTTCCTTGTGTGCAATGCTTGGATTTAATGCCACTGAATTCCACCCAATCTTTTATTACCCAGCAATCAAAAATTCTTCATGGGTGGTGTCAGGAAGCTCCAAGTCTGGGCTGATCCACAAGGGAAGCTGGAATGAAACACAAGGGCAGCAGCAAGGCAAGGCAGGGACTTCTCCAGCGGGGTGAAGGAGTTTTGGAGAATCACAGAATTATTAAGGTTGGAAAAGGCCTCAAAGATCATTAATCAATCACTGAACCATGGTCCATCACTAAGCCATGTCCCTAAGCCCCACATCTACACATATCCTGAACACTTCCAGGGCTGGGGATTCCTCCACTTCTCAGGGCAGCCTGTTCCAATGCTTGACCATCCTTTCAGTGAAGAAATTTCCCCCATTATTCAAATAAAACCTTCCCTGGAGCAAGTTGAGCCTCTTTACCTATATGTGAGATTTTCTGAAGAGAATTCACTGCCCCCTCACTTCTCCCTTGGGGGGAGAGCTGGGATATGATTCTTTCTAGTCCAACCATTCCTTTTTATTTTCTTTGCTAGTGCAGCTTTTTTTAAAGGTGGGTGTTTGAGCCTTGCAGTCTGATCAAGCAGTTTACAGCCTGCCCAGCTGACAGCAATAATTTGGCATCATAAGTTTGCAGCTCCTTTCAATGTGATGCACCAGATCCCAGAGTGTTTCTGCTAAAGTATCTCAGAGATGCTTTCATATCAGAGAGTGTTACAGAAAAAAACCTGAATGCTCCCAACTCTTTAACCAAGACAAGTAGAAAATCCTCCCATGTAGCCAGCTAAAGTTATGTGTAAATTTATTCCTTACAAATTCAGCCGCTTGAGACAGGTTATATTAAGACTTTTCAAGTTTGGACTCCAGGAATCCTTGAAAGAAGGACTGCGCATGAAATTTTCTGGATGACATAGCCAGAGGTTCAAATAAAGTCTTCACTCAGAGGCAGATCCATCTGAAAAACTGGAAGGTGGGGTAGGTATGGATGCCAAAAATGAGGTACAACCAAGACTTCCCTCAGGCTGCCCAGAGTGATTGTGGAGTCTCTCTCACTGGGGATATCCTGGATTTAATCCTGTTCCATTTGCTCTGGGGTGACCCTGTTTGAGCAGGGACGTTGGACCAGATGACCCCACTGAGGTCCCTTCCAGCCCCACCCATTCTGTGGTTCTGTTTTAACAGGAGCCCTCTCATCTTTGGTGCAGGGATTCCAGACCAGCTCCACCACTCCAGACCGGCAGGGAAAAGCTTTAGCAAACAGAGGCACAAATAATGGTCAGAGCTTCTTCCATGGGGAAAAAAAGAGCCAGTGAGATTTGCTTCTATAAAAACCTCATACTGTTCCCACTTTAGTAATAACCCAAGATTCACCCCAGGGGAAGCAGAACAACATTGCCCCAGCACTGTTTAAAGTGCTATTAAAATACTGTTTAAGGGGATTTGGGAGAACAGGTAGGGAAATTTTTCTTATCATAGGAAAGTGCACAAGGAGATGGGCATTTGGAAATGTGCTGAAAGCTGGGTTATTGCAGTGCTGTTACTAATGACTACAATACATCATTTCAACTTGTTGACTTTTCTTTCTTTAATTTCCAGATTATCCGGCTGTTGCTTATCCTCCACCCATTCTGGGAGTAAACAGAGGCATGTGCTTGAGCTGCAAAAAAGTTACTTTCAGCAGAAATTAACTTGTGAGGGTTTTTCCTGTTTTTTTTTTCTGTTTGTTTGTTTGTTTGTTTATTGTTTATTGGGGTTTTTTTTAAATAAAATCTTTCAGCTTTACCTGTTGGTTTTACCATTCAATTTCCTTTTTCAATTTTCTTTTGCAATTTCACCTTTGTAATATTTCAATGATTTCAGAAAGTACTATATCTATTCCAGAAATACAATAAGTGCTGTCAAAGCGTCGTTGAAATCTCTTGCATAAAATTCCAGGGGAAGTCTCCGAGAGGTCTCAGAGGGGAAGCTGCTGCTTGGGAGGTCCAGCTCAGAGCACTCAATGTGACTGAAATGATGGGTTCTGACCAGGTTCCAGCAAGAGGGGATTTTTTTCACACCTTACTGAGATCTCAGGCAGAGGAATCTTCTGGGATTGCTTTGGGAAATCTGACTTCTTTTTCCTTTATAATCACAGAACAGTTTGTGTTGGAAGAGATATTAAAAATCATCCAGTTCCAAACCCTTGCCATGGGCAGGGACACCTTCCACTGCCCCAGGTTGCTCCAAGCCCCATCCAACCAGGCCTTGGACACTTCCAGGGATGGAGCAGCCACAGCTTCTCTGGGCAACCTGTGCCAGAGCCTCACCACCCTGACAATAAAGAATTTCTTCCTGTTATCTAATCTAAATCTACCTGTCTGAAGGATCTGGAAGGATCTTGAAGAAGTCCTGAAATGCACTGCCAACTTCAGCTTCAATAACTGTGAGCAACTCTTTTTCAGACGAATAGTTCAAGGAAAGATAAGAAAATCCCCCAGAAAACCCCAGTAAGACTCCAGTGGTTTTGGCAAGACTGCCCAAATATTTAGAAGGTCTGGGTCTATCTGCTATTTTTTCCCTTCTTTGCTTTGGAGGACACCCCAGGGAGTTGAAAGAGGATGATCTTCAGGATTCCTTTCCATTCTATGATTTTGTAATTCTTTTTTTCTCACAAGAGCTCTCACATTTTTTTTTTTCAGGGAGTATCTCTGTTTTGAAAGGGCCATGAATCACATCCATCAATCTTCAGGAGAAAAATAATCAACAGATGGTTATTTAAGATCACATGGTGCCACTCAGATCAGGAGATGCAGAAAGAAACAAACTCTCTTTCCCTCTTACTTATACTTTACTGAAGTGTTCGGTCACATCCAGCCTGGGAGGAAACACATGAAGCCACCAGTGCTTTGTGTGTCGACCAAAAACCAGGCCACAAAGCTCCAGCCTCAATCAGAAAAAAGTTTCTACCCCTTCTACGTAGAAGGTGAAAGACAGGAGTGTTTTCAGACCACATAAAAGAAATACTGGATTGCTGAGGAGCAAGTAGTTTGATCTCAATATTTGGTACAACCTGCAGCTGTTTCTCAAGCCAGCACCTTCCATTCCCAACAAAACCAGCAAGGTCATATCCAGTTTTAATGCGAACAGATGGGAGGGAGAATCCTCAAAATGCATATTAGACATCTCTTATGAGGGTATTTTAGATTAGATGTTAGGATAATTTTATTGTTCTATAATTAATTTATGTTATTTTATTGTGTATATTTGATTTGTATATTTATATATATATTGTATATATTTAATGTATTTTATGTAATATATGTTTTAACATATATTTTATGTAACAGTATTATATTTTTATATAATAATATTTAATTATCATATTATTTAAAATTAGATATGAGGCAGAAATCCTTCCCTGTGAGGATGGTGAGGCCCTGGCACAGGTTGCCCAGAGAAGCTGTGGCTGCCCCATCCCTGGCAGAGTCCAAGGCCAGGTTGGATGGGGCTTGAAACACTCTGGTCTAGTGGAAGGTGCCCCTGTCCATGGCAGGATGTTGGAATGAGATGATGCTTAAGGTCCCTTTTAACCCAAACCATTCCATGTTTCCAGATATTTTCATCTGAGCTTGAAGTGAGCCTCAGAGGTGCCAACAAACCATTACAGTAACCGGTTAACTTAGAAAATGGCTGCAAATTCTGACTATTTTGGTTTGGGCAGCTTGTTTTTAAACCCCAGGCCATTACAAAAGATGGGTTTTTTTCCTTGGACATCTATTACCCTCCTTTGCTTTATGTTTATACAAAACTGGACCTGTCCAAGAGGGAAGCACAACAGAATTTTCTCCCTGCCTTGGAGCCAGCTGCAATTCAAGTTGCCAATGGGCCCTTGATATCCTGGAAAAAATGTTTTTGGGGTCTTTTTATGTCAGAGTATCAAAGTCTAGGCAAGTGAATTCATTCTCCATGACAACAAGAAGCCACTTGATGCTACTACAACAACTAAAAATTGAACAGTTCAAAAAGTGATGGCCCTTTGGTTGAAAAAATCTTAAACAGGTGGTAGGATTTGAGGTAAGCATTTTTCTCATTGTTGTTTGGGTTATTTCTGGGAAAAAATGGAACTGTAGCTAGAAAAATTTTCTCTTAAAAATATTTTTTCAAAGTTCTTTTTCTGAGCTGATTTCTAAAGAAGGAAGAAGTCCATGGCCTGGAACACACAGACAAGGTCCTATAAAAACTTGTCACTGAAATGTTCTTAATGTTTCATGGAAAAATACAGCAATTCCCCCTGACACACACACTAAAACTCCCCAAAAAACACAAACCAAACAAAACACCACAGTATCCAGAAGGCTAGAAGGAGATCTGTAGAATTACTTACTTGGGGAAAGTAAAGCATGTTCAGGGGATATTTTTGAGCACTTTATTGGGAAAATAATCTTTCAATTTCCAGCAGATCTTAGAAATCTTTGTATGTCCTGCAATTCCATGTTCTTCATTTATTCCATTACACAAATGAAGGATGAGGAGCACGTCCTGGGTACCTCATTGTACCTTGGCCATTTGTTTCAGCCAGAGTTTCCTACCTGAGTATGGAAAACCTTCAAGCTTCAAGTGTTTAACCCCAACCTGCCACCTGCTCTTCCCACAGCAGTGGGGGGAAGACTGAAATTGCAGAATTCTTCAGAACTTTCCCACCATTTCCATCCTGCTCTCATGAATGACGTTTTTGTTTCCTTCATGCTTTATCTCCTCCCAGTGACCCTCTGCTTCGAAATGCACATTGGAACAGGACAAAAATTCATTCCCAGATAATCACTCCCAGTTCCCAAAGCCCACCTGAATCACCCCAACATCATTGTCTGTCATGAGTAATGCATGGGATGGAACCATACACAGTCTGTTCCAGGCACTGAAACCATGGAAACGCTCCTGACATGAGCTGCTCCTTGGGATGATCAGAGGAAGTGGTGGCTCAAGGAAGTTTGTCTTGTCTGTCTCTGTTGCCCCAGGCCAGATAATTGTAAAATATGAAAGATTTCAGATGTCAGACTTGAGCCCCTCAAGGTTGTTGGCAGTTTTTGTTAATAGAAAAATGTAAACAAGTCCAGAAATGGGCAATTGTGGAGTTTCCTCAATGAAATCTAAACACTTTGAAGAGGGAGCATGAAAATTCTTCCCTGTGAGGGTGGTGAGGCCCTGGCACAGGTTGCCCAGAGAAGCTGTGGCTGCCCCATCCCTGGAAGTGCTCAAGGCCAGGTTGGATGAGATGCAGAGTAATCCAGGCTAGTGGAAGGTGTCCCTGCCCATTTCAGGGGGCTGGAATGAGATGGTCTTTAAGGTTCTTTCCAGTACAAACCATTCTGTGACTCTGTGATCTCTGGTCGGACTCCATGGACCCCAACCACCTTCACAACCTTCAGCTGACCTTGGAGGCACAGGGAAGAAATTCTTCCTCATGTCATGTCGCACACATATTTTCATTAAAAATCCTTTCCTTAGGATTTTTTCCTCCTGAGAAGCTGAGAGGCCTCAGGAAGAAAATGTAAACAATGGTTATCTGCTGCTGTGGAATGCAACAGGTGGATCTGTGATTGGCCCATCTTGGATGTTTGTAATTAATGGCCAATCACAGTGACCTGGCTCGGATGGAGAGTCTGAGACAGCTGCCTTTGTTACCATTCTTTCTTTTTCTATTCTTAGCTTAGCTAGCCTTCTGAGGAGAACCTTTTCTTCTATTCTTTTAGTATAATTTTAATGTAATATATATCATAAAATAATAAATCAAGCCTTCTGAAACATGGAGTCAGATCTCCATCTCTTCTCTGAAAACCCCTGTGAACACCGTCACAATGTCCTTGTAGAATTTCCTTGGATCAGTTCCTACCCCAGTTCTTCTTGCCCCATTGCTGGGCCCCACTGAGCAGAGCCTGGTCCCTCTCTGACCCCCTCCCTGCAGACAGGGACAGACAGGGATGAAGTCTCCTCTCAATTGCCCCTTTTCAAGGCTCAAGAACTGTGCTCATGGCAATTAGACCAGTAACAAGAACAGCTTAGATTTAATATCCCACTCCTCAATGTCCCACTCCCCCAGTCCCAAAATCATTCTTTGCAACCCTTAGGCATCACCTTTTCCATGCTCAGAGCAGAACACCCACTCCCAGTACACCTGATACCTCCCCTATCTATTTGGAAGTGTTTCCTCTGCCCCCTCTACTTTTGGGGCACATTTAAATGATCCAGAGCAGCCAATGCATCTAAAATCTGCATGATTTGGCTTGGAAGCAGAAGCTAAAATTAGTCTGTACTGTGAAAGTGCAGAAAGGAGAGAATCTCAGGGTAGATATCCAGTTATTTTACAGCTTCTTGAGTCATCCATGTGAAAGCAGCAGCAGCAGCTGGGTGACATGGAGTGATGCCAACACTGCAGTGGAAAGACCCCAGTGCTAACAACAGCTTACATGTGTGGAGGGTCTTTCACTATCCAGCTTCAAAAGGGATCAAAAAGAAGTAAAGCAGCTCCTTGGAGTGCTTCATCCACCCCTTCAGTGATGTGGAAGAAAGGCTGGATGGACAGATTCCAAAAACATTTCCAAACAGGCTTTGGAGGATATTCCTACTCAACTGTGATGGAAGAAAACCTGGAGTGACACCGAAGCCTGAGCTGGTGAACACTGGAGTAACTTTTCTCACCTGAATAGGTCCAGAAGAAGTTGAGACAGAGCTTTAAATAAGCATATTTTTAAATGAGTGGCTTCCAAAATGTTCCTCAGCTATGCAGTCTGGTGATGTGTCTGAGCACAACTGGGAATAGACCCCAAATCCAGATGTGAACCAGTGCAAGGTCAATATTCCTTGGTTATGTTTCACTTCTTACCTCTTTCTTTACCTTCTGTCATGAGAAGGTAATGTCTGGTGTTCATGAGCACTGTTCAACTTCTGATCTCACTCCAGCAAACAAATTATGTCAATTTTCAGTGTGTAAAACTTGAGATGAAGCAAAGCAACACACAACCCTACTGAATAATGGGCATGTCTAGCAATCATCTGAAGTTTCTGCTCCTATGTAGTTACTTAATACCCCAAAATCTCCACAATTCTTCATTCAGGAGAGGCAGCCAAACAGTGCTGTACGTTGCAAATTATTCCAACACAAAGATGTTTCCTAGGTAATTACTGCTATTTAAATTAGCCTGCATATAAAGCATGAGTGGCAGATATTAAAATGAAGAGATGACTTAATAAGTTCTAGTTATCCAGATGTGTCATTCTTGTAATAAGATGAAAAAAAAAGAGTGTGGTTATATTTCAGACTTACCAGGTGTACAGTAAATAAAATTAGTTTATTGTATTTCAAAATCCTCGTAAGCAATATTGCCCCTGCTAGAATTAAGACAAATTACACCAATAAAATAAGCAGATTAGGATATATTGGTTTTAGGTGTTGAATCAAAAGTGTGTGTAATTTGTTGACATGAACATTAAAATTGTTGTGAATTAAAAAATCAGCTCCCATTAAAATCTAGTGGAGGGTGTCCCTGCCATGGCAGGGGGGCTGGAACTAGATGATTTTTAAGCTCCCTTCACCCCAAACCATTCAATGATCCTATGAAAATGAATGATTAAAGAGGCAAAATCACAGTGAATGAGAGTTGGGCAACTTTGAGAGAATGGAGAAAAGAATTCCTGGTACCTGAGTTTCTATTGAGGCTGCACAGCAAATATTTTTAAAACAGGGATTTCAGCTGCTACTCAGATACACCATAACTGATCCACTGATAGACCTCAAGCAAAGCAAAGACCCAGGGAGTAATGGCATTTTAAGACTCTCTCTTGCAGCTAGAGCTGAGAATTGATCTTTTTTGATCAGTCATGAACACAAGAAAAATAGGGGATTGCTCCTGCTCCTCGCAGCTGGGGCTGAAGCTGGGGAATAACCAGACAAGCTGGGTTTAGCCCAGTACAACGTGCTTAGATTTGTCTCATTGCAAGGTCAGGTTTTAACAAACAATGACAACAATAGATGGGGAAGGGGATTGTGCCTTGCAAAACACGTTCAGCCAGGCAAGCAGAGCCCTGCTGAAATGGGAAATGCAGACTTGGATGTCTGGGCAGGGAAACCCTGAGTGGAGACAATTATTAATGCACCCAGCTCTAAAGCACCATGTCTGCTCCTGCTGCTCCCTGCTCCAGAACAGGCTGAGAAACAGGAATGGGCTCAGACTGAAGGTCTTCACAGACGTGACCCCAAAAACTGGAGGGATCAGAGAGAATGGAAGAAAAGAGGGATTGGATCATCCATGTTTGGGAGTTGCAAACAAACCTGCACTCCTCTTCTGGATGAGATGAAGAAATTGCTGTTTTTAGGCATCTGAATGGGTTATACAACACCTATTGCCAGGTTGTGCATCTGTTTTAGGGATGGTTTGTTAGAACCATGGAAGGAATCAGATGAGTGTCTCATTCAACACATACATGGGCATTAAAAGTGAGTTTTCTTCTGCTTTCTCTGCCTGTTTGATGCAATCATGAATGTCAGGGCTAAGAATTTTTAATAGTTTCTTTTGGAAAGCTGGATGCTCTCTTGAGTGGGATTGAATAATCTTCATATATCTCTTTACCCAGAGGGATCGTGGACTCCCCATCCATGGAAGTGTCCAAGGTCAGATTGGATGGGGCTTGGAACAACCTGATCTAGTGGAAGGTGTCCCTGTCCATGGAAGGGGGTTTGAACTCTGGATGATCTTGAAAGTTCCTTGCAATCCAAACCAATTTATGATTCTATACATGAAATAGCAGCATCATTTCCACTTAATGCACTGGTTTAGAAAAAAAAATATACTTACATATATATATATATATATGCAAATTATATTTTCACAAGATTTTTTTTATCTGAGAAAGTTAGGTTTATAGAATATCAACTATTTTACTCTGGGAAAAAATAAGCAATTTCCCCCCGGTTTTCTGCAACATCGTATTTGGCTTTTATTCAGGATTTTCAGGATTGTTTGGGTTCCCATCTTTTCCGGAGCTGGCAGTTTGGGTTTCAGGCTCCTCAGAGAGCTTCAGACATGCTTGAAAAAGATTAAGAGGGAAGCCCTTCACAACTTCCTCTAAACTGAGTGTGAGAGTTCCCATTCCACAGGAGATTAGAGTTTCATTCTATCTCAGAATAATTATCTCTAAAAAGAAAACAGAGGGGATTTTTCAGTGGAATTCCCAGGGAGTTCCAGTTTTGAGCCAAATCTATAGATAGACTCAGTTTATTCTGTGATCAGAAATAAACTGTGAATCTCTATAGCCAGTATGGAGAATCCCTCAAGACTCCAACTTCATACAAGAGTCCACAGAAATAGATGGGCTGCTCCTCTCAGTTAAATCCTTGGCAGAAATCCCACCCTTATTCCAAAAATGTTTATAGTGAATCCACCCCTTTCTAGATCCCAGCCTTCTCAGGAGGGCAGAGCAGATCTGGCTGACAAAAAGTGTGTGTGTGTGAACACAACTTCCTTCCATTTTCAATGTATTTCTTTGTTTAACAAAGGGTGTCACCTCCACGTGCAACTTATGCCTCGCCTACAACAAGGATGGTAATACTGGGATACCCCATTTGGACAGGGAAGTGGCTGGATTTGAAATTTGGGGACTACAAGACATGGAGAAGAAAGAAGTCAAACTGAGCAGTGCCATCTGCTTCCCAAGCTTAGCAAGAAAGAGAATAGAGAATAGAAGCTTAAAATCATTAAGGCTGAAAAGAACTCTGAGACCATCAAGTCATTGTGCTCCCAAACCCTCAATACCTTACAATTTAAGGCTTGAATACCTTACAATTTAAGGCTTGAAGCTTAAAGAGGGTAGATTTAGGTTAGATATTAGGAGGAAATTTTTCACTGTGATGGTGGTGAGAGACTGGAACAGTATCCAATGATGCTCTGGACCCCCAATCCCACAAAGTGTTCAAGGCCAGGTTGGATTGCATTTGGAGCAACCTGGTCTAGTGTAAGGTGTCCCTAACCTTGGTACAGGGGTTGTTACAAGGTGATGTTGAAGGTCCCTTCCAACCCAAACTGTTCTATATTCTTATGATTTTTATGAATTAAAAACACCACTAATAAGCTCATGAACCCTAACACTTCTGTTCAGAGAGCTTTCTGGGTTGCTGGAGGTGGCTCTTCCACACAACCAGACTGTGTAGTGGAGAGCATGAACTCTTTCTGCCTGTATTTGTAGTTGGTGGGGGAAAAATTCTCCTCTGAAAACATTCTAGACCAGCACTGTATGTAAATTTTGAGGCCCATCTCAGGAGATATAGATCCAAGATTATGTAAAGCATCATGCTGGTGTGGCTCCATGCTCCTATTCTCCGTGCTGTATGAAAATCTCCTTCTGTGTGCAGGCATTTCCTGGGACAGTTCAATTCACAGAATCACAGAATAAATAAATGGTTCAGTTGGAAGGGACCTTAAATAAAATCTCTTTGCATCCCCCTGACATGGACAGGGACACCTTCCACTAGACCAGTTTGCTCAAAGCCCCATCCAACCTGGCCCTGAGCACTGCCAGGGAGGGGAAGTCCACACCTTCAAATTCCTCTGAGTGTCCTGAAGCCCTCAGCACTAAAATTATCACCCTCAATGCCTTCTGTTGCTCAGCCCTTCTCTGAGGACCTCCAGCCCATTTGCTGCCTCTTAGGGAGCTTATTTGTCTCTCCACCTCAGGCAACAGCAACTTCTGCTCTCAGTGAAGCCTCGCTCCAGCTCTCATGTTTCTTCAAAAAGGCGTTGGTGAGGGAAAACTGAAAAAATCAACCGGGCCTCAGTTCACCTCCACAAGAACCCCACCTGGCTGCTTCTGTCTGCATTAAAAAGTCATGGAATCTTAGAATCAAACCATTCTTTATTCCACACAGGCAGCGGGCCTGAGTCACGCGGCCATGCCCGTCGCAAGCGGCAGAGCCGGGATGGGATGCAGAGGCACAAACCATCCCTCTGTACTGTATGATAATCAACAAAAATTAGCTGCCTAAGGGAACCAGGAAACTCTGCCATGAATGCAGCAGTTAGAGACTGAGCCTATTTATTTAACAGGTGTCCCCTGAGTTGGGATGCCAGGCTCTGTTTGCCAAATTTGCGGAGAGAGGAAGACAGCTTGAATAAATACGGGCGAGAGGAGAACAGTCCTGAAGCCATTTTCTTTGTGGATTGTTGTGTTGTTCTGGGTTGTTTTTTTTTTTTTTCCCAGCAACTTTTTATTGTAAGAAAGTCTATCCTAGTTCTTGGCTGGGAGTATTTAGACAGCAGGAGCTGTGCCAAAAATCCAGTTTCTCTCCTCATAGTGGTGCAGAGTCCAGCTCAGCCACAAAGCAAAGTTAGCTCTGCTGGATGGCTTCATGATTGGTTTGTTTGTTCAGTTTAATTAAAATACAGTATGGGGTATATTTTGGATGAGAACCCGTCCCAGGCTGTCAGGGACCAAGAGCCAACAACAGCTGTGCTGAAATGATCTCCTTCCCCATCCCTGTGCAGTAGAAACACAAGTTTCCGTGTCTGGTGCTGCAGCACCGAGAGGCCTTGGATTGCATCCGATGTCACAGCATGAAACATTCCACACAGAGCATCTGGGTGGTCCTCGTTCAATGTTTGGAGTGCTTCCACACAGCCTGGAGAAAAAGGATAAAGAAGGACAGAGAGGAACTGCTGCAGGCATTAATTCCAGTACAAAACCAAGCAGCTCATAAATGGGTTTCCACAGAAATCGCGGAATCACAGAATGGGTCAGGCTGGAAGGGACCACAGTGGGGTTGTCTGGTTCAACCTCTGCTCAAGCTGGGACATCCCAAGGCACAGGGCACAGGACTGTGTCTCCAGACAGTTCTGGAAAGTCTCCACACCCTCAGGGATCTGTTCAGTGCTTGGGAAGAAGTTCTGCCTCATGACCAGGTGGAAGCCCCTGGGCATCAGTTCCTGCCCATTCCTCTTTCCCCATTTCTGGGCCCCACAGAGCAGACCCTGCTCTATTCTCTGACCCTTCCCTGTAGATATTTTAGGCATTGATAAGTTCCTCTCTCAGTTGCCTTTTCTCAGGGCTGAACAGGCCCCACTCTCTCAGTCTGCACTCATCAGAGAGATGCTCCAGTCTTTTGGGGATGCTCAGAACCAAGTGAATCCTGAGCCTCCTCCCTGAGGTCTTCTCAGGGAATTATTTTCCCATATATTTCCTGTTGCCTTCCAGTCATGCCAGAAAGCCAATGCAAGACAGAGGAACCAGCAGACTCATGGAGAGGGGCCTGCAGCAGCCCTGCCTGACAACACAAGCTGAAGGCAGTGAGAAGAGTAAACAATCTGCTCATCTGGCAAAAAATGCACAGAGAACATCCCAGACAACCACACCAAAAACTCTGTGAGCAGCAGGGGAAAAAAATACTTTGTCCAACCAGATGTTTTGCTTGAGAAAGGGAGAATTTCCAAACACTGTAGAAATTTTCACTGACTGCTCCTTACAAGCTGTAGCAAATATTTGCCAGCTGCACTGAGAAATAATCTGATAAATAAACAAGATTACACTCTTTTCACTTAATTTTTGTGTACAAGGCATTGCCCCAGCAATATCAGCTACATAAACCACACAGATCTGGATGATCACAGCCATCTCCAAGCCATTCCTTGCTGATTTCAGTGATGAACAGGGCTGACATTTACATCTTATACAGCCTGGGCAGACATCTGGGAGATGTTCATCCCTGTGATAAGACAGAGATGTGAAGGTCCTGCTCATTCCTCCATCCTCCAGCAGCTGTGAGCTGAATGGGCACCAGTGTGAGCCAAAATCTTCCTCAGGTGTCACTCAGTGGTGGCTGCAGTGATCAGTGTGTGACAGAGGGCAGCTCACTCCAACCCTGCGCCACAAACTTTTGTGCCAAGCTTTTTCCATGGTATAAAATTAGATTTTGTCTTTCAGCTTTGATGGGGACACGAGCTTGAAGGACAGGGTTGGATCCCCTCTCTGGAGAGTTTGGAAAAGCTCAGTCCTGCTCTTTAGTGGATGAGTTCATCCACACATCCATTTGTGCTGCCTCCCATGCTGTGTTGCTCTGAGCAACCTCTGCCACCACCTCTGTGGCAGAAGCTTCTCCTCTCTAATCCCCCAAAACAGCTCCTCATGGGTGACCATGAAATCTTTGCCCACCCTGCTCTGGAAGGACAGAAGCCAGGAGAGGGAAACTACACCCTGTGCTCCTGCCAGCTGTGATTAAAGAAATAAGGATTGAATCATTTGTGTTGCTCCTCCAATTTCTACCCTAAGAACCCAGCAAAGACTGAATCCTTCTTGAACCTTACTGCAAGGAAGAGAAATGAAAATGTCTCCATAGGAATAGAAAGCCAAAATAGCTGAGTTTCATGGACCTGGCTGGAATGACATTGCCAGTCCCAATCCACAATCTAGTAAAGGGCTCTGTAATTAATTCAAGACACCCAAAGTGTTTCCACACAAATTATCAAGCCTACGGGAGAGGTTTGTGACAGCATTACAAATTCATTGGTCTGGGAGAGAACTCAAGAGGTTGCATAGTTTATTTTCCTGTCCCAAAGCAAGACATAGTGTTTCTAGGTCACTGTTGATGGATCTTTGTTTAAACTAGACTTTTTTTCCCTAGGCTTCCCATGATGGAGATGTTGCAGGCAATTAATCTCAGTATTTTGCAGTCCTGACCATTGGAAAATCTCTCCTGATATCACAGAATCATAAAATTATTTAGATTGGAAAAGAGACTGAGCCCAACTTTTGACCCATCCCCACCTTGTCACCCAGCCCAGAGCTCTGAGTGCCATGTCTGTTTGTCCCTTGGACACCTCCAGGGATGGGGACTCCACCGCCTCCCTGGGCAGCCCCTTCAAATGCTTAACAACATTTTCCATGAAGAAATTCTTCCTGATGTCCAACCTTAGCCTCCCCTGGCACCATTTGTGGCTGTTTCCTCCTGTTCCCTGGAAGCAGACCCTGATGCCTCCACCTGTCAGGGAATTCTGCAGAGCCAGAAGGTCCCTCCTGAGCCTCCTTTTCTCCAGGCTGAGCCCCTCCACTTCCCTCATCTGCTCAAACAACCCAACACATACGAAAGCAGCTTAAACTTTTCCCCTGGATTGCTTCTCCCATGATAAAAAAATCCCTTTACAGATTTGAACAGCACTACCATATTCCACTCAGCACTCTGAAGGAGACAATTATTTCAATATTTCCCCACAGGTGTTTTTTTCCCTGTTGGCTACTCTCTTGGTTCCCACTAGGCACTCCTGAAGTAGGACAAATCTTTCTGGAAATGGAGTGCCCCACTTTACATAATCTCCTCCAAGTGAGGGGTCCCCAGGGGTGAGCAGAGCATCTCTGCAGGTTACACAGCCTAGAACTGTGCTCATCTTTCTCATGGCAGCCCAAGGTGTTGATTTAGGGGCAGGTTGTGATTCATTACAGCCTCCAGATGTGGGTTTATTTATTTTTATTTTTTTTCTGAGAGCTGATGTCTGATCAGTTGTTCCCAGCCTTGAAATGAATTAGGAAATTACTGAAGTTAAACTTCCTGACTAAGGCCATGCTGGAATGAAACCATGCTATAGGGGGAGTGTAGGAACATTTGCTTCCTTCCTGTAAATTTTACCATCATGGTCAAGACCTGAATCTTCCTTGACCAGCCACAGATCTACTGATAATGGGACTTTGGGGGAAAGTAAGAAAGAGGTTATCAAGGGAATTTCATATTTTCTCAGTGGTTTTGCCAGATTATTCTCAATTAGTGACATTGTTTAACCCCAGCCAGCAAAGAAACGCCACAGAGCTGCTCATTTACTCCTCTCCAGTGGGAAGGGGTAGAGAATTGGAAAGGAAAAAGTGAGAAAACTTCTGGGTTGGGATAAAGACAGTTTAAAAGTTAAAGCAAAAGCCTCACAAATGCAAACAGAGCCAGACAAGAGTTCAGCTGTGTCCAGGAGAGCAGGGCTCTGCACAAATCCAAACCATAATCCCACATCAGCTACTGTGAAGAAAATGAAATTAACAACCTAAAGCAACATCTTCTCCACACATTATTCCATTTACAGCCTGCTCAGGTCCAACATTATCCAACACATTTTGTTACCTTTACCCCCCTTCCCATCACTTCATATAATGCATAGATATCATTAATCTATGGAACAATCCTGTAAAATGTTCATAACATGCCCATAAAATGCCCACAAACACCCACAAATGGCCACTGAGTTCACTGAGTCCATGACTTTGGGCTCCAGCTGTGATGGTGGTCACTCAGAAAAGGAAAGGTGATGAGTGGGGTGGAGGTTTTGGGCCCCAAACCCAGTTCACTGCTGTACTTGCTGCTTACAAAGCTTGTGCACTGATTTGGGTGGTTCCTGCCAGAATAATTCCTAAAAACATGCAGCCCAAAACACAATCACAACATTTTTAAGGTACTTCCATTACAATCCCCACCCCTGTTCCTCTTAAGTCAAATTAAAGGGCTTAGTATTGAAATGACCTCCTGCCTTTGCTCTGAACCCTGCTTGGATTTATCCACAGGCTGCAGACTTTAGGAGTGCACCTGCTCCAGCTGGAACCTTATCCATGAGCTATAATCTCTCCATGGTATAGATTTATCCACAGCCTCAGTCCCTTTGGACAAAAACCTGTCCCAGCACAGGCTGAGGTCCATCCAGGGATGTTTCTGCTCCATCATGGGCTTATCCATGGCCACAAGCTTTGAGGTGCTCCAGTGGCACAACCACTGATGCTTTGGGATGTTCCTTCTCCAGCCTTGAGGGTTTTTTTGGCCACAATCCTTTCAGAAATGTGGCACAGAAAAAAACCCTGTCTTGGACCCTTCAAGAAGAACCTGCTCTGGTGTGGCACAGTCACAGCCACAGATGTTTCAGAGTGTCCTTTTCTCTCATGGACCCGTCCACAGGTCATGTTTTCTTTGGCTTGAATTCACTCTGGAATTCCAGGGTGTCCAGTGAAGCAGCACAGGAGCAGCAGTGACTCCCTGGCCATCTGCCAGGGCAGGCACATCCCTGCTGCTGTTATCAGAGCATTCCCAGGCACGGCACAGGCAGATAAGGAGCAGAGCAGTGCAAGAAAAGAGAGAAAAGAGCAGCCACTGACAAGCACTGGGCTCAAACAGACACTCTGGCAAACACAGGGGCTGCCAATTAACAGCTGAGCAGTAATAACATCCATAAATTCAATCCAGCACATCCCATCAAACCTGGTGCTGTCTGGAACCCTTTCTTGGGGGTCACCCAGCCACTCACTCACTCTGCCCTGGTGGGAGAAGGCATCAGAAGGGTAAAAGTGAGAAAAGGAGAGGGTTGTGAAAAAAAGATAGTTTAATGGGTAAAGCAAAAACCGTGCATGCAAGGAAAGGAAAACAAGGAATTCATTCCCTGCTTTCCATGGGCAGGCAGGTGTCCAGCCATCCCCAGGAAATCTGGTCTCTGGAACAGCAGCAGCGACTTGGGAAGGCAAACTCCATCACTCTGAATGCCCCCCTTTCCCTGTTTTTCTCCCCTTTATGTGCTGAGCATGATGTCACAGGGTCTGGAACCTCCCTTGGCTCCTTTGGGGTCAGCTGTCCTGGTTGTGAGCCCTCCCAAACACCTGAGGACCCCCAGCCCACTCGCTGGTGTGGTGAGGAGCAGAAGAGGCTGTGTAAGAATTGCTCAGCAATATCTGAAAATCTCTATATTATCAACACTGTTTGCATCACAAATCCCAACCATAAGCTCGTGAATGCTACTATGAAGAAAATTAGGTGTATCTCAGCCAACACCTGCACAGTTTGGTCTTTAGTTGCTATCCCTGAGACTTTTCACTCCTGATTTTTCTAAACCCTTTTTGAAAAACATTGTATTTTTAACTCCCATGACAAGTTCCAGGATGTGTGTAAATGAAGTTCTTTTTGTTTGCATTAAACCTGCTATCTGATCACTTCATTAGTGTCCCTGTGTTGTCATGGCATGAGAAATAATGAATAGCTTTTCCTTACTCAGCCTTTTTGTGCTCCTCATAATTTGTAGATGGCTGCTGGTGCACAGAATGATTCTCAGCTGCAGTGAGAATTACTATTTAGCCATTCCTCCTATTAAAACTACTCCACTTCTCTGATCATCCTTCTTTCTACCTTTTCTAACTCTACCACATGCTTTTTAATATGGCATGAATGGAAGTCCACACAGTGCCCCAGATTTAGGTTCACCAGGGATTTATGTACACACACACTTGTAAAGGAGCTGTTTTCCATTTGTTTCCTAGTCAATTCTAGGATTTTATTCACATATTTTGCTTGTGCTGACCACCGAGATGACACATAAAAGCATTATCTGCAGTGACTTCAAGATCTCTTTCCTGAGGGGTCAGTGCTAATTTAGAGAAGATTATTGTGGATGCCGTTATCGCCTTTTCATTTCCCTCCTGGCTGCTCCTTGGCATTAGCTCAGGCTCAGAGGGGTCGTAGTAATATTCTGAGTCACCAAACATCCTGGGTCCTCCCCCAAAAAAGGAGCTTCCTAGTTCATTATGTGGGCTCAGATTGAGCAGTTGAAAGGTAGGCATGTGCTGGGTGCTTGTGTGCATTCCTTTTTCTGTCATTAATGGAAAGTGAAACCCAGAGATAAGAGAAGGAGCATCTGTCCACAGCCTGGGCCACTTCAAGTCAAAATTGGATCAATTTGGCTGATTTCACTGAGGGGTGGTACTTTTATTACCACTTTCTCCCAGAGGTGGGAGAAATCCCACCATCCTGTGCATTTTCTAGTCCAGAGGCCATTTCATATGACTGGGGAACACATCAGGAACAAGCACAGCAAAATTTCCATGACTCCGAATCACGCGGCTGGCGGGGATCTGCTGTTCCTGGCTCGAATCAAAAGAGGAAAGAAGCCTCAAGATGTATTCCCTCATTTCCTTACAGTGTCAGTCATAGCCTGCAGAGGTGAGAAACTGGCTGTTAGATATTATTCTGTCACCTCTGAGGAGGTAGGAGTGATGTGGAGGAAGAGGGAGCAAAGGAAAGGTCACATTTACCCAGCAGTCGCTCAGCCCCAGCCTGACAACTCAGAACCACTAACTCCTAGACAATTTCATCATCCCACCTTTTCCTCTGAATTCTCCCTCTCCTGCGAGGAATTCAAGATCAGATGGATGCTTCTTTGCTCAGCATTCATAAGGGATCAGCCTTTTTGGCTTCAAAGTTCACTGAGTTTTTTTCCTGAGCTCACCAAGTCCTGCAGCACAAGATTTGCTCCTTCCTGGAGGTTCATTAACCAGCCCCAGAGCAAGAAGCCCAATTAGTTGCCACTCCTGGGGATGTCTGTTCTCACAGACACCTTGCCACTAGTGCTGTGACATGATGCCCCTCACCAGCACAGCCTGGCCAAGCTCTTAAGTGCCACCAAGGACCAGGCAAGGGATACACTGAGATGGACACACAGTACCTCCATCCACCAAGCCATGGAGCATGAACCCCAAGGCTGTTCTGGATGCTTTGGGGTGAGATGACTGTCCAAGAAGTTCAGGTGCCCTTCCCAAGCTGTCAGAACTGACATGTGAAATGTCTCTTCCAACCACATTCCAGTTTTAAGGCTCATGATGCTGCATATTGCTGTCTTAAAGACAGCTCCTGAATCACTGATTCCTCTCTGCAGCTGCTGCCAAAAATGGAAGAAGTTCCTTTCTCCATCTATCTCTGATTGCATTTTTGGACCTCCTTGGAGTGGAGAAGAGAAGCTGAACTCCATCTGTAGTTGTTCTCTGTGACTCTGGGCATTTTTGCACACCCACCATGGGGAAAACACTCAGTATCTGACATTTCTACCACTCTGACTGTGGAGAGCCACACCACAAAGACAAATCTCAGACCTAGAACCTAGAGCATGTTGTCATTGCTTTTTTAATAGTAATTTCTATACTTTTGCAATCAGTTTTTTGCTTCTAATTGCAAACAGATGGGGGGAAAAAAGTGTGTAATACATGTACAGCAAAGCAATGAGTCCTGGTAGAGCCAAGGTCTCTTCAATTGTATGCACATCCCAAAAAGCATTTGGACAATGCTCTCAGGCACATAGTAACTCTTGAATTGTAGGACCAGGAGCTGGATTTTGATAATTCTTGTGGGTCCCTTCCAAAGAAGGATATTCTATGATCCTACATTTGATTTTTTTAAAGAAAAATCATCATGTTATTTCCATTTCTGAGCATAAGATCCAGCCGTGAATTTTGAAATGCCAACACAAAATCTACCAGTGTTAAAATGATGCTGAACATCCCTCACTGCCCTGGCTTTTTGTATATTGAGAATCTCAGCTGGGATGTTAATGACCTCGTTTGCTTTTGGAAATTGGGCCTTTTTAGCCAGAATCCCTGCAGCTCTACAGAGATGGAGCAAAGATGTCCAGGGAAACAACTGTACTGTTTAGGAACTGAGGCTTGTGTGATTCCTGGGATCAGAGAATCCCCTGAGTTGGAAGGGACCCATGAGGACCATCAAAGTCCAAATGCTGCGCAGGACAACCCCAAGAATCCCACAATGAGCCTGAGAGTGCTGTATAAACCCTTATTGAGCTCAGACTTGGTGCCTCTGACCGCTTCCCTGGGGAGAAGGGACAGCCCTCTGGGGGAAGAACCTTTTCCTAAACATGTCCTGACAGAGCTCAGACCCTGCCACTGTTCAGCAGAGAGCAGAGATCTGAACCTGCCCCTCTGCTTCCCCCTGTGAGGATGTTGGAGACTGCAACGAGGTCTCCACTCAGTCTCCTCTTCTCCTGACTCAACAAACCAAGTCGCTTCAGCCACTTCTCTCATGCCTTCCCCTGCAGACCATCTTCATAATCCCCTCCTGATGCTTTATAACAGATTTATATCTTCACCATCTTCATCATCACCCTCTGATGTTTTATTACAGCTTTATAACCTTCTTTTATTGTGGAATCCTAAAAGGTGACCTGGGTCCAAAACAGGATCCCTGGCTGGAAAAGAGGGCAGAGACATCACAGGATCGAATTTTGGGAGCAGATCAGAGCTCAGGGGAGAGAAAGAGAGAAAGACTGGAGTGTCCCAGAGAGACAGGAGGGGATAAAATTTGCAGAAGTACTTGAGTACCTGAGACAGGAAACGGCTAATGGGGAGATTTAGCATCTCCTCCTAACTCTTTCCTGGCAAGAGGCAGTGAGCATCAATCAGTCATGGCATTCACCCCTCCTGGGCCTCTGCATCCCTGCCTGGCAAAAAGGGATGGTGCTGGTCTTTCAGGGACCTCTGCTTGCTCACTTTTCCCCTGATGGAATGCTCTGTCAACAGTCTCAATATGAATCTGAGCGATCTCTTTTCCTTTTCAAACAGACAAGTTCTATTCTCTACCCAGACTGAAACATCACCGTGATATAAGACAGCAGCAGCACAGAAAATTAACTTAATTTCCAGGCTGGATCCAAAGAAAAAAACAGTTACAGCTGTGCAAACCTGAAGGTGAGCTCCAGCTTGTGTTAAGACACCGTTTTCTGGTGGTGAAAACTCCTCTGTGCAGAGCTTGAAAGCAGATTTGTATTTCTCACCTTTTCTCTGTCAACAAACACGGAGAAACCTACATCCAGATCTCTCAAAAAGTCAATTTTCCAGGGCTCCACGTTACAAGAACCCAAGTGCATCTACCCGTGGGTGTGTGGACGTAGGTGGTAATTTAAGGGTCTCGCCATGAACAACTCTTCTGAGAAAATTTAAAATACCATCCTGCTGTGGGTGGGGATTGGAGGACCTTCTCCAAGCAAATTAGAAGCTTTTTTTTCTTTCGGTGCATGAGTGGGTGGTGAAACTGGGCTCACCTTCGGCAACTTCGATGTAAAAATAAAACTTGTAAGACACTTAAAATCTTCAGAGAGGATTTCAGACCTTCCTGCAGACAAATTAGCAATGAACATCTCACGCATATGTGGAATACACAGAGATACAGAGCTGGCTATTATTAGCACAATATTAATATCTCTGGAGGTTCAAACTTAGAGGTGTTGGCGTGCAGGACACTGCAGACACCATAAGTGGGATTAGCCAATTTTTATTTTAATTTAATTTGTTTTTAGTTTTTTGTACCTGCTGATTGGCTTTTTGCTTATTCTTCATCCCCATTACACATTGCCCATCTAACTTTTGGTCTCACACTGACAAGCTTTATAAATCTTGATCAAGGTTCCAGATCAATTTAAAGTAAAATAAATAAGTAAATTAGAAGATAATGGAACTGCCAATCTTCTGCTCAGCAGCTTGTTGGGAGGGGAAGATCCTTAGGGGTCTGGTCATGGGGACATTTATTTCAGTAGAACTTCTTTAACTCTTGTGCTGGATGATGCAGACATGGCCCAAGTACAAACAGAGAGCCCAGATGGTGGTCACTTAGAAAAAAAATAGAAGAAATATTGAATCTATAAGCTGCAATTTTAAATAATAGCTGAATTCAGTCATTCCTGCATCACTGGCACAGCACACCTAGGGTTAGTCAAGAATCCTCCTCCCATATAACACTGCTATTGGAAGTTATTTTTCCATGAAAAAATTTCAAACTATTTGTATTTGAGTCATGGTGAAACAGGTGAATCACTTTTTGCGTGGCTCTGGTACAGCTTCTTACTGACTAATTTTGGTATTTAAAGGTTTAGAATGATAATTTTGAAATATATCAGTGATAAAAGTCATGGCTGAAAGTCATGGTAATGCGAAGAACATGGTAAAAGCAATGTTAATTAATGTTGATTTCAATGATAGGAATTTGGCAGAACATGTTTTAGGAACCAGAATTGAATTATAGAAAGTTATCCTTAAAGGGTTCAAATCAAAATTTCAAATCCAGCCTTCTTTCTCCTTTTGGGGATTTTAAACTTTGGACTTAAACTTCCTATTGAAGACCCATTTGTAAAACTAGGAACAAATATTCCTTAGTCACTGGTCAAAATTTAATATGGCTCTAGATCAGTTCCTAAGTGTAGAATGTATTATCCAGCACCCTGGATGAGACTCCCATGCAGTTTTCCTATGTAGAAAATCCTATGAGAATTAAAAGCAATGCAATGCTGAAAACACAACCCATTCCTCCCTCCTAAGCACAAACCCTCTGCCCATAAAAGTGCAGAAATTCCTTTCTAGAAGAAAAAGCTCACTCAAGGTGGATGCTTGTGCAAAGAGAGGGCTGGGGGAAGAGGAGTGGGAAACCAAAGAGCTTGGATTGTGTTTTTTGAGACTTCAATTGTAGAATTGTTTGGGTTGGAAGGGACCTTAAAGATCATCCAGTTCTACCCCCTGCCATGAACAGGAACACTTTCCACTATCCCAGGCTGCTCCAAGCTCCATCCAAAGTGACCTTGAACACTCCCAGGGATGGAGCATCCACAGCTTCTCTGGGCAACCTGTGCCAGGCCTTCATCACCCTCACAGTAATTTCTTCCTAATATTCCATGTAAATCTTCCCTCTTTCAGCTTAAAGCAATTCCCCCTTGTCCTATCACAGCAAGCCCTTGCAAAATAAATCCCTTTCCAGCTCTTTTCAAGTAATGGTCTTCTCTAAGGTCTCCCCAGATGTTGGGACCCTGGCTGCTGAGAATTTTAGACTTTCTGTGCTGACAGGAACTGAGCCCCAAGAGAACACTGCATTTGACCTGAGGCTGTGGAGAAGGCTTCCAAAATTGAGTGATAGAACTGAGATTATGGGCGTGGAGTTTGAATAGAAGTGTGTGATAACACATGGTGGAAAACTTAGAGTTTAAGTTTTTAGAATATAGTAATATATATATAAAGCAAGATGGAGGCTTCAGGGCAGAGGCTGGTCCTTCTTCTTCACCTTCTTCTTCACCTTCTCCATGGGTTTGGGTAGTTTTGTGCAATTGGATAAAAAAGTCCACATTGCAGGGCACAGGTGATTGGTTATTGGGTTAAAAGTAAAAATAATTTAGGTGTCATTTCTTAATTGGACAGTTCATCCTTAAAAGGCCTTGTAGGAAGGGAGATAGGTCTCCATTTTTTAGTTTATTAGAGTGAAGTGCTGTAGAACTCACAGTCTGTGAGACTCTAATACAGATAAGAACTAATAAACATCTGAGTTTGAACAAGAAATACCATCTCATGCATTTAATCCTGACCCTGGCAAAAAAGAAGAAGAAACTCAACACCCAGAACCTTCTCTCCTCCAGGCTGACCAATCCCAACTCTCTCAGCCTGTCTCCAGAACAGAGGTGCTCCATTCCTCTGTCATCTTAATGACCTCTCTGGACTGGTCAAAGTCTTTTTTTGGGAGGCCCAGCGCTGAACACAGCTCCAGGTGTGGTTTCACCAGGGTAGAAGGGCAGAATCCCCTCCTTTGACCTGCTGGCCACTCTGTTTTAGATGCGGCCCAGAACAGAGCTGGCAAATGACACCCTCAGATTTGTTGGCAGATTATCTTTCCCAATTCCCAGTCATCCCAAGGTTATTATAGAAATGGAAACCTCTCAGTGGCACAAGCCCCAACATTCTCCGTTGCCCAGAGACAATTTGGAAAGTTTGAATTCCATTCTCATTCTGGAGATCATCCTGTTGACCCTAGTTGAAATTCCCCCTGGACAGGCTGCTGTCAGTGCTTCTGCCTTATTTTGCATCAGCCCTTGCTGGGATTCCTCCAAACAGCCTTACATTTTTAACCAGCCACTCTTTTTTATTGTATTTTTTAAAATTTAAGGCACAGAGAGAGATGTTTTCCAGTGGGATTTGCAGTTTCTGACAAGTAGAAATGGGCAGGTATTGGGACCATCTTTAATACCTTTAGTCTGCTCAGCTCTTCTCCCCGAGCACACAAATGTCCTGTAGCTATGTGCTAAAGCTGAATGCCCAAGTCTGGCTACCCAAGGTGACTCCCAGCTCTGCGAGGGGAAGATCATTTCAAAGCAAAAGGCTTGCCTAACATTCCTGTGAACTCCAAGGTTTGAAGCCAGAAAGGAGAGGAAAGGCATTTCCTTGAATTTCAATGGACACTCTGCTAAGCTCCAGAGCTTCTCCTGGAGGATTGTCAAGGTTTGCTGTGTCTTTGAGGTGCAGAAGAACAACAGTGCCTCAGCTTTCTGCCCATAATGTAGCTTCCAGTAAAATCAGTTTGAAATTCAGGCGTGCATGGCATGATAAGGTCTATTTCTCACAGTTTATTTTTCTTCCAGATACATTCCTGGCAAATACAATTAAATAAATCAGCTCCTCCTAACAAAGAGAAGTATCATTAATGAAGGCAGTTACAGCAACTGTAGGAAAAAATGGGATTTCAGAGGCTTTTGCTTCATTGTTAAAAAAACCAACCAAACAAACCTCAGAAAATACTGGCATAAACAATGTCTCAGTATTTGGGAAGGTGGGGGAAGGTAGGGAGGGAGGAAGCAGAAGATGATATTGACTCCAGAGGACAATAACATAACTTGGAGGAGGAAATGAGTGACAATATGATACTGCAGATGGCTTGAAAATTATAATTTTTATTAAGTTCCCTTAACTTTAGCTCTGTTATCCTGGGCTGCATCCAAAGCAGTGTGGGCAGGAGGTCAAGAGAGAGGATTCTGCCCCTCTGCTCTGCTCTGTTCTCCACCTGCAGAGCTGCCTCCAGCTCTGGGATACCAAAACAGGAAGGACCTGGAGCTGCTGGAAAGAGTCCAGAGGAGGCACCAAGATGATCAGAGGGATGGAGCAGCTCTGCTATGAGGAAAGGCTGGGAGAAAATTGGGAATGTTCAGCCTGGAAAAGAGATGGTTTTGAGATGGCCTAGTGGCAGCCTTCAGGTACCCAAAGGGAGCTGACGGGAAAGATGGAGAGGAACATTTTACAAGAACCTGGAGTTACAGGACAAGGGGAAATGTAGGTGTAGGTGGGATATTAGGAAGGAATTTTTCCCTGTGTGGGTGGTGAGGTCCTGGCACAGGGTGCCCAGAGAGGCTGTGGCTGCCCCATCCCTAGAAGTGTCCAAGGCCAGATTGGACAGGGCTTGGAGCATCCTGGAATAGTGGAAGGTGTCTCTGCCCCTGGCAGGGGGGTTGGAACTGGATGATCTTTAAGGTCTTTTTTCCAACCCATTCTATGATTCTAAGTATGAGCACCACTTAACTACTCCAATATTGTCATTGTCAGTCCCTGTTCCTTGCTAGACTCAACTGTTTGATTGTACAATTGTCTGTACAATCTGTTCTCATGCATCCAGATGAGAGACTCCTGAGGATCAGCGTGGCTCTTCTATTTTTCTGAGCATGCCATTGCTTGTTTATCACATCCCTTACCCACCTGGTTTCCAGAAAAATGTCTGGAAAACATTAATCAAAAACCCCAAAAGATGCTCAAGAGCTGTTATTTTCCACGACCTGTTACAGACAACTTGGCATCCAGCAAGGTAGTTGAGCTTTTTTATAAAAAAAGAAAAGTGATTTATTTGTGCCTACTAAGATAAGCCATCAATGGAAAAAAATTAGGCATAGAAAAGAATTGGAATTATATTGCTAAGTATATAAATAACTTTTGAGGTCCCATGTTCCTAAACCAGCATCAATTTAGGACACTTCACATCAGTCACCTAAAAAGTGAGCTGTTCCCAAAAAAATCAGCATTTTTTAAATGATTGAAAATCCCTTGGACAACCCAGTATAAGTCAAAGTTAGAGGCAGGGGATACAGCAGGGAGTTTGTTCAGGATGAAAGAAGAGATAGAGGCAGAAGAAATGAGGAGCACAATTCATTAATATTTCCTAGGATGCAGAAGACTCTTCAGAAGTCAATCTATAACAAAAAATATTTTATTTTCATGTGTTGGCAGCTTGTTTCTTGTCATGGATCTGTTCTGTTACACAACAACCCCTTCCACAGGTTTTCCTTCTCCAGGATTTCTGACCAACTCCTTTCTACTCCAAACTTGTTTATTCCTTCATGTCCCCTTGTTATATTTTTATATTCTGAAATCAGGTATTTGGGGAGAGAGCTGAAGTGTCTGCAGTGCTGCATCATCTCATCTCACCTCCACAGGTTTTTTTTGTCCAAGGAGAGTTTTCCCATAAAAAAAAACCAGAGTTTTCATCTCCTTCTTCTTCTCACCAGTTTATGAGTCTGATGTGCACAAGCTCCAGTGAACAAAGAGCCCCTTCCCAGTTCAGTATCAGAGCATCATCCCAGTTAACCCTGGGTAAGGAATGGCCCCAGTGCTCCTGACGTGGCAGCCAAGGTGCTAAAATGGAATCATGGAAATGATTTTCCAATCATTTTGATTGGAAAAGTCCTTTAAGATCACCAAGCCCAACATTAACCCAGCACTGCCAAGGCCACCACCCACCCACGATTCCACACCCATGGAGTTTTAAATTTTAAATCCCTCTAGGGATGGTGGCACCACAACAGGTTTGGACAGCATGTTCTAACATCTGACAACACTTTCAGGGCAGAAATGCTTCTTAAGATCCGATCTAACCCTCCTCTGGAGCAATCTGAGGCCATTTCCTCCTGTCCTATCTCCTGTTATTTGTGCATGGCAAGATACAAACCCCACAGCACCCACCTGGAGGATTTCACAGAGCTGCTCCTCAGGTACCCCCTCCCTTCCTCATTTCCATATTTGTGTGTGAACTATTGGTCCCCACTTCTGTGGAGCCTGTTTGGAATAATGATTTCAGCCAAACTTGTCCATAATTACATGTTCTAATCAATGCTCCAGGCAAAGCACTCAGAATAAAGGACAGTGCTTTGTTACAAGAGGTATTTTAGGGAAAAACTGCTTCTGTTAAAGTATCAGGTATTTTCCTCTAAAGTGAACCTTACCTTGCCCTGAAATAGACCACTGAATGATTACAAGCTTCACTTTTCTAAATAACAAAAGGTCTCTAAGATATTTCATAAAACATTAATTTCAGAATCTATTACAAATTTTTTTACAGCAATGATGGATTTAACTTTAATATAATATGTATTTATCAGCTTCAGGAACTTGTTTGCTTGCATAAAGAAAAGATGCTTTTCCTAGCTGCTGTGAATAAATCAAATTCCACAATATTTAAAAAAATGGGAAAAAAGGTTCTTTGAAGAAAAAACATTATTATTTCTGAGTGGATGTTTCTTGAGGCATGTAAACACACTTCACTTGATCTTTCACTTCATTCTATCCTTTTGCTGATCCCACTTATTTCATAATGTTTATGACATCCTGAAACAGCAAACTTTTTTTCTTTAAAGAACATCAATAAATTAGGTTAAGAACACAGTGTTCCATGAAAAATAAACATTGGGTGTTTCAGAAGTAGTTTATGTTGCTGAATAAAACTTTATTTATATATTTATTTCCTGTTTGGCTATCACAGTCATTGCAGGTAAGATACAAATATATGACCAATTTTTCAGAATAATTCCTAAATTTTCTATTAGTTCCCATGTTCTGTCTACACTTTAGTGCAATTCTAAGCTTTAATGTTGAACCATAAAACTCAGATAGACTTTTAACACATTTCAAAAGACACATTTAGAGCGACTATGAGCAAGTCTGTCCTCACTTTTATCTTCTTTAAAGAACTTAGAAAATTAAATTAGCCAACTTTACCCTAACACGCAAAAGAAGGGGTTTATGGCAGGCAAGCACATTGAAATCTATCACAAATAATGAAAAAACCACATTTTGTGGATGTGTGTAAATGTTTTCCTGGTTTCAAGAACCATACGATAAAATATGTCCTGTAAATTTTAAACTCCTTTTGAAGAATTGAGAAAGGTCATTAAGAAATCCTGTTCAACATTCAAAGCCAGGTTGATGTGATTCAAAATTAAGTGACATGGGACATCCCTGATAACTGAAAAAGACTGATCTAATAAATCACCAAAAGTAAGTAAAACACAGCAAAAACAATAGATATTATAATGAGGAAAATATTAGAAAGTATAAGTCACTCCAAGTCACTCTTCTCTCTGGAAAAATCAAGGAGTTCAACAGGAAGGGCAAAGTGTGATTGAGGGCCCTAATTGCCTTCTATGACAGAATTGGATGGCTGGTGGGTGAAAGAAGATTGGTAAATGTCATGTCTTGTGCTTAATGTGACTTTAGATATCACCTCCCACTGCATTCTCCTTCGGAGGCAGTGGTGGAAGAACAGGCTGTCAAGTAGGTTGAAAATTGGCTGGATCACCTTGTTCAAAGGACAGGGATCAAGGGCTGAGTGTCTGTCAGGCAGCTCATAACAAGAACAGCCAGGGCTGACATCATCTTTCCCCTTCCTCAGTGTCCCTGGTGGTGGCACACTGCACCCTCAGCAACTTCAAGGATGGCACTGAAGTAAGAAAATCATCAAATGGTTTGTGTTGGAAAAGGAAACTTAAAGATCATCCAGTTCCAAACCCTGCCATGGGCAGGGACCACTTCCACCATCCCAGGTTGCTCCAAGCCCCATCCAACCTGGCTTTCCAGAAATGAGGCAGTCACACAATTCCTGTAGAGCATGTGCCTGGGTCTCACCACCCTCACAAGGAAGAATTTCTTCCTAATATCACATCTAAACCTTCCCTGCTTCAGCTTACAGCAATTCCCTCTTGTCCTATCACTGCATGGCCCTCACTTAACACCAAAACAACCCCTGTGATGCTTTGTGAAGGCTGACCTAGAACAGAGGCTGGACAGAGATAAAGAATAAATTAGGGATTCATTAGAAAGCCTTAATGGATGCACCTTGGGCAGCACAAGAGCCCAGCCAGGGCTACACCCAAGATGAACTCAAAATGGTCACAAAATGGATGACCAGTCACAGGGTCTCTCACTTTGATCAGTTCTGGTCCATTTGCATATTGAAGTTAATTGTCCAATTACAGCTCCAGCCCATGCAGTCCCATCCTTCTTGTTTTCCTCTCTTCAGTCCACGTTGTTTCTGCTCTTGGGCCTGAGATTTGGGTTCGTTGTCCTTGGTCCCCAGCTAGAGAAGGAACTGTTTTGTCTCCCTACTCTGTGCACAGAGCTCACCCTAATATGAAGCTCAGACCCACACACTAAAGCAGTAGAGACTCTGAAAAATATAAAAGCTAAAACCTGAGGTGTCACCTGCACTAAAAAAGCACTGAACCTGTTTTCTAGAGAGGTCATGGAGGTGTCAAGACCCAACTGGGAGAAGTCATTGGTGACTTGTTCTAACACTGGCAATAGCCCTGTTCAGGCAGGAGGCTGCATAAATGCCTTCCATGAGTGCCCTCCAAGCAACATTTATGTGAAATTCTCTGGCAATCCAAGACTAAAATGAAGGTGGGAGCCTTGAAAACCAAAGTTTTCCCAAAAAACTAACCTAGGGATAAATTTCACAAGTGTGGTTGTTAATGCTATTGAATATTCACTTGAATATATCATACTATTTGTTGTCTCTATCTTCAAAAGTTTCACCATTTAGGAATTTTCTAGAACTCAACCTTCAGCATTTTCCATGAATTATGAACACCCTCTCCCTATGTCCAGGAGATGCCAATCACTTTATGATCTGTCCTGCTTCCCACATCACTCTGGCTTGATACTTCCAAGTTTTTCATCCCAAAACCGGTTAAAAATAAATGAATTTAACTTTGAATAATGATTCCCTTCTTTTATTGAGCTTGGTAGGCTGCTGATTCCACTCCCTATTTGAAGACTTGGTGCATAAAAACCTCATATTTTTTTGCTTCTTTATTTTTCTTTTTCCTCATTTATATCACAGAATCACAGAATCAGTAAAAGACCTTTAAAATCATCAATTCCAGCTGTCAACCCAGCAGCACCATGTTCAGCACTAAACCATGGCTTCAAGTGCACATTTTGAACACTTCCAGGGAACACTCCACCACAAGTATTCCATTGTTTTTACAACTCTTCCAATGAAACATTCTTCCTAATATCCAGTCTAAACCTCCCCTGGAGTAACTTGAGGCTGTTTTCTCTCATCCTGTCCCTTGTTCCCTGGGAGCAGAGCCTGATGACCCCCACCTGGCTCCATCCTCCCATCAGGGAGCTGTGCAGAGCCAGAAGATCCCTCCTGATCCTCCTTTTCTCCAGGCTGAGCCCCTTTCCCAGCTCCCTCAGCCATTCCTGGTGCTCCAGACCCTTCCCCAGCCCCATTCCCTTCTCTGGACATGCTCCAGCCCCTCAAAGACTTTCTTGCAGTGAGGGGCACAAGAAATATCAGCTTGTCTAAGAAGGGATTTTATCTCTGACTGAGAACTTTGTTTATTTCAAATTTCCCTATGACCAAGGACCAAGAGCAGCACTCCTCCCGTGGAAGTCAGTGTGAGCTTTGTCATCCACAAATGATGACACGTCGTGAAGCCAATTAACTCTAATACACTTCTTGCAATTTCAAGCATTTCTAATGAATTTTTACTCTGTTATTAAAAATAATTAAGCAGACAATAGATCACTTCTGTTTCTCCTGTACAGGAATGAGCATCTGCCAGGAGCGTTTTAACATTTCCATGGTTTAAAGCACCAGTGGCCACAGAGGAAAATACACCCTTTTCAACCAAGCCTTTAATGATTCTTTTGATTGAAAATGGAGCTAGCATATCACTTGAAACAGGCAATGCTTTTATTCTGCCAAGATATATTATTTAACAATGGGTGAATTTTTCAGAAGAACTCGTTTTAATTTGTTCTTTCAATCTAATGACCCATAGGAATGATGGTAGATACAATTGTATCACACGAGTTGCTCCTGTCAAAGTGAGAATGTGCAATTTTCTTCACATCTTCATTAGGGAAAATATCTCAAGTGTTTCAGCCCTGTACAAAAATTCTTTATAAGTTGGTTTGTTTTCATGTTGCCTTATTTATGATGGTCAGGTAAGGAGAATTTTCTCAGACACAGGATCATGGAACTATTAAAGGTTGGAAAAGATTTTTTAAATCATCAAGAACAGACATCGACCCAACACCATCACCACGTTCACCACTGAATTGTGTCCTCAAGGGCCACATCCATACATTTTTTAACACATCCAGGGATGATGACTACACCACTTCTTTGGACAGCCTCTTCCAATACTTTACAACCTTTTCCATGAGAAAACAACAACAAAAAAATCATAATATTTTATCTAAACCTCTTTTGGTGCAGCTTGAGGCCATTTCCGATCATCCTGTCACTTGTTCCCTGTGAGAAGAGACCAACCTGGCAACGCCATCCTGTCAGGGAGCTGTTGAAAGCAATAAAGTCTCCCTGACTCTTTTTCTCCAGGCTGAGTCTCATTCCCAACTCCTTCAGCTCAGACTTGTGCTCCAGGGCCTTCCCCAGCTTTGCTGCCCTTCTCAAATTGTTCATGCCAGACCTTGTGTCCAGAGTTTCTCAGATATTTGAACTGAGATCACTTCTTGATGTACTTCAGAGATGTTCCTGCTGCTCCAGGCTGGAGTCAGACACATTTTATGTTGCATCCACACTGGAGTGAAGACCCAGCAGCTTCTGGGCTAGGGAAGGATGTTCCCAGAGACAGCACCCATCAGGAAGATCTCACTTGCCATCACCTCTGGAGGCTTTAACCCACAGATAACCTCACTGCAGCCTTGCAGAGAGACTGATCTGCACCTCTGGTGAGCATCTGCTGCCTTTCTTCTTGCTGAGCTGCTGATGGGCCTTCCACAGATCTGCTTCCTTGCAAGCAATTTCTCCACCTGAGTAAAAAGTGAAAAGGAGGAGTTTTTATGGGGTAATAGCACATTTTGACAGGCAAAGTCCATTATTTTTATTTCAAGTGTGTAATTCAGGACTGCAGAGGGCAACATGAATGGGCTTTTCTTAAGACTAATTTGTCCAGGCTTGGGCTCACTTTTGTTAAAAGGTTTCTCAAGGCAGGTTTTGCATTGAAAAGTGCCATAAACAGCCACTCTGCTTCAGCTCTGTCCTGCAAAAATGTGGTTGATGATTTAGCTGATCTTTTACTTACCTAGAAGAAATGGATGAAATAGAAGTATCTCTGCCCATGGAACTAGAAGATCTTTAAGTTTTCTTCCAACCCAAACCATTCTGTGATTCCATGATTATTTCAACAAAGAAAGAGCTTGTCATGTTTAGATCTTTCAGAAATAAGGGATAACCACTTAAAAACAGGACAGTTAATCAAGTTCATGTCTTTTCCCTTACTAAAGTCTCCCTAAACCTATAACAAAGTATTTTATTTTCAAATACCATCTGTCTTGGAGGAGTAGCAGAAGGCTCACAGCCTGTGTGATGTGTTGTACCCACATGTTTCTCACAAGAGTCCCACCTCAGGGGGCATTCCATGCTTGAAAATATAGAATCACAGAATCATGGAATGGTTTGGGTTGGAAGGGAGCTTGAAGGCCATCTCATAGTTGAAAATATAGAATCACAGAATCATGGAATGGTTTGGGTTGGAAGGGAGCTTGAAGGCCATCTCATTCCATCCCCTGCCATGGTCAGGGACACCTTCCACTGTCCCAGGTTGCTCCAAGCTCCATCCAACCTGGCCTTGGACACTCCCAGGGATGGGGCAGCCACAGCTTCTCTGGGCAACCTGTGCCAGGGCCTCCCCACTCTCACAGGGAAGAATTTATTCCTAATATCCAATCTAAACCTACTCCCTTTCATCTTAAAACCATTTCCCTTTGAGCTATCGTGTCCTTATTAGAAGTGCCTTTCCAGATTTTCTGTAGTCCCTTTAGGTACTAAGAGGCTTCAATGAGGTCTCACCGGAGCCTTCTCATCTCCAGTTTGAATAATCCCAATCCCCTCAGCCTTTCCTCATAGGAGAAGTGCTCCCTTTCATCATCTTTGTGGCCTTGACCATCACGGTTCACTGCTTCTTTGGGAGAGCTCCGAGGATGTAAATTCTCCTTAAGCCCTCCTCTTCATCAGCAGCTTCCCACAGATCCCTCGAAGCATCAGGAAAGCCAAGGAGCCTCTCAGTAAGGCCCTAATTCCCACTGATGCCTCAGGTTTTATATTTTATATTTTTCAGATTCTGTGCTGCTTTAGCGTGTGGGTCTGAGCTTCATATTAGGGGATGGTAAGCTCTGTGCACAGAGTAGGGAGACAAAACAATTCCTTCTCTAGCTGGGGACCAAGGACAAATGATCCAGATCTCAGGCCCAAGAGCACAAACAACATGAAATGAAGAGAGAAAAACAAGAAGGATGGGACTTCATAAGCTAAAGCTGGAATTGGACAATTAACTCCAATATGCAAATGGACCAGAACTGATCAAAGTGTGAGAACCTGTGCCCAGTCATCCATTTTGTGACCATTTTGGGTTCATCTTGGGTGTAGCCCTGGCTGGGCTCTTGTGCTGCCCAGAGTCTATCCAATGAGGAGAATCCTTTTCATAAATCCCTGCTTTATTCTTTATCTCTGTCCAGCCTCTGTTCTAGGTCAGCCCTCACAAGGCATCACCAGATGCAGCCCTGGCTGTGTCTGTCTCGGCAGCTCCTGCTCTGTTTGGGAGCCCCTGGCTCCACTGGCATGGGATGAGATCATCTCTGTGCCTTTGCCATATTCCAGAGTGCCTTGCAGACCACCCACACTCATTGCCAAGTTCTTCCAGTGACTGATCTGTAGAGGAAGGCGCTGAGGAACCCTGGCATGACTAGAACATTTTGATTTTCATCCAACAGGACTAAAAGCCTCTGATAAAAGAAGCAACAAAAATAAACCTTCTTCAGCTTCTGGGGTTTTTTTGGCTTTTAGATTAATTCAGGTCCCACCTTCCAGCCTCTTTCACCCACAATTAAAATTACTGGTTTTGTTTTTATTTTATTCAATAGAAGCTGAGTATGTAATAATTTGGTTTTGAATCTCACAAGAGGCAGGATTTTATCTTGACAATTGGCAATGTTTTTATAATAAAAGCCCCTGTGCTCAATGGGGTTTGGATCTGATTCACAAATAAGATGGAGGATGTGAACATTTAAATTACAGGGCATCTAAACTTTAAGTATATTAATAATATAACTGGCTCAAATGAGCTGATAAACAGTAGTTGGGTCCTTATTCTTCTAATCAGTATATAAATATATTTTTGAAAAGAATTATAAAATCTGAATGACTCCTTCATACTGGAGCTAATTAATATTGTAGGTGGAATGGTTTGGCTTGGCTTGATGTTTTTTTTTCCTCCTTCTGTCAACAAACCAGCTCATATGCCAACTATGATTCCCTTTAACAAACTAAAATAGAAGCAAATACATTGGTATCATAAACTATGAACATGTATAATATAGCCTTTAATTAGGGTGTGTTTAACATCTCTCATGGACAAACGATCACTCAAATAACCTAAACATTTTCACTTTAATGCCCCTTGTAGCTGGGGACTGAATGTGCCATTCTGAACCCTCCTGGATCTTGAATTTGGGTGGAAATTCCTCACTTTGGATAAAAGAGATCCAACAGGTTGATGTTGTGGTGGTAGCACCTGGATTTGGACAGGTCAAGATTTCCAGAGATGACTGAAATGACCAGGAGTGAATCCAAGCAGGGCAATGGAAAGTTTAATGTGTGAGGCATTGAGCCTGGAAGAAATGTGCAGTCACGCCCCAGATAAAGCTGACATCCATGTGGGAAATAATCATGATGAGATATAAAAATATTATCAGGTGCTAAAAAGCCATATTTTTATAGGAGGGAATCGATCTGATGATAACATTTAAGATCAGCAAATTTTGCATGAGCAGAGAGACAATGTGAGTTAGAAAGATGAAAATATGTGTTTCACAAGTTTTTTTTTCCTTAACTGATATCATCTTACCAGTGATTAAGTCATTCTGTTATACATCAATGCCTATCTGTGCTCTCTGAAATGAAAATTTTCTGGAAAGCCCTAAGAGATTAACATCTTGTAAAAAAAAAGAAAGGAAAAAAGAATTTCAAGTGTAAATTAAGTTTCCTTTGGATTTCCAGGCAACTAATTAACTCACATGGAAAATGGGAACCTGGACTGGAGGGTCAAAAGGGACTAGATGGTGTGGTAACACCTATTAATATGAGCCAAGGCCAGTGGCACAATGGGATAACCTTAAACTAAAGAGACCTTTGCTTTTTATTGCATTTGACCACTGCAGCTTCAAAATACTTTTTATTTTTCCTTGATCTGAGTTTGCCTGAGCAGTATAAATATGAAATTTCTGTGGCAGGGGGGCTGGATATAGATAATCTTTAAGGCCTCTTCCAACTCAAACCATTCTAGGATTTTGTGATTCTATAAAATAAGTGACTGGTCTTTTATTTGGTGACCTCAGATGACAGAGGGAGTGTTAAAAAAAAGAAAACGAACACCAAAATGAGGATGACAGTGCTTGAATTGTCAGGAAATGGCATGTGCTGGCATGAAATTCTCTTTGCTGGAATTGTAAAGATGAAGATGAGTTTGGGGCAGCATATTTGGATGGCTATGTAGCACTATATTGAACTGTCTGGGAACGTCCTCAAGCAGCAGAACATGATCCATTTATCTCAGAAAAAGTTTGGGGAGGCCCTTGGAGTGCCTTTGGGGCTCTCCAAATCCCTCCCAGTCCCACTCCAGCATCAGTGCATCCCAGGGCTCAGGCCCACTTGGCACTTTGCATCTCAACAAGTTCCTAGCACAGAGGAAGCTTGGGAGGTGCCAGTTGCCCTCATTGCACAGGAAATTTTCCAAGTATATTTAATTTTTGAGCACAGACAGAGTCTCCCAGGAAAAAAAAAAGAGCACATTGCATCTGCAGCTTCTGCCTCTGCAAGCCAATGGAAATTTCTGCTCTTGCTTTGCTGGTTGCAAATAACGGCAAGGAGCCCTAATTCAGGAAAGCCTCTGTTTACATGCAGTGTTAAACCCCAGCCCACAGCTTGTACAGGTTAAAGCTCTCAGATATTACCTAACCTTTTTCTACATATTAATGGCAACCTGAATTATTTTTTCCCCCTGCAAGAGCTGACAGTAAAACTTGAGGCGTGAGAATCACAGAATCATGGAATTGTTTGGATTAGGATGGAGCTTGAAGATCATCTTTTTACAAACCCCCAGCCATGGGCAGGGAAAACTTCCACGAGGCCAGGTTATTCCAAGCCCTCTTTAATCGGGCTTAAGCACTTCCAGGAATGAAGCATCCACAGCTTCTCTGGGCAACCTGTGCCAGGGCCCCACCACCCTCACAGGGAAGAATTTTTTTCCTAATATCCAATCTAAACCTGCTCTCTGTCAGTTCAAAGCCATTCTCCCTTGTCCTATCACTCCAGGCTCCTGTAAATAGTCCCTCCACATTTTTCTTGCAGGCTCTCTTGAGGTCCTGGAAGGACACAATGAGGTACTCCAAAGCCTTCACTTTTCCAGGTTGAAAAAACCAAACTCTCCTAGTGTTTCCTCATAGGAGAACTTCCCCATCACTTTAATCATCTTGGTAGTCTCCTCTAGAGTTGCTCCAACAGCTCCACGTCCTTCAGAAGGCTGAGGATGGTGGGCACAAGGGACACTTGCAGCCACACCTCTTATTTTACTTATTTTACTTATTTATTTTATTTGCTTTACTTATTTCACTTATTTATTTTACTTGCTTTACTTATTTTACTAATTTCACTTATTTAATTTCCCCTGTTGTATCACACTCAGAAAGGATCAAATCCCAATACTATCCTGAGGTTGAGCAGGACTTTAATTAGTTCCACAAGACTTCTAGGAATAAAAAGCACCATTCAGTGAAAGCACAGGTATGTCTGACCCAGGGTGGTGATAGTGAAACTTCTTCAGAGGTAGACAATCAGCTTTATGGGAGCCCAGGGTTGTGGTTTCCATCCTGGCAGAGCCCTGGATGTGCCAGCTGTGACTGACACACACAGTGGGTTACAGGACCTCCTCTGAAAATAGAAGCTGAGGTTTCCCAGCCTGCAGTGGTGACCCACCCAAACTAATGAGGGAGATTTGCTCAGCGTGTGTAACATTTCTTGTTCTGTGATTAAAGGAATGATTTGGCAGTAAATGTGCTGTGAATGAGCTGACAAGGCTCTGAACCAACCAGCAAATGACTGCAATATGCTGTTTTTATTAGAGCATGCGTCAGCCAGCAATATTTATTTAGAAGTGGATTTCCAAGGGATGCAATGGACATAAAGGTCGTTGACTCCTGAAGCTTTTGGACTTTTTAATTCTTCTTTTCTAGAGCAGATAAATAACCTCTCTGCTTCACTCTTCTTCCCAAATTCCCTGGAAAATTATTTTGTTCTAGTCTGGCTGTTTGCATTGGTTAAAAGAAAGGAGGCTGGAGGTGGTGTGTGTTTGTTTTTCTTCCTACAGCTTCAAAAATAGAGACTTTGGGCATAGAAGCAGAAAAAACAAGGCTGAAAGTAATTTTCTGGGGCTTCTCACCTTCTCAGGTACCTTCTTTTTTCCCAAATTGTGAACCTCTGTCCTAACCCCCTCCTCTGCACCAAGGCAGAATCAAGGACACCTACACCACTCCACAGTTTGTGTGCCTCGGGTCTCCTGGTAAACATCCAAGGAGTTTTCTTAGCCTCTCCAGACAACATTCACTCTTCATTTTCTGTTCTGGCATTTAATTTCTTTTCTTTGCTGGAAGTGGAACAGATTTTGTGTTGTTTTAGTCACCAAGGGCACAGAACTATTGATCTTCATAGCCTCCCTCTCCTTTGTTGGAAGAACACACACCTGGCTTCCTTTAGGTTTCTCTTTTCTAGGCTAAACAAATCCAACTGTTTCACTTTCTCTTCACATGTTGTTTTCACATCCTCTTCTCATTTTCGCTGTTATTCTCCAGAGGTTTCTCAGTACCTGTGGACTCTGTATTTGTACTGTGCCTTTTCAGCCACTGCTGAAATTCATCAGCCTGCTGAAGTCTGTGGCTTTTCCATTATCCAGTGAAAGGAGCAAAAAAGAAAGCCATACTGACCTCCAGGGATTTCTGAAGCTTAATTCCTAGAAATCACCTCTAAGGAAAGAGAAGATAATTCCATCTCACTGGCCTAACTGAGCTGGAAGGGACACACAAGGGTCATTGAGTCCAGCTCCTGGCCCTGCACAGGATAGCCCCAAGAGTCCTACCATGGGCCTGAGAGTGTTGTCCAAACACTTCTTGGACTCTGGAAGATTTAATGCCATGACCACCTCCCTGGGGAACATGGAAATTAGGCTGAGACTGAAGAGAAAAGAACCCCTAAACTCCCAAAAAATCAAGCTGTCCCATCAGCTTAGCTCAAGAGTCTTGGGGAAATCCCTTGCCCTTGTCCAGCAAGGAAGCAAAGCAAAGCTGGGATGGGGGCAGAGTTCTCCAGCACAGGGACAGACACTGCCCAGTGCCCATCGTGAATTCTCCCAGTGCCTTCTGTGCCCAGTGAGTGGGATGGAAATCCTGACCCTCCTCCTGCTTCTGCCCTTCAGGGTCTTTGTGCAAAGACTTTTTTGCCTTGAGAAAGCCTGAGGGACTCACAGGATTTACTAAACCAATGACCTGAGGTCTTTGGTGGGTCTCATGTGAAATGGAACAGTCATCTGGGCCATCAGGTCAGGTAGTGCAAGGAATTATTCTGCATTTTGATGCCCAGGTCCATAGCTGCACTGAGGCAGAGATATCAGTCTCTGTGGCACCTGTCCAAATTTGAAGATTCCCTCCTTTGCAGCTGCAAAATCTGGGTGGAAAGTAGAGTTACTTGGCACTCCAGCCCAGATCCACTTCTGCTTCTAGACCCAGGGGGCAGCCTACAATCCATGGGAGAAAAAGGTGATGCTTTGCCCATTTGAAGGACTTTAAAGGGGAAAAGCCAACTACAATCTCATCCTGCCACCACAAGCCCAGCCATGCCTGTGCCCAATGCCCCTGTGCCAACAGAAGCCTCGTCTCAAAGTGGGTTCAGACAAGCTGGAATGCCAGGAAATGAGGATTTTTTTCTTAGCAATCCAGGTTTAGAAGAAATCTTTAGGGGAGTAAAAGAAAATGTTGAGGGTAAAAATAGAAGACAATTTTTTCTCCAAGATAGGCATCTTTTCTAGAGCATCCTGTTTGGTACTGCTTTTGAGATACAATGGAGGAGGATATAACCCTCCAGTTAAAGCCCTGAACACCTTTTGCTGGTTGCTGGCTCAAGCCCACCCCTTGTATTCACTGTCTTTTTTGAGTTATAGCAATTTATGTAAGAGGAGGTCATTTTTAGAAGGGAGATTTTCAAATCCCAATCTTATCTTGAGGAAAAAAAAAAAAAAGAGAAAAAAAACTTGACAGAAAAACCTGACCATGAGTGGCATGAAGATTTTCTTCAGCCATCTGGAAAAAAGAAAAAAAAAATCAGGTGTGCCAGCTGTTTTAAGGTATGAATCTGGCATGATGCTATTTACAGCACTGAAAACAGTCTTCCTAAAACTTCTCTCAGATGCTGACACTGAGCAACATTAATAAAATTCCTTGCCCAGATAATTTTTCTTTGATTTCCTCCAACCTGACACAATATTTCTTCTTATTAAGTGCTTCAGAAGTGAGTGCTATTATCCAGGTAAAGTCAGCCTTGAGGTAGGGAGAGGAGGAATAGGAGCTGTTGATACAGGCAGTGAACCATGATGGAGATGTCGTGTGCCAAAGTGTGAGATATTTATTATTCTTCTAATTAAATCCAGCTATGTTCTGCAGATACCATTTTCTTCCTCTGATTACTGGACACAGATTTGTGTCCCAGGCATCAGGCAGCACTAAGTGGGGATGGTTTCCAGCACAGCCACCTAAGCCAGCAGGGAACATCTGGATCATGAAAGTTTTAGGGAGATAAAGATCATGAAAAGTGACAGAGTTGGAAAATAAGTGTACATCCCAAATTCAGAGATGACAAGCCCCGGTGACGGCCCAAGGCTGTGATTCACAGAGATGTAGGGATTTAACCTCCTTCTCTCCACACAGCACAGGGCAGTGGGGCTACACAGGTCTGGAGGTTATGGAGGTACTACAAGTGAGGGACAAAAAAAAAAGGAAAAGAGGAAAAAAAAAAAAGAAAAAAGAAAAGCCACCACATTTTTAGGACTTATCCATAAAATGTCTTTTTAATAATTGGGGTGTGTCTGCATCTGGTATAAAATTCCTGTTCATTCATTAATGGCTTCACTAATGGGTTTAAACTGAAAGAAGTTAAGTTTAGATCAGATATTAGGAAGAAATTCTTCCCTGTGGGAGTGGAGAGGCCCTGGCAAAGGTTACCCAGAGAAGCTGTGGCTGCTCCATCCCTGGAGGAGTTCTAGGACAGGTCGGATGGGGCTTGGAGCAACTTGGGATGGCAGAAACCCGTGGCAGGGGATTGGAACTGGATGGTCTTTAAAGTTCCTTCCAACCCCAAACCACTCCATGATTCTATGATTAACCCTTAATAAGAAGCAACACTTATGTGATGTCCATCAGTCACCTGAGCTCTCAAATGCTTCTCCCGATTTTTCTGGCAATTCCTACAAAATCCTTTCCCAGAAGCAAGAGCTGTATTGCAAGTTAGAGAGGTTGGTTTCTTTTTGGGGAACTTGGACTGAGCTGTAAACTTTTAATGGGAATTTAGAAACAACCTAAAAGTGGAACTGATAAGATTGCTGTTCTGGGAAAACTTTCTACTCACCTTATAATTACAAAAAAAAAAAACAAAACAAAAACAAAAACCAAAAAAAACAAACAAAAAAGAGCACAATTGAAGTCAAGCAGTTCTGCCCCCTTACGGAGCACGGAGGACACTGTTATTATAATGAAAGATGAAGTCTTAAGCTTTCCAGCAAACATATAATAAATCAATGTCCTTTCCCTTGTTTTAATTTCTCACCCAAGATTTATGAACCTGTATATTTAGACTGCTTATTTAGAGCTCTGGCATGCAGGCTACTCTTGGCACAATAAGAGAGCTTTCTCTGAATGGATTCTCAGAAGCTGCTTTGATTTGGCTTTATTTTTATGATTTAAATTTAAGAATCCATCACTGCTCAAAGTTACCAAGGGCACAGGCATGTTTTGTGTTAGTCTCAATTCTGCTGCAGCGTCATGTTTGAGCTATATTGATGCTATGAATGGAAAAATCTCTCTTTACCACATCCCTCTGTTTCTTCACTAAACCTCAGTCCTCTGTTGGTCTTGATCCCCTCTCTGCCCTCTGCTCTTTTTTCTCCTCTTCTGCAGAGAATTATTGGCTTGCAACCAGGTGCCACCTTGGAGATGAACCAGGAGAAAAGAGAATTGAGCTCTTCAAGTCCTCCCACCAAAGAGCATCCCTCACCAAAATCAGGGTTTGACTCACCAAAACGAGAATAAATATACATGTGTGGACAGTTTTTGAATCACTTTCGAATTTCTATCATTCCCTTTAAATTACTAAAACTCTCTGATAGTGGCTCTCAGCATTTTGTGTATCACGAACGTTCCTTGCTCACACACACCATGGATACCAGCAAGGGCTGTCCTCTCCCTCTGTCACTATGGGAATGCAAGGCAGTTATGACGGTTTTCTCCACCACAAACCTTCTCCTCCAAACAAGGGCTGATATTCCTCATTGTTTCCAGCCCCACTGCTCAGTGGATCACTTCTTTCCATATGACATCTCGATATTAATACAGGCTGTATTAATATCGCCAACTGTCACTTGAGTGTGGGCTTCTGAAAAAAAAAAAGAAATAAATTGATAATTTCTAAATAGGGAGTTAAATTTATTATTTTTCCTTTTTAGCATTTTCCTTTTTCGCACTCCACGTTAAAAATACGTCCTGATTTTTTTTTTTTTTTTTTGACTGTTCCATAAACCCTTCTCAGATCTTCCCAGGATAACTGTGCTGTCGCTCTCCCACTTCACTCCCCCATGGCTGTGTCTGTCAGGTCACAGTGACCTGGCAGCACCCGGCTTGCAGAAACTACAAGAGAGATAATTCCCTTCAAGAAGCCTCAGGTAACACAGCAGAGCATTCATTAACATGAGTCAAAAAGTGACACTTTGATTTCTGTAACGGGGGGAAGCCTCCTCCTTTCTCACAGCTGATCCCACACAAGGAGGACTCCTTGACTGGGATGAACTGTCAAGAGCAAGGAACAGCACATTGCTCTTAACTAACCTGTGGAATACATCTTTGATGTGGATAAGACACTGCAGTGTAAGGAGACATGCATTAAAATGATCTAAAAGAGAAAAAGAAGATTCTTTTATAAAATTCTCTGTTATTGTTACATTTTATTGTTGAGCAAACTCTCAGAGCCTTAAAGAAATGTGTTTTCCCTTTATCATTGCAGGGATTTTTGTAATTTCAGGAGGGCATTGAGGAGGTTGTATTTGGTTCCAGGTGAGACATTTAACCTTCTATTGTATTTCACTCACTCAGTAAACTGTGTAAATTATCCTTTACAAGAACCAGAGAGCAATGTCACTGCTGAGTAAGGTGTCCTGCCTGGTTCTGAACATTTCCTCAGGATACATGGTGTGAGTGAGCATCTAAATGGTTTTGTGCAAGTACAGCAGGTTGGCCTTGTACTGAGAAACTTTGTGTTCTGCTAAAACATTTACTCAGAGGAGCTGTGAAAGGACAGCTCGATAAGGACATGTCCTTTCCTCTCGACACAGAAATGTCCCCCAGTTGCAATTGCAGTCCTGTCATGCTTTGTCTCAATTCAGTAGAAATGCACAGTACAAATGAGAGATTTTTTTTCTCCTTCCTTACATAGGCCTGGTCTGGTCATTAATAATAAAATCATGGAATGGTTTGGGTGGGGAGGGACATTAAAGGTCTTCTATGTCCAGCCCCTGACCCTCTGCCATGGGCAGGGACACTTTCCACTACCCCAGGTTGCTCCAAGGCCCATCCTACCTGGCCTTTGACACTTCCAAGGAAAGGATAGCCCCAAATTCTCTGGGTAACCTGTGCCAGGCCCTCACCACCCTCCCCGGGAAAAATTTATTCCTTAAATCTATATCTACTCTCCTTTATTTTAAAGACATTCCCCCTTGTCCTGTTGCTCCATGCCTGTGTGAAAAATCCCTCTCAAACTTTCTTGCAGCCCCTTTAGGTACCAGATGGGGCTCCAAGGTCTGCCTGGAATCTTCTCTTCTCCAGACTGAATGGCTCCAACTCTCTCATCTTGTCTCCATAGCAGAGCTGCTCAGCCCTCATGGCCCCTCTGGACTTGCTCCAGCAGATCCACATCCTTCTTACTGTGGATCCCGGGCCTGGATGCCGTGCTCCAGGTGTGGTCTCAGGACAGAACAGTACAGGGACAGAATTCTCCCTTCACCTACTGCCCACACTGCTTGGGAAGCAGCCCAGGACAGGGTTGACTTTCTGGGCACAATTGCCAGGTCATGTTGAGATCCTCATCAACCAAGACATCCAAGTTGTTTTCCTCCTGAGTGGCTTTGATTCATCCTTGCTCTTTTTTGGCCTGATGGTAGTCTTTAAACTAAAATAGGAAGCATTCTGGGCTCCCAAGTTTCTCCATACAGAAGAAGATTCACCTTGAGAGTGTGGCTCAGCTCATTTAACCTCAGGATTTACCTAAAGGTGGGAAGAAAAACCCTTCATGCCAGGAACCAGTAGCAGACCTCAAAGTCTCACTCAAGACTCTTCTAAGATGGGTTTGCACCATGCAACAGAGAACGACAAAAAGGCCCCAAGTCTGCCAGAGTGAATGAAACATTTGGACAAAGCTCTCAGGAACAGGGTGTGATTCTTGGGGTCTCCTGTGCAGGGACAGGAGCTGCACTCAATGATCCTTGTGGGTCCCTCCCAGCTCAGGATATTCTTTGAGTCTGTGATTCTATCAGAGACACATAACTGTCAGTGCAGCATCTTCCTATTTTGGGATGAGGGTGACACAGCTGGGCTCAGAGCATCCAGGGTTTTTTCTGGGCAATCAAGACCCATTCTGTTACAACAGCTGGTGATATCTTCCAATTTCTGCCTCATAAATCTACCTGTAAGTAAGGTGTTTTGTTTCCATTATTGGCATTAGGACACTGTCCCAGACCCTTCCATCTTAATTCTTAAGGCTTCACAGACTAAATTAATCCATGTCCAATATATAACAATTTATTCTTGCATCACTCTTGCACCATTCTTGCATAAGGACTCTGAGCATCCTGATCTGTGGGCGGCATCCCTGCCCATGGATGGGGTTTGGAGCTTCAACATCACTTCCAACCCAAGCTATTCTATGATTATATGGTTCTAAAATCACAGTTCTCCCTCTGCTTAAAGAATCCTTCTTTGTTCCTGGAGTTCACTTTTATTAAAGAATAGCCATATTCCATCTGAGCTGCCCCCATCCCAGGCTGTATAAAGCACACACACCCCGAGGTTTTCCTACCTGGTGACCTCTCCATGCCACTGGTGGTTGGTCCTTCAGGACCGTCTTGAAGTCACATTTGTTGTTTGTGGGAGCCAAGAATTTTGTACCCTTTATAAGAGGCCTCATTTCAGTCTCTCCAAAGGCCTCTCCTGGGAATCCCTCTGCTGAGGCAGCCCTGGGATGTTTGCTTTTCCAGGGCTGTATCATTCTGTGATCAGCAAACACAACGTGCCCTTTTTACTCCCTCATTTTCCACTGCTCCAGCTTCAAAGCTGATTCTCTTGTTATTAATCCCCACACACACGACCTTACTCTTTGTCCCATTATATTTTTCAGTTCTCCATCCAATTCACCTCACTAATACTCCAATCCTCTCCTGAATTGCCTGTACCTCCCAGCTTTGTGCTGTCTACAAAAGTCATCAGTAAAGATCTATTTTTAAGGCAGGGTCACCAATGGCAATGTTAAATAAGATTAGTCTGAAGAAAGAGCATTGTGAAACTCCACTAAAAACTGCCCTACAAACTACAAGTTCTCCTCTCTTCAGAATCCCAGGTCATTTCTCTTTAGTAGTTACTTACTACATTAGTATTTTGGAAATGATCCATATTTTCTCCAGTTAATAATATCCCATGTGGCACAATATTGATATTCATTGAAGTCTAAGTGGATTATGTCTAAAGCATTTTTCTCATCCATAAGAATTGGTTATCCTTTTTAAGGAAAGATATCAGACACAAACAGCCTTTGATAAATCTGTATTTCCTCCCATCTTGATTTATTTTCACCTCCTTTGGTCGTTCCTTTTCTTTAATTATTCATTCATTTTTGTTTTCGGGAAGATTTATTCTAAAGCTTGCACATTTCTGGGTCTGGGTGGTTGCTTTTCTGCACTCATATATGGACGCTATATTTATTATTTGACACACAGATGGAGCCACCCCCAAATTCATACATTTATTAAAGAGCTTTGAGATGGAGCACTGATTTCCTGAGCCAGCTCTTTCAAATATCAAGGATGCTGATTACCCAGCTCTGTATCTCCTCCCTTCTCCCTGGCTAAATGAAACTAGTTTAGAGAGTTTTGTTTCCACTTCGGTAATAGAAATTTCCATGTCCACAGTCTTCTTCCCATTAATCATCTTGTCTCTTCTTAGCAGGTTCCACAGCAGAGTCCTAACAAGAAACAGAGCTGAAGCAGACCTTAAACTGCAGGGTCATATTTCCATTATCTTCAATGTCTGCCCTGCATTTCTTATTCCATGTTTTCTTTCTGGTTTCATGTTTAAATGCTGAAGAATGCTTGCTCTGTGTTTTAATTTTCCTTGTGAGGATTAATCTGAATTAACTTTTAGGAATGCTTGTGCTATCCCTGCACTTCTGAGCTCTAAAATGCAGCGTCCTCTTCTGAACTTTTTGCTTTTTGTAAGGTCTTTGTTTAATTCCACTTCTCTATTAGGGTGACTTCAGTAGAAGTTCCCCTTTTGAGGAGCTAAATAAATTTCACCTTTGCAAAACACGGGTTGCGAAACACATGTGGTGGTTTTTGGTTTTTTTACCTGCCAGAAAACCAGATTTTGCTGAACCTTGAAATTGTTGCCTAAAGGACACACCTCCATCCTCTCCCATTATATTATCCCTTAGATTTCACTAAAGTCGTATTCAAATGTTTAAAATAGATTCACAGAATATCCTGAGTTGGAAGGGACCCACAAGTATCATCAAGTCCATCTCCTGGCCCTGCACAGGACACTCCAAGATTCCATCCTGCAGGATGTGGATCTGCTGGAGCATTGTCCACACTCTTCTTAAGTTCTGTCGGGACTGGGGCTGGCACCATTTATTTGGAGAACCTGTTCCAGTGCTCAAACACCCTCTGGATGAAGAATTTTTTCCTGATATCCAACCTAAGCCCTCCCTGACACAACTTCGGGCCATTCTTCCAGGCCCAGTCCCTGGTTCCTGGTCCAAGCTGAACAAGCCAAGTGACCTCAACCACCCTTCACATGGCTTTACCTCCAGACCCTTCACCATCTTCATTCCCACTGAATTATTTCAGAAGCAGGAATCACCTTGAAGACAAAAAGAAAGCAATCCCTGTTTTTACTTATGAACGTATCATTTTTTATTTTTCCTGAAAAAAGTTACCACTTCACCATGGAGGATTTCCTAATTACTGAACTTTCTATAACCACAGGGGGCTATGGTGCCATTCAGAGTTCAGGTTTCATGTCCCTCTCACTTGGTCCAGCTCCAGGCTGCTGCTGGAAGTGATTCCTGTCCTTTCTGCCACCCCCACCAACAGAACTGCCCAGCCAAACATGGGAAGGCACAGGAATGAGCAGCCAGGGCCGGCTGGGAAATGGAAGGAACAGGACCAGCTGCACTTGTGGTGGCAGCCCACACTGGGAACAGAGTGTAGCACAGATCAGAACACCAAGAGGAGCATTTAAAACACTCCCAGGTATTGTATTTGCAGGATGCCCCGTGGCAGGAAGGAATGATGAATCTGACTCCATGTTCTCAGAAGGTTAATTTATTATTTTATGATACTATATTATACTAAAGAATACTAAACTAAACTATACTAAAGAACACAGAAAGGATACTTACAGAAGGCTAAAAAGATGATAATGAAAACTTGTGACTCCTTCCAGAGTCCTGGCACAGCTTGGCACTGATTGGACAAAGAGTCAAAACAATTCACATGAAACCAATCGAACAACCACCTGCTGGTAAACAATGTCCAAACACTTTGTCCCAAATGAGCAAAACACAGGAGAAGCAAATCAGATAATTATTGTTTTCCTTTTCCTCAGAGGCTTCTCAGCTTCCCAGGAGCAAAATCCTGGGCAAAGAGATTTTTCAGAAAATATGAATGTGACACCCAGGCCCATGGTGGGAGTCTTGGTGTCCCATACAGGGCCAGGAGATGGACTCAATGTTCCTTTCAGCTCAGGGTCCCTTTCAACTCAGGATATTCTATGATTCTGTGATATTCTATACTCCCAATAAATGTATTAAGTTGCCCACATTTAATTCTGTTGTGTTTGAAATTATATCACTTTAAGATTAAGAGGTCTGGCTCATTCAAGCACCAATTCATTAACATCTTAAGCTAGTGGACTATGAAAAACATTTTCCAAAGTTAATAATTTTCCTTTTTTGCATTTATCATGCTGATGAATGCAGGTATCCTCTCTCCATTTCTCTAGCCCAGCACTGTATTATCTCAATGGCCTGCAGGTGTGTAGATTTGTATCTTATTTTATCAAATCTGTCTGAGAAAAATAAAAAGAATACACTAACTCATTAAAATTAGAGTGCCGGCCTCACTCTGATTTCACATTCTTTAATCAGGCTGATCAATAGACTTCAGCTCCAATCTCCAAACAGATAAATAACCAAGTAAAACAATTTCCAAAAAAAGTTTTATTCTGATGATATGCAAGTAAATGAAAACACTAATTTTGATTTTATATAAAGCCTTCAGGATACATTATTCAAAAGCACTTTGTGAACTGACATAGGAAATTGAGCCAGGGATTATTGACTCAGTAGAAGTTCTTCCATTGACTTCACATTAACTCTGGACCAGGATTGGAATGCAGCTGATCCAGGACTGAGGTGAACCAATTCTGATCCAGGGTGGAGGTGCTACCCAACAGCATAAAAACAATTGCTCTGTAAAATTTTGGGGCATGTTGTGTTAATGATTTATGTAGTGATTTGAATTCTTGATGAAATTTTAGTGGGCAGAATAAAACTCTTCAGCTTGTCACTCAGCCTAAGACTAAGACTAAAATGTCCTTTCTCAACTATCCTCATCTGTTCTACTGACTACAAGTGATTATGGAATAGTTTGGGTTGGAAAGGACCTTAAAGATCCTCCAGTTCCAGCCCCCTGCCATGGTCAGGCACACCTTCCACTAGACCTGGTTATTAAATCCCCATCCAGACTGGCCTTGGACACTTCCAGGGATGGGGCAGCCACAGCTTCCCTGGGCACCCAGTGCCAGGGCCTCACCTCCCTCACAGGGAAGAATTTCTTCCAACTATCCCATCTAACCCTGCCCTCTGACAGTGGGAAGCATTTCCCCTTGTCCTGGCACTCCATGCCTTGTCCAGCCCTTTTGTAGCCCCTTTATCTACTGAAGGGTTCTCCAAGGTCACCCTAGAGCCTGGAGGGGTGGGGGAAAGGTGTTTTTAGGATTTGGGTTTTTTCCTCATTATCATACTGTGATTTAATCGATAATAAATTCAATTTTTTTTTGCCAAGTTGAGTCTGTTTTGCCCATGATGGCTTTTGGTGAGTGTTTTTTCCCTGACCTTATCTCACAGCATGAGTCATTGCATTATCTCTCCCCTGCCCAGTTAAAGAAGGGGAGTGACACAGGGACTTTGGTGGGCACCTGGTGTCACCCAGGGTCAGCAGAGTGCTCCAGGTGGGGTCTCACCAGAGCAGAGAGGGAGAATCACCTCCCTCGACCAGCTGGCCATGCTGCTTTGGACAGAGGGAACTTTAACTAATTTGGGATCCAGGGATTCCCTATAATGCAGCGTCCTTCCAGCCACAAACTGCAACATCTGTTCAGCTTTGAAAGAGAAAGCTTTACCTTGTGGATGCCTTTTTTTTGCACCATCCAGACTCTTCCTTGGAGATCTGCCATCAATGACAGCTTTGAAATGGCTGAATAGCCAGGATATTTTAAGGAAGTAAATGTACTGAAGGTGGGGATGAGGCACTAAAGATGCCCAGAGACCACAGCACAGACCCAGGTGTAAAGTGCCAGTCTCAGTGCTGCTCTGTGTCCTCTCCAGTCAGAAGCACTTCACAGACCTGTGCTCATCTCTCCCACTCACATAACACAAAGAACAAAGCTATCCTAATGAGAGCAGAGTTTATTTGCACTTAGCATTTATTTCCTTTTAGAAAAAGGATGCTCAGGCTGAAAAGAATCAGTGATAAAACCTCTCCTCTGAAACATACAGCTGGAGCTCACTACAATGGTTAGTAAAAGCTCATTTTTAAGAAGAAAGGCAAAGTAATTTTCCAATCCCTGGGCAATCTATTTGAGAGCAGGGATGAAGCTCAACAACATTACAAAGGCCATCCACCAAGGGAGGTAACCTCTATTATTTCATTGGACACCCTCTAGGTAAAAAGGTCTTCCAGATGAGGATTAGGGAAATTCAAACAAATTCCCTTTCTTTATCACGTCAGACATGAGTGCTTTGTTTAACCTTAAAGGTGTTCTGCAGTATATTTTTTACACCCTTTTGATGCTCTCCCCCTAGAGGTTGCCTAGGATCCCCTTTTTTATGAGCTGCAATGTCATGTTGCTTTTTTGGCTGTTCCTTCATTGGGTTTATGGAGCTTTAGGGCCCTTTTTCCACACAAAAGCACAGCTTTGCCTAGCAGGATAGAAAGCAGCTTTAACCCAGCTGCATGATTAGCACATTTTTCTAGGACATGGGAATGGTGGATTGGAAACTTCCCAACCTGTGAGACTTGAGTCCAAACCACCCACTTCCAATGCAGGGAAGATAATCTCTATAACGCTGCAAAAAGGACAGATTTTGCATTATCAGACAGTCAGGATTGTGTCATTGGTGATCATTACATGCACCCAGAACATGATTTTGAGATGAGCTTTCCTGGGGTGTTGGAGAAGAGAACCAGAGTCCTGAATCTTATGAAGTGCTGGGAAGAACTGCTCAGCTCTGCAGAGGGAGAGGTGTGCCTCCGGATATGCACTAGAGAAAATTTTAGATATCCAACCTTTAATACTTCCCATCCCTGGAATCCCTATCCCTGGAGCTGTGTAAGATCAGCCTGGATGGGGCTCTGAGTAATCTGGTTTAGTGGAAGGTGACCCTGCCTATGGAAATGAGATGATCTTCAAGGTGTCTGTAGAAGCCCAGAAGATAAAGGGGGCTGATGTTTATCCCTCAAACACCAATAGCTGCATTGCAGTGGAGCCAGCCAAGGATTTTTGTGGCTGGAAGAAGGAGCTAAATGGAGGTAGGGCAGCACTTTTGGGGACAAATATCCTTGTTCTGGGTCCTGGAGATCAGGACAACTCAGCAAAGCCCAAGCACAGGAATGAGGTTGAGAATTGGTGTAAGGAGGGCCAATACCATCCAAGATCCCAGAAGCCTCTGACCCATTTCCAGACAGGTCTAGAAGAACAGGTTGTGGATGACAACAGATTTGCATAGAAAGTGAGAAATTTATCTCCAATATGGGGAAAATTTATCTATAAAAATGTACCCCTATGAAGCCTGGGTGCCTGGGCACCCCAGGATTACTCTGGTCACCCCATCAGCTGGATCAGCACTGAAGCCAGGACTGGTGATTTCCTTCCTTCCTTCCTTCCTTCCTTCCTTCCTTCCTTCCTTCCTTCCTTCCTTCCTTCCTTCCTTCCTTCCTTCCTTCCTTCCTTCCTTCCTTCCTTCCTTCCTTCCTTCCTTCCTTCCTTCCTTCCTTCCTTCCTTCCTTCCTTCCTTCCTTCCTTCCTTCCTTCCCTCCCCTCCCTCCACTCTACCCATTTATCCAGAACCCACTGCCAGTGCTTACACAGGAGATCAGGGAGTAACTTATATCAATTTCTACACCAGGTCTTCAATTTACCTAAAAAATTTTGTAAACTTTCTCTGACTATTGCTGTTCCTTTTGCCCAGGACCATCTACAAATACTGAGTGGTCCCTTTCCCATAAGGATGAGATGTCACACTTCCTTCCAACATTAAACATTATGCAATTCTAACAGGAAAAGCATTGGCATTTATGGACAAAGGTGCCTAAAAAATCCCTAAGAAATCTTTTCTCAGACAGTTTTGCAGAGTAATCATCCCAACCTTCTTCATGAAACAGGACCTAATTGCTAAAATTTCTTCATTTGGATCTCATTTCCAGTGCTAGAAAGCAACCAGAGATCCAATCAGTATTGGCAACCTGTACTACAATCACCTTGTTAGCCAAAGTGCCTCGTGTGGGTCTGGGTGATATCTTGTTGTCTGATTTCTTGCTCCCACTATTGCTATATGCAGTCACGACACTGAGAAATTTTAGGAGGAATTTTAGCAACATAAATAAGGGCAAAGGAAAGCATATTTTCCTGATCACAGACTATCTGCCAGCCATTCAGATGGGAGGGGAGGAGCTGATTTAGGCTGCTAAATTTAATTAAAGCATATGTTCTTGGGCTCTGCAGTGGGATATCCTCAAATCTCCCTTACCTTGTCTCCTTTCCAGGTCATTACAAAGTTTAAATCACATTGAAAGGTTTTTGTTTCACCACAATATTTTTTCTCTATTTCCTCCAGAGAAATCATACAGAAACCCCTAGCAATAAGATATTAAGACCATTTGCAAGAGGACAGCAAAATTAAGGTGCTTGGAAGATCAATCAGGAGAGCAGTTATTACTTATTAAAGGTATTAAGAAATATAAGATGATACCATTTATTGTTAGAAGACATAAAGGTAGATGGAAGATTAGAAGAGACACATGAGGAGCAGCCTGGGGCCACAGCCCAAATGGGCATCAATGACACAGGTAAGGGAGGTTCTGTGTGTGGAAACAAAAATTAGAAACCAAAAGGAAGGTGAAGTTCTATGAAGTGCTTCCTTATCTCTTGCAGGTCCAGAGAGACTGGTGGAGAGGCAGAGTATGAATGTAAGACAGTTTCAGGCTCAAACAACATCTGTAGAGTGTCAAAATCCAGTACAGGAGAGACAGAGTTCACCTGAGGCATGGTCATTTAAAATCAGGGAGGCTGTGAGGGAGCTTTTAGAGTGGGGAGTGAGGGAAGTCAAACCAGAGCATACGGTTTGCGATGACATTTCTAAAGATGAAGACACAAAGGTAGGTGCCTCTCAATGAAGAATAGGTCATGGGAAGTAAGTAGTCAAACAGAAAATGGAAAACAAAGCGTTTGACATTTGAAAAGGTTGTCGAGACAGGAGCTAACGTGGCAGTTTTACTATGTAAATGCTGGAAACCTCAGAAATGCAGGTGATGGAACTGGCCTTTCTGAGCCTGAATGAGGAGATGGAAACACACAAATCAAAAACTTGGTGGAGGGAAAACAATCAAAGGGACAATGTATCAAATAAGCCAGATGCTGGCAGGAGAGAGGAAAACAGATCAACAAGAACCTCTATGAACTGAAACTCCAGGCCAAGATGGAACAACACACCTTTGGGCCAACAGACATTCCTACACACATGTACAGTGGTACTGACTGATGTAAAAAATCCAAAAATGTAGGAATGGCAGGAAGGGTAATCATAGAATCCTAGAATGGGTGGGGTTATGAGGATCATCTTATTAAAGATCATCTCATTCAATCCCTTTGCCATGGGTAGGGACTATGTTCTACTATTCCAGGTTCCTCCAAGGCACATCCAACCTGGCCTTCAACATTTCCAGGGATGGAGCAGCCACAACTTCTCTGGGAAACCTGTGCCAGGGCCTCCCCACCTTCATGGGAAGAATTTCTTCCAAAAATCCAGCCTAAATGGCTCATCTTTTAGTTAAGAAGATTCTATCACAATAGGCCCTGATAAAAAGTCTTTCCTGTGAGCTCCTTTAGGTACTCTAAGGTCTCACCAGAGGTTTCTCTGCTCAGCTGGGCTGAACAATCCCAACTCTCTCAACAGCAGAGCTGCTCCAGTTCTCTGGGCATCTTCATCTCCTCCTCTGGACTCGTTCCAACAGGTCCACATCCTTCTTATCTCAGAATCCCAAGAGCTGGAAATAGAAGCTCTGGTAGCGTCTCACCAGAGTGGGGTAGAGGGGCAGAATCCCATCTGTTGACACTCCAGCCACACACTTCCAGGACATGGCCTCTCATCCACCAGCATTCTGAGGGATCCTCCATGGAGACTGAGCAAAGATCACGTCTGAGTCTGAAGCAGCAGCTGGTGACTGATCCCAGAAGAAGATACACAACCCCTGGGCTGCTATAAAAATCTAGTTCAAAACCTCATCATGAAGTCAGCATCCTGCAGCAAATTCCACCACATACCTTGCATCAACATCCCAATGGGAGCAAATGGGCCGAGCATTCACCAAAGCTCTGTTCAAATCCAGCAGCAGGACTGGGTAGAAAAAAGCTCTTAAGGAAAAGTTAAAAAAGGGAAGTGAAAGGAATTAAATCCCTACTGGTGTTGACAGTACCGTCAGGGTGTTGAGCAGGAAACAAGTCACTGGTGTGCTGATGGTTTGCTCTTGGAGAAAAAAATTGAGTGAGTGTGGTTGAACAGGAGGGTAAAACTGATATTAGAAATAAGAAAGAAATATAGAAGAAACAGGGTTGATAAACATCCCAGACCTGCTCTGAAAAGATGCCTGAAAAAAAAGTTTGGATTAAAAAGACAGAATAATCACAGACAAAACAGCAGGGCTGGATATATTTACCCAAGAGTTTTAGAGCAAATAAAAAATTAAATATCTGAATTATTAACAACAATGTGCAATGTTTCACTTAAAGTGTCCCTGGTATGTGAAGACTGGAGAGGATCCAGGACAGATCCAGGGAACTGCAAACTTATAAACCTGACATCTGAACCAAATTATCTGAAACTTTGATGAAGGAAGGTAAAAAGATTTCACTTCTGGTTAATTGCACCTTAAAGAATTCTTGGGTTTTTTTAATGGACTAACAAGGTGTCAATAACTCAGAAAATAAAATTATTTTGGATGTCCAAAAAAAGTTTTAACAAAAGGTATTTAAAGGAAATAAGCAGCCTTGGGATAAGATCATCCTCTTATCTGGTCTTGAGTGATATAAATAATCTTTTAAAGGCAGGATGCAAAGGGCGAGAGCAACAGTTTGGTTTATTCTGGTGCAAAGACTCGTGTCTTTAAATGAAGGTAATGGGAATTAAATTAAAACATTCTTCATGGAGCAGATGTCAGTCATGAAAAATATAAATGGACATTTTTATGAGCTAAAATCTAGGTGGGAGCTGGAGGATGGAATCAGCAAGGATCACGACAGGACCAGGAAATCTCAGAACTGAAAGCAGCTGGAGATTGGCAGAGTGGTCATAAGAACCATCCTGTGCTCTTTCAGCACCCACTTTTGGTGAGGGGAGAATATGGGTCAAATATATGTGGGTCTAAAACAACTCTGATTTTTAAAAAAAGAGTTTATTTTAAAACAGAATATGTTTGAATTTCTTATGGGCTTAATCTATCCAACCCATCCCACTGAAGAGGGAATTGATTGTCCAACAGAGTAGATTGTCCTACATAATGCAGAGGCTTCAGGAGACTCTTTGGTCCATTCCCAAATCATCTCAACCATCACAAAAAAACCACTTCCACCGATGATTTGTGATTCATTCTGGTTTTGAAAACTTCCGGCAGCCAAAATTCCAGGCCCTCACAGATAGTTTGTACAAGTGCTTTACAAACCTTAATACCAGATAGTGGCTTTACATATCTAAATTAAATCTTCCCCCACCAATCCACGCCAAGTTAAGCCAATGGCTTCTTGACCTATCCTCAGTGGGCATGGAGAATGGTTTTCCTGTTTCTTTTTGCAGCAAGGCTTCATGTATCAGAGAAGTTATTCTCATTTCCCCACACCTTCAATTTTATAGATTCACCAAGCTCATCTCTTTCAATCTTTGTAAGTAATTACATTGTCTAGATCTTGGATCATTCTTGCTGTTGTTCTTTGTTCTTTTCTCTCACTGTCTTATAGTGTGGACAGAAATTTCAACATAAATTCTGCTCAGTCCTTGTAAACACTGGAAAAAGCACGTTTGCTTTTGGCATTGAATCCCCAAAACTTTGTCTTCAGGCATTTTTTAAATTTTCTTTAGGAAATGGAAGATTTTCTCACATGTCTCAGACCGGTGTTACTATTTAAAAATGACTCTGCAGTGGCATGTGCAGTTTGAACAGAGTTATAATCTGTTGTGAGAGATGTATAAAATCATAAAATCACAGAATCATTAAGGTTGGAAAAGACCTCCAAGATCATAGAGTCCAAGTGTGGAGCCAGCATTGCCAAGTCCATCACTAAACCATGTCCCTAAGTGCCCTATTATGTAGCACAAATGTGTAGAAAACCTTTTACCTTTGAACATGTGTAATTTGGGGGAAAAAAAACTATTAACTGGGTGAGAGCAGAGGCAGGAAGAGCAATTCCTGACTAATGAGTGGCAGTAACTGCAGCTTTAATAATAGTAACCAAATAGAGACTTGATTCTGGTAGAGGTAATTCAGCCTTAAAAACAGATGATGAACTAAACCAGAATTAGACATTTTAAATCCAGATGTTTTTCTTATTTTCTAATTTTTTTTCCTATTTTCTTATTTTCCTATAGACCCACTCATATTTCAGGTGGTCTTTTTTCATTATTTCACAAGTGCAGCATAAAAAGGAGGTTTTCAGTTCTGATCTGGATACTTTAGATGCCCCAGTGTCACTACAGGACACAAAATAACACGACACACACACACTGTTGTTCTCAAGGGAAAAAAGGGAGGTTTATTTTCTGACTCTAACATTTATAGATTTCTACAAGCGACAGTGGATTGGAGGGTGGCAGTGCCACCTCTCCAATGACACTGGACAATCTAACAGTCTATCAAATTTCTCTTCTTCTATAAAAGAATGCAAAACAATACGTTATTTACAGAAAGTGTGTGAGAAAGTTCGTTACAAGAATGTAAACATCAGAAGGCTTAGAAAATCTTAAAAAATCAGGGTGACACTCCAGAATGGTTTGGGTTGAAAGGGAGCCTAATATTATCCCATTCCACCCCCTCTCCCATGGGCAGGGACACCTTCCACTAGACCAGGTTGCTCAAAGCCACATCCAAGCCAGCCTTGGGGAAGAATTGTCATAGGGAAGGAGAAGGCACCGAGATTTGCAGAGCTCAAATCTCCCCTCATTCATGTCAGGACCCAGGACATCCCTCTGGCTGTCCTGAGCAGCCAAGACCCCTGCCAGGGGGCTCAGAGACCCCAGCAGAGAGCCCAAAATGCCTGTGGTTTTGATTATGACCATGGAGCAAGTTACCAACCTTAGATGAAGATCTGCAAGCCATGACAAATTAAGTAGAATGATAGTGAATTTATCACAAGGTGAAAAAGTAGATTTTTGGGGTTTTAGAATGGGGATTCAGGGGGGGCAAGATGGAGAGATCTGGGAATGTCCAGCCTTTCTCCTTCTTCTTCTTGGCTTCCATCTTCTGCTGTGATGTTGGAACTTTTAGATTGGTTTAGAGTAGAAGCTCACTGTCTAACACAGGTGATAGGTATTGGAAAGGAATTGTAAACATTGTATATGTAGTCTATATATATATATAGTATATATATACTATATATACTATATATATATAGTATATATATAGTATATATACTATATACTATATATACTAAAAACATATATAGTATATATATATAGTATATGTTTTTAGTATAAAGACATAACACTGCCCCGGGGGCAGGCAGAGTGCCTTGGACTGTTTTGCTGAACGGACCTCAGCTGGACAGGAGAAATAATTTTACAGATAAGATACAATAAACAACCTTGAGACCGAGAAATGAAGACCCCTGACTCCTTCTTCAAGCACTGGGCCGGGAAAAGAGATTTTCAAACTTTTCTCGGGGTCACTCTGACCAGCTAGAGACCCTGACACATTTACTCTTTGCTCTGCTTTCCTTGCATCCTTCGTACCTGCAGCTCCTGGGCCACGGCTCCTCTGTTCCCTGCAATTTTTCCTCCTGGTTATCCAGGTGCAGCACTGCTGAACCGAGCGAAGGATCGCCGGTGTTTTGTCATGGAGTTAAGTGGAGTGAGGGATTTGTTCCGACCTCTGAGTTTTCCTTGCCACCAGCCCAGTTGAGCCCCATTCCCTCACCATTGTGTTACATCTGTTGCTCTCAGCATGGGCTCCTTTAGCTCTGTCAACATCACTTTCAGTTGCCACTTGTCATCCCTGCGCCGAGCTCGATTTAATATCTCCGGCTTCCATAAGCAAAACTGATCACCAGGATTACTGAGAGTATTGGGCATGCTTTATTGATGAGGTGATTGACTTATCACTGCCTCAAAGTTTTTTACATTGGCTCGTGGCTTTTATTTTCCTAATTCAGATACAGTCAGATGTCTCCAGAAAAGGAAGGGTCAGATGTAGCGATGCTCAGATGAATCCAAGTGACATGCCACTAAAATCCACAGCTATTGCAGCTATAACCAGATGTAACTGATGCAGGAATACACAAAGTATTGAAAATCATTTCTTTATGGCTCGTGATTCTTCCTTGTGATGTGCCAGACCTGCCAGGTGGTCACTAGCTTGGGACATGTATTGCTGCCACTGCAGTACTTGATGTAAACATCTGTTTTATGCCAGATTTTGCTCGGTCCTGGAATTCAAGTCTCTCTTGGACTTTAAATAGACTGAAATAAGGTTGTTCAGGGATTAGCTGGCTTTTTCCAGACTCCTTTTATTGTTGCTATAATATCTTTTTTATTAAATTGCTCACAGGTAGCAACATGCGGATGTGCTGTGATAAGCTCTCTGAGCTTTGCTGTTTTCAGGGAATCTCAGGTCACTGGATGAATGTCTGGAAATAGGAAATATAAGAGTCAGCCTTGGTTTTGTGAAGCATTCAGGCCGACTTGTGTTTCTTGCCGTGCTCCTTGCAGTTGACTGGCTTAGTGTGTAAAGCATTTGAGTGGAAAACGGCATTTTTATCAAAGAAAAAAGTGCTTTTCCTACTGTGTGGTTGGCCAATTAATTCAGCATTGAAAAGTTGAGTACTGCTAAAAAAAACCAGCTTTATTCTTTCCAGCAGTCTTCAGGAAAGCCACAAGCCCAGCCTAATAACTGAAAAGAGCAGGAAAAAAAAATAGTAAAAGAAAGTAGGAATCTGGGAAGGAGAGGGGGGAATAATTTCAGTTTAAATCTGGAAAGAAACTGGACCAAATAAAGAAAGAAACTTCTGAAAAGAAGTTTAGTGGGGTTTGGTTTGTGTTCTGGTTTGTTTGATTTGTTTGGTTGGCTGTTCATTGTTGTTTTGGGGGGTTTTGTTTGTTTAGGGTGGGGGGGTTTGTTGGTTTTGTTCATTTTTTGTTTATTTGTTTTTTTTAAGTGGAGACTCCTTAAGCACAAATGTAAAACTACCCTAAATAAATAATTCCTAGAACATTTTAAAATCTGGAGAAATTTATTTGTACCTACTCTGGACAAATATCCAGGCTTTCTCCTTCTGATTGCAATGATAAGTTGTTCTTTTTTCTTTTCTGCCATGTTTACATCTGTGTCCTAATGGGATAAATTAGGCACTCTCTGACACTTTCTTGTGACATATTTTTTATTTACCTCACTCTTCCTGAATTTATCAACACTTCCAGTCAATCCAATACAGGAGAGAAGTAAATAGCACCTTAGACAATATACCTGGTGTTAACAACATAATCCAAATTATAACCTAAAACCCGCACTTTATTTAATGCACATTATTTGTCTGGGCTCTCCTGCTTTGTAGAAAAGTCCTGTAGTATAGGAATGAAACCCCAGTGAGTTATTTGTAAGGATGTAATAAGGTGTAATACAAATTGTTACAGGGAAGCCAAATCCACACAGCTCAGGGAAAAAGTAACCAAGAGGACAATTGGTTTACCTTTTCATAAATACTTCAATAGCCCAGCTATTAAGAGGTTATGATTTAAGATGATTCACGAAAGAAACCTGTGAGCCAAAAGGAAACTCCTTCCAAGGAGTGGAAGAAATCCCCTAAAAACAGAGCCAGCCTTAGTGGGTAATCATCCCAGCAGGGATGAGGTGAAAGCATCACAGCTGAATTTATTTAAATGCTGTTAGAGATCCTCCATTTCATCTTCACGGAGGAACAGGGGCAGTTTTCCAAAGCAGAAACCAACTGACAACTTCACCCCCAAGTCACATTTCCCAAACCCTTCCACATTCAGGGTCTGACCTCCAGGAGTTTTGTTTATGTGGAATGAAATCGCTGCTTCCGCCTCGGGAAACACCACACAGCATCTGGGAAACTGGCAACTTCCTCCCACTCAAAGATGAGGAACATTAAGATTAAGGTGTTTTAATAAAATTTTGGCCCCTGGAGGTTTTGGTTCCCATACAGCTGACTGTATATTTTTCAGATTTATAGATGTTTTCACTGTGGGATGGAACAAAGCTGTTAATTATATGGGGTTTTTTTCTCCTGAATTTAGAGAAAGCAACATCTAAATGACGCACAACGCCTTGCTTATGTAAAAGACCTGACTTCCACACCATGCCAAAAACCCACCCTCAGTCTTTCTAAAAGCTGTTACAGATCAATAAGCAGCTGTTAATAACAAGGACCAGCCCTGCTGCACACAATGAGAAGGTTTGCAAGAGCTCAAATTCCTCAGAAGAAAAATGTCCCATGAGAATGTGCAGCATTATTATTGTATGAATAACGCACGTATTGATTAAGCAGTATTTCTCCAGCTCCAAAATGCAAAACCAGCAAGATACAGCCTGCAAACCAAAGCAGTCATATGAGATTTATCCCACTGTAATTTTTATGATTGCTGTCCCTTGGAATACTTGGGCTGTTTTATATTGGCACGTGTTTATATATTTCTTTTCTTATTTACTTTCATGAGGCTCACGCTGGAGGTAAATATGATTTGTACTGAAAATTACTGCAAAATTTTCACAGTGGTTTTTGAAATGTAATCTATGCTTCTTGCAGGATTAACTCGTTCTTCCTTCCTCCTCAAAAAAAAAAAACCACCCAGCAAGACACAGGGCTTTGCACATGCAGCTGTAGTCAGAGGATTTTGCAGACGACAAGCAGACAGCTGTATTTCGTTATCAGTATATTTTTATGTCCCTTCTCCTAAGGGATTTTCCTCAGAGTCCACAGAAATAAATGATTATCAATGCAGCAAAAGATGGAGGCAACTGCTCCGATAGCAGCTCGGTGCTGTAAAACCCTGAAGTTTATGGAGGCTCAGGTGGCCCCTCAGCCCTTTTAAAGCTTTTTTTTAGCAGGGCTACTGGTGCAGAACTCCATTTCTGAACAGGCAGCTGGCTTGTCAGTCCCTTGTTAAAATGAATTGTTGGTTAAAGGCTCTATCAAGAAAATCCTCTTTATAACTCCTTTTGCAAGCCAGCCACCACGTAAAGCTGCTGTCGCTTGGCAAATAAAAAGCAAACTCCTCGCAGGTACAGTTGTACTCCAGACTGCTCTATCAAAGCACTTGGGCTGGGTGAACCTCCAGTCTCAGCCTGCAATTTGTGGTGTTTTGGAGAGAGTTAGTGGCTTTAGTAGCAGCTAGTTGGTGGGGTTTATTCATTTATTTCTGTGAGCAGTGCCCTGGGCACTGTGAGGCTATGAAGGAGGGCATGGACCTGTCAAGGAATCACAGAATCACTAAGGTTGGAAAAGACCTGAAAGATCACTGGGTCCAACCATTCACCCAGTACTGCCAAACTCACCACTCAACCCTGTCCCCAAGCACCACATCTACACTTTATTTGAGCATTTCCAGGGAAAAGGTGAACCCACTACTTGCCCTTTAGAATGCTTGGCCAGCCTTCCAGTGAATAATTTTTCTTAATATCCAACTTGAATCTCCCCTGATACAACTTGAGGTCGTTTCCTTTTACGCTATCTCTGGTTATGTGGGAGAAGAGACGACTCCCCTCATAGCTACACCCTCCTGTCAGGGAGTTGTAGAGTGATGACGAGCCCCCTGAGACCCCTTTCTACAGAATAAACACCCCCTGCTCCCTCAGCCGTTCCTGAGGAGGGGGAAGATGGGGAAGATGGGGAGGATGAGGAGGATGAGGAGGATGAGGAGGATGAGGAGGATGAGGAGGATGAGGAACAGGGAACATCCCCCGGAGCGGCGGCAGCCGGGGAGCGGCTACTGAGGGGCGGCTCCGGGCCGCGCCCTGTAGAGGGAGGTGCTCAGAGGTGGGCGGGGCCCCTCCGGCCGTCCCCTCCGCCGATTGGTTGCCGGGTGAATGGGACGGAGCGCCGCGTCGCAATGCACTCTGGGAGTCGTAGTCCACAGAGTGCAGCGCGGCCGACAGCACCAGCGGAATGTGGACTACAACTATGGGGAGGAGGGAGTGACACGTGGTCGCGGCAGGCGGGGCCGAGGCGGTCACGTGATGTTTGGGTGCCGGCGGTGACGGGCGCGCGGCGGCAGGTGAGGGGCGCGCGGCGGTGCCGCTGAGGGGACAGGGGGGTGACACGGGCTGGGAACGTGGGACAGCGGTGACACTGGGGCTGTGTGACACGGGAACCGGGCTGGGCTGGCACTGGGGGCTTGTGTGATACGGGGACAGGTGTATGTGTGTGTGTGTGACATGCGGACAGGCATGGCCTGGCGCTGTGTGTGGGCGTGCGACATAAGGACAGCGCTGGCCTGGCACAGGTTGGGTGGGGCGGGTGTGTACATGGGGATGGGGCTGGGCTGGCACTTTGTGGGTGTGTGACATGGGGACAGGCTGGCCTGGGTGTGTGCGACACGGGCACAGGTGTGTGTCACTTGGGGGGAGGGCTGACCTGGCATAGGGGGTGTGTCACATGGTGATATGGGGACAGGGCATGGCACAAGGGGTATGTGTGTGACATGGGGACAGGCTGGCCTGGGTGTGTGCGGCACGGGCACAGGTGTGTGTGTGTGTGGCTTGGGAACTGGGCTGGCACAGGGGGGATGGGTGTGACATGGGGACGGGGCTGGCACAGGGGTATGTGTGTGACATGGTGACAGGGCTGGCCTGGCATAGTTTGGGGTGTGCATGTGACATGGGGACAGGGCTAGCACAGGTCAATGTGACATGGGGACAGGAGTGCCCTGGCACAGGGGGCAATGTGTGACAGGGGGACAGAGCTGGGCTGGCACAAGCTGGAGGGGTGTGTGACATGGGGATGAGGATGGCACAGAGGGGTGTGACATAGGGACAGGAGTGGTGCAGGGGCAGTGTGTAACATGGGACAGAGCTGGGCTGGGCTGGCACAAGCTGGGGGGGGTGTGTGACATGGGGACAGAGCTGGGCTGGCACAGCAACTGTGGGTGGAAACTGGGGACTGTGGCTGCTGTTGCACAGCGTTTTTTGTGTGTAATGAGTGATTTGGGGACAGGGCTGTGAGCAGGGAGGGACACTTGTGAGGGTGCTGTGGACCACACCTGTGTCCCTTGTCAGCAGTGACTGGGTGAGGATGGGATGTCCCTGCACCCAGTTTGCCACTGTCCCACAGCTGCTCAGGAAGAAACCCTGATTTATCAATTTCCAGCACAATGACAATGCTGGGAACTGCTCCTGGCTTGTTACCTGCCAGGTTTTTGCTCAATTTTAACCTCACAGAGGGCATGATGTTTTTTATTTATCACTTTTTCCTCCTTCCAGGCTAATTCAGGAGCTTGAGGCAGTGGGATGGCTTTGGAAGTACAAGGAGAGGAAATAAAACCACTTTTAAATGTACAAAGCGCCGCTTTCTGCGGTGGCCCTCAGCTGACTGTAGAAACTTTTTTTTTTGGTTGCTTTTGTACTTGGAAAAGTGTTTGTGGTTTGAAGCTTTTAATAAAAGCTCCCCCGAGCTGTGGGGTACAATTAACCTCCGGCATCTGGCGCTGGAGTGGACTTTGCTGGGGAAACCTCGTGTTCCCATGGAAGTGCTCGGTGTCTTTGTGTGCATATCAAAAAGGAGAGGGTTTGGAGAGCTAAAAGCACGTTTCATTCTGCCACCAGCACGCTGAATATGCCCTGCAGAACCCTCTTCTTGTTAGCATTTGAAGTTGTCTGTGACATTTTGGAGCTTGAGGTGCATCCTTGTGTCTGGGAGTGCTGCAGGAACAAGGAGATGTTTGTTTGCAAACCCTTGCGTGGGGTGGCGGCTCCAAGTTTTGCTTTGTGCTTTATTCTGCACAGAGGATTTAGGATTCAGCAGACTGAATCCTAAATTTTTACTAGCTATGTGTGTGGAGTGGGAAGGATTGATTAAAATATGAGGGTTTTCCCCCACCTTTTTTTTTTTTTTTTGTTAGCAATAAGGTTTATGCTTATTAAGCATTTATCCCTTTTTCCAGGCTGTTTTTTTCCCTTTCCAGTGGGGCTGTGGACATACAGTGCTCAGTCCTGCCCTGCTGGGCTTTGCTGTGGTCCAGGTGTCCCTGTCCAGGTGTTTCTTTAAATCACCACTGGCTCAGCCCAGCTGCTGTCTGACCCCTTGATGCTCTCCTGCTCTGCTGTCTGCTCCAGCTGTGATGCCCTTTTCCATCTCATCTCCAGGCTGAGCTCTGGGTGGAGTTGTCTGGAGTGTTAATCATGGAATGGGTTGGGTTGGAAGGGACCTTAAACACCATCCAGTTCTACCCCCCTGCCATGGGCAGGGACACCTTCCTCTGTCCCAGGCTGCTCCAAACCCCATCCAACCTGGCCTTGGGCACTTCCAGGGATGGGGCAGCCACAGCTTCTCTGGGCAGTCTCTGCCAGGGCCTCCCCACTCTGTCAGTTATGAATTTCTTCCTAAAATCCAATCGAAATCTACCCTCATTTAGCTCAGTGATATTCCCCCTTCTCCTGTCACCCCATGCCCTTCTGGAAAATCTCTCTTCTTTGTGTTGATGCAAATTCAGGTTTTTAAAGCTTTGATGTGTCAGGGCATTGTCTGACCCCTTGCTGCCCTCCTGCTCTGCCATCTTTGCCAGCTGCAACATCCTTTTCCCTCTCATCCTCAGTCTGGTTTCTGGACTTTTTCTAGGGTGTTAAATGTGCTGATTCCCACTTTCCAGTGGTCATCCATGCAACAAATCATCCTTCTTGTGCTTTCCAAGGCCTCCCACCTTAATAGTTTGCTTTTGTTTATTAATGCAACTAAAAATTAGCTTGGCCATTAATGCAGCTTTGATGGATGTGGGGGAGGCTGATCAGTGCAGCCATGTGTCCTGCTTGATCTTCTGATTCAGATTCCATCCCTGTTTCTGCCTGTTATTGTGTCTAAAGCAAGAGTTACAGGGTGGTGAGGCAATGAACCAGGCTGCCCATAGAAGCTGTGGATGCCCCATCCCTGAAAATATTCAAGGCTGGGTTGGATGAGACTCGGAGCAACCTGGGATAGTGGAAGGTGTCCCTGCCCATGGCAGGGGGTGGAACTGGATGAACCTAAAGGTCCCTTCCAACCCAAAGTGTTTTGTGATTCTGTAAATTATTTAGTTGAGACTGGTTGAGTTGAGTTTAGTTGGCCAAAGAGACTGGTAGAACAGAGAATTCAATATTACAATATTTTATTCCCATCCTCTCTTGTGCAAGCAGCCTCATTCATTTTCTCACAGCTCTCTTGATTTATTTGTTTATTTATTTATTTATTTATTCAAAATATTTAAAACCTCTTATCATTTACTCCTCATCACACAACCCTCCGGTGTGACCAGGTTTCCCTTCCTGCTCTGGGTCTGGAGAATCTTTACCAGGAGTGGAGGAAAAATTAATACTCGGTGTCTTGATAAATTTGCACATTGATATTACAGCACTTAAAATGTAATTGAAAAGAAAAATAAAAGAGGGAAGCTGAAAATGAATGAGTCTGTGCTTCCCTTTCCTTATATATATATATATGTATATGTATTTCAAATGATATTTTGAATTGTTGGTTCTTCTAGGATTTCAGGAATATTTAAATACCAAGTGTGAAAGGGCAAATAATATCAAGATAAAAATAACACTTTCGATTCCCTGCCTGTACCATAAACACATTCTGCTCGATGAAAGTGGAATGAACTGTTAAAAACTTGTAATTTACTTTTCCCATCTTTATTATCCTACTTCCTACAGTTCACCTGCTTTGGGCAGTGGGATGAGCTGGGTGACTCTCACTTGGGTTTTTTTTTTGGGCCCTTCCAAGTGTTGCTGGTGCTTGAGAGGACTGGAAATTGGTGAGACCTGAGGGTTTTAAGTGGGCACGAGGAGCCTTTGTTTTATTTAGGGTTGGAGTTGTCATTGTCAGGGCAAAGCCTGATTGCACTGGAAAGGACCTGTGTGTCCAGGTTTGGTCCCAGTGAGGATGGATGGATGGATGGATGGATGGATGGATGGATGGATGGATGGATGGATGGATGGATGGATGGATGGGTAGATGACTGAATCTTTCCACTCAGGGCATGGTTGGTCTTGTGTTTCCACCTCTGGTGTCTGGGCTGGGGGATGAACAGATTGAAGGCGCTTCTGTGGAAAAGGACTTGGGGGTGCTGGTGGATGAGAGGCTGGACAGGACCCAGCCACTGCACGTGCAGCCTGAAAATCCAAGCGTGTCCTGGGCTGCATCCAAAGCAGGGTGGGCAGCAGCTGAGGGGGTTGTTCTGCCCCTCTCAGGTGAGACCCCACCTGCAGAGCACAGGAAGGAGATGAAGCTGTTGGAGCAAGTCCAGAGGAGGCCACCAAGGGGTTCAGAGGGATGGAGCCCCTCTGCTCTGGAGCTGGGCTGGGAGAGCTGAGATGTTCAGCCTGGAGAAGAGAAGGCTCCAGGGAGGGTATAAAGTCCCTTAAAGTGCCTAAAAGGGCTCCAAGAGAGCTGGAGAGAGACTTTGGACAAGGGCCTGGAGTGATACAACAGGGGAAAATGGCTTCCCACTGACAGAGAGCAGGTTTAGATTCAATATTAGAAAGATATTCCTTATTGTGAAGGTGGGGAGGCCCTGGCACAGGTTTTCCAGAGAAGCTGTGGCTGCCCCATCCCTGGATGTGTTCAAAGCCAGTTTGGAAGGGGCATGGAGCAACCTGGGATAGTGGAAGCTGTCCCTGCCCATGGCAAGGGGGTTGGAACTGGATGATCTTTAATGTCCTTTCCAGCCCAAATCATTCCATGATTCCTGACCATTAGAATGTGTGTGTTTTCCTATGACATGATCCCCTTAGTCTACATTTAATCCAGTTATTTAAGCATGAGCCTAACTCACAACTGGAGGATCAGAGTGTACCTCCATGATGGTGTTTGTGGGGGAAATGCTGCAAAACTTCTTCCTCAGCAGCATCACCAACCTTCCAATGTGCATTGTATTTTTCAGAACACTTTTTGCCATGTGCAGATCCAAAGTGTGGTCCCAAACTGGCCTTGGTGTTTTTGGCAGTGTTTTTGGCAGTGGCCTTGGTGTTTGTGGCCACCACAAGGCTGTAGGAAACTCTGCCCTTCACTTGATCCTGAGTGAACAGAAAGCTTCATAAAATATTGGTGCTTTTTTTCCTACTGCAAAACAGCCGGAAGTGTCTGTATTTTGCTGTCAGAAAGGCTATTTGTGGTTTTTAATAATACACTGTATTTCCCAAAGAATATGGTCAAGATAAGAATCTTACTCCCTATTTTTTTTCCTGCTTGCCTTGCAAATGGTGGCGTCTAAGATTAAAATAAAGCAAGAGTTAAATTAATCTGATTTAACACTTGCAGGGAGGTTTCTATTTAAAACTCTTTTTCTTCGAAGTGTCACTAGTCAGGAAATTCAGTAGGCAGGTGCCATCTCTTTGTTGCAGTGCATGGGCACATCTCTGCAGTGTTTCTGATGATGGAAAAAATAGCATTTAACTAAAATAAAAAAAAGGGGCAGGATGGATTATCTTTTTTATTTTTTTATGTCCATTTTGCGTGTCCATTAGAAAAGCAAAGATTGAACTGATAATCAGTTGCTTTTTAAATATATCCTGAAGATTGGTACAAAAATAAGAAGAAATGGTATATCAGCAGGTGGTTTTTTTTTGGTTTTGTTTTTTTTAATGGGATGCAGAGCTGTAGGGAAAAGCTCTCCCAAGGGCCATTTAGGGGTGTTGTCAGTTCATCTGCTAGGATGCTGCAAGAAAAATCTGGAATGTATTTTCCAGCTACTCCTTGAATTAAGTCAAACTTGGCCACAATACCTATACTTACTATTTTTATTTTTTGTAAAATTCCTTTTTTTGGAAGTAAATACTGATGTTGGGTTAGGTGATCTCTTCACACTCTGTCATTTCTTTCTTAAATAAAAGCAGAAAATAACTGCAGAATGTTTGATGCTCTTCATTGTGTAGCGTTTGTTTTGTTCTTGCTCTGCTGTCCCCCCTGCTGCAAAGCCAGGCATTGCAAAAATAAGATTTTTTGAGGTTATTGAAGACTTTATTAGTCCTCCTTCTCCTCTCTGCATACATTTATTGTCATTCTGGTCTTGAATAACTTGGCCATGTATTTTTTTTCCCCTTGTAGGACTCCTCCATCATCTGGTGCATGGAGTAAAGGAGTGCAGGAGACAGCCGTGCTGTAGGATTTTATTCCAGAACTGTTGCCATAGTTCTTATTTCTGTAAAATAAAACATTTTCTTCTTCCACGAGAGACTTTGATCATGCTCATTGCTGAAACCTGTTGCTTTTTTTCCCCATTTTTAATGAATCTTTTTGTGATGCTTCTGCGTGGAGGAGGGAGGTGCCTCCTTTGTTTTTCTACATGTGAAAGACCAGGCAGATTTGGAGGTGTTATAACCCAGATTTTTGGATTAACCCATTTCTGGGCTGCGTGAGATGCCAGAGACTCAGATATGGTATGAGGGAACTCCCAAACTTGCTATTAATTGCTGCTTTGTAAAAAATCCCATACAAAGCCAGGAGTTCTGTTTTTCTTCATCCTTCTTCCCCAGCTTTGAAATTCCCTAATTTTTTGTGAGAGGAAAAGAGGGAATGACTTTAAGCTGAAGAAGCTGAGCAACCTGGTCTAGTGGAAAGTGTCCCTGCTCATAACAGGGGTTTGTAATGAGATAATTTTTAAGGTCCCTTTCAACCCAAACCATTCTGTGATTCTATGATTTACAGACATGTGACATCTCATGATTGTCACCACAGTCCTCATGCAATGGTGCTGCCTGCCCATCTCACGTGCCCCCGTTTTTGGGGTGTCTTAGAGGAACAAAATCCTCTTGGGCTGTTCAGGGAAGATTTGGATGATGTCTCACTGCGTCTACAAGTTGTGGAATAGTCACTTTAATTTTAGATTCATTGGATCATAGAACAGTTTGGGTTGGAAGAGACCTTCAGGATCATCTCATTCCAGCTCCAGCCATGGGCAGGGACACCTTCCATCAGACCAGGCTGCTCAGAGCTCCATCCAACCTGGCTGTGGACACTCCAGGGATGGCAAGTGCTCAGGATCACAGGAACCAGTGGTTGCAACTCACTTTAGGTAATTGCAATTAGGTTTGAGCTGAATTATTAGCAAATTCTTTTGCAGCATCCCATATCCCAGCATGGAGATGTTCACCATGCTCCAAGTTCTTCTGATTTTGGAGATAAAAATGCTGCTGTGCATCTGGAGATGGGGGAGGGTGATGAGGCTGCAGAAGTGCTGGGTAGCACCTTGTTTCATATAACCCTGTATGTGACAGAAATTCTTGGAAGCTGCAGGGCTTCAGATTTTCCTTCGTGTGAACTGAATCAAGAGCTAAACCTTAATACAGCTTTTTACTGTATTTTTCCCACAAAAACAATTGATTTGTGGTCCCTTGTGACACGATTCGCTTTCTAGACTCTCATGAGAACCTCCTAATTTCTAAATACCTGATTTATACAAATTTAGACATAGTGTTACATAGCTTGAGATGTGATTTACCTTCCCCAAGTGTATTGAATGTCTTCTGTTGTGTGCCTGCCAATCTCCAGCTGCTCCCTTACCTGAGGGCCTGTTGCTGCTGGGGTGACCCTGATGTCAGTCCCATCAAATATTCTGCTGCAGGTTGTGGATGCTCAGGGAAAAAGTATGAAAAATTAAGCTTACAAATATACCTACGTTATTAAATCAACAACTAATTTCTGTAATATAGTGCATAAGACTATATATATAGAACTCAAATATATATAATAATACTGGATGTAGTTTTGTTTGGTTTTTTGTTCTGGTTTGTTTTTGGCCTTTGTTTTAAGGAATTTAAAATTTAAGTCTCTTCTCTGCCAAAAGTGCTGTGGGATTGATGTGGGCAGGATGAGGCTGTGGTGAATACTCATAGCTGTGATCAGGAAAGTTTGTCCAACATCCTGATCCTCCCCATCCTCTTGCAGACCATCCCATGCAGGTTTTAAAGCAATCCAGAGCTGCAGCGATAGTGAAAAATCAAATCATTTTAGTAAATCTACTTTTATTGATGATAAATATGGTAAAACTCTAAAATAATTAAAATAATGGTGCTTAAATTGTGTTGAGGTTACTGCATGTTAGAGGTTCAATTTCTCAGTGTCAAGGACCTTCAGCTTCCATTAACAGCAAGTGCTCAAAGATGGTAATAGGTGGTAAAATGTGGGTGTGGAAGCCCGAGAAATGCTGTCCAAAGCTTTTTGACACTTCTCTTTTAGAGAACAACTCTGTGCTTTCCAAAACCCTCCTAAGTTTTGATCAGGCACCATGGGGAGGTTTCATTGCTATGGGTTGGTGTTCTAAAAATGTAATGGATTCTGTCCTAGCCAAGTGCCCACACCAAGCCCTTGGTGAGACATCTTAGCAAGTGGTTTCGTCT